>NC_135235.1:701654756-702023089 GCF_051348905.1 Ranitomeya variabilis | reverse complement strand
GTCACATGACAATATAAAGGCGACGTCAACCCCCAAATATTAACCCCTTTTGCCACCGCTACAGGACAAGTGGGAAGAGCCAGGCAAAGCGCCAGAATTAGCGCATCTAATACATGTGCCTCTTCTGGGCAGCTGCAGGCTATTTTTAGGCTGGGGGGGCAATATCCATGAGAATACCAGCCCCCAGCTGTCTGCTTTAGCAAGGCTGGTTATTTTAGTAATTAAAAAAACAGTGTGGGGACCCCTCTATTCTGATAACCAGACTTACTGAAGCTGACAGCTAAGGGTTGTAGCACCCAGCTGTGAGTCTTGCCTGGCTGGTTATCGAAAATACAGGGGACCACTGCAGGTTTTTTTAATTATTTATTTACAGCGCAGGAGAGGCTGATGAATACTCCCATCCGCCGCTCCTGCTCTGTTATTAGTGGCTGCAGGTGTCAGATGACGGGAGCAGTAGTCCCATCAGCTGACACCAGTGACCGGAGGTAATCTTTATACCTCTGATCACAGCTGAGCACTCACGCTGTCTTCTGACAGCGTGGGAAACACAACTCTCTGACCAGCGGGGATGATTTTTTGGATGTTCGGCCCCCCATTCTAGTGAATGGGTCCGGGTACCTGAACTTATTGTAACTGTTTGGCCAATCCTGCCAGACCCGAACATGCAGGAGTCCACTCATCTCTACTTGGCACCTGTCCACAATGCCAAAAGTACCAATCCCTGGTTTAATGGTGAAACCGGGTTTATGTGTCTAAAACTGCGCTGCTGATAAAGATGAATGGCGGACGATATTCTTAAAAGCTTTATTTCAAATTTCAAACAGGTTAATAGTCAACGCGTTTCGAGATCATGCAGGACCTCTTCCTCGGGACAAAATCTTACAAGTGGATTATCAGACCTGTCAGATCTCCTTTATGCTGTCTTTTTTTTTTCTTTTCTCAAAAAAAACCCTGCCAAACCGGGCACATGACAATTCACAGTTCA
Source organism: Ranitomeya variabilis (assembly GCF_051348905.1). NCBI lineage: Eukaryota > Metazoa > Chordata > Amphibia > Anura > Dendrobatidae > Ranitomeya > Ranitomeya variabilis. Next base: position 702,022,104 of record NC_135235.1, on the reverse strand, counting down.
TAAAGCAAAAAACATCACAAACAATGATTAAATACAATACAAATAGACAGACCATATATGTAACAAATCTACGAATAAAAAGAAACATTCAGAAAAATAAAAATATAAAAACAAGTAATAAAATGTATAAAAATGATTGATGAATAAAAAACTCCTTTATCAAAACATATGTATTTGTCTTTGAGAAACAACTCATCCGACATACAAACTCATGTTCTAATGACCTGAAGTTACCAAGCTTGTGTCATTAGGGCAGCGAGCCACTCAAGCCACTTATGTTTTAATCAATGGTGAGAATGTGTAAACTGCATCAGGTCACCGGGAACATACTCTAGACCTGGCTAAAGTTAGAAGACGGACTAGTGCTGGTTAAGGATGACAGATAAATGAATGGGTAACTCCTGGGAAAAAAGCTTTGCGTGTTACACAAGTGTATAAAATTAAATCAAAATACCGGTGACATTTTTTTTATTTTTTAAGGAATAGCAGAGAAGGGAAAAAATTAGCAGAGAAGGGAAAACATTAAAATAGTGACGAGGGAATGTGGAAAACATCATATGACAGTGAATGAAACTGCAGTGAATAGAGTGGTTTATTCTTCCATTTAATAATAAAGATCGAGAGATGAAAATTCATTATTTAAACTTCCTGAATAGTGGTAGGTATGGAGAACCAACCTAGCTGTGATTGTAGGACAGCAGAGTGCTGCTAGATCCATTGGCAGTGGACTGATATCAACAGTGGAGAACGTGACTCCGTATAGGTGAAACGAGTTTGGAAAAACAGTTCAGAATGGGAACAAAACCGTGAGGATTCATGGTAAAAAAATTGAGCTACCTACTGGCTCTGTGCATAAGGGTACCGTAACACAGTGCAATTTTGAACGCTACGACGGTACGATTCGTGATGTTCTAGCGATATCGTTACGATATCGCAGTGTCTGACACGCAGCAGCGATCAGGGACCCTGCTGAGAATCGTACGTCGTAGCAGATCGTTTGAAACTTTCTTTCGTCGCTGGATCTCCCGCTGTCATCGCTGGATCGTTGTGTGTGACAGCGATCCAGCGATGCGTTCGCTGGTAACCAGGATAAACATCGGGTTACTAAGCGCAGGGCCGCGCTTAGTAACCCGATGTTTACCGTGGTTACCAGCGTAAAAGTAAAAAAAAACAAACCGTACATACTCACCATCTGATGTCTGTCAGGTCCCTTGCAGTCTGCTTCCCGCTCTGACTGTGAGCGCCGGCCGGAAAGTGAGAGCAGATCACAGCGGTGACGTCACCGCTGCGCTCTGCTCTCAGTGTACGGCCGGCACTGTCAGAGCAGGAAGCAGACTGCAAGGGACCTGACAGACATCAGATGGTGAGTATGTACGGTTTTTTTTTTTTTACTTTTACGCTGGTAACCACGGTAAACATCGGGTTACTAAGCGCGGCCCTGCGCTTAGTAACCCGATGTTTACCCTGGTTACCAGCGAACCTCGGCATCGCTCCAGCGCCGTGATTGCAAAGTGTGACCGCAGTCTACGACGCTGGAGCGATAGTCATACGACGCTGCGACGTCACGGATCGTGCCGTCGTAGCGATCGTAATTGCACGGTGTGACGGTACCCTAAGGCATCTGAAAAACCAGATCAGTGAGCAGGGATGGGGGTAGGAACAAGAACTGAAGGCCCTGAGGGTGCAGCCTTCAGCGAGGAAAAGAGTCTATGGGATGAAAATACTGGGGGGGAGGGGTCCCTCACTGTGAAGAAGTTAGTGGATACTTGTAATAACCCTTCATCGTGAATGGGAGATATGCAGTACAATTTTTTTTTCTATGAATGTATTAATTGTGGAAAAAAGTAGGTGTTAAGAGTATTGGGTGATCCTTGAATATGAATCTAGAGGTGAAATTGGAGTTTCTGGCAACGATACTTTGTGGTGGAGCAGGCATTTTGGTGATAACTGAAAAAGATTAGCAAAATTGGAAGTAAGTAATCCGTAATATATGTAATATAAAGTTTGAGATTAAAATCAGATGCAAATGGAGCCCTGGCCAAGTACTGAGTGCATTTACTGAACATACAATGGGTATGGAAAGTATTCAGACACCTTTAAATTTTTCACTCTTTGTTTGATTGCATTTCATTTGTTAATTTTTTTTCTCATAAATATGCACTCTGCACCCCAGCTTGACTAAAAAAAACAGGAATGTGGACATTTTTGCAAATTTACTAAAAAAGAAAAACCCAACTATCACATGGTTATAAGTATTCAGACCCTTTGCTCAGTTTTGAGTAGAAGCACTCTGAGCTAGTACAGCCATGAGTCTTCTTGCGAATGGTGCAACAAGTTTTTCACACCTGGATTTGGGGACCTCTCCAGCTGAATGGTGAATGTTGGTGGGCAGCCATTTTAAGGTATCTCCAGCAATGCTCAATTGGGTTTAGGTCAGGGCTCTGGCTGGGCCAGTCAAGAATGGTCACAGAGTTGTTCTGAAGCCACTCCTTTTGTTATTTTAGCTGTATTCTTAGGGTCATTATCTTGTTGGAAGGTGAACCTTCTGCCAAGTCTGAGGTCCAGAGCACTCTGGAAGTGGTTTTCATCCAGGATATCTCTGTACTTGGCCGCATTCAGGTTTCCTTCAATGGCAACCAGGCGTCCTGTCCCTGCAGCTGAAAAACACCTCCATAGCATGTTGCTGCCAACACCATGTTTCACTGTTGGGATTGTATTGGGCAGGTGATGAGCAGTGCCTGGTTTTCTCCAAACATACCACTTAGAATTATCATCAAACAGTTTATCTTCGTCTCATCAGACCAGAGAATCTTATTTCTCATAGTCTGAGAGTCATTCATGTGTTTTTAGCAAACTCTATGCGGGCTTTAATATATTTTGCACTGAGGAGAGGCTTCAGTCGGGCCACTCTGCCATAAAGGCCCGACTGATGGAGCGCTGAAGTGATAGTTGACTTTGTGGAACTTTCTCCCATCTGCCTACTGCATCTCTGGAGCTCAGCCACAGTGATCTTGGGATTCTTCTTTACCTCTCTCACCAAGGTTCTTCTTCCACTATTGCTCAGTTTGGCTGGACAGCCAGGTCTAGGAAGACTTCTGGTGGTCCCAAAATTCTTCCATTTAAGGATTATGGAGGCCACTGTGCTCTTAGGAACTTTGAGTACTGCAGAAATTATTTTGTAACATTGGCCAGATCTGTGCCTTGCCACAATTCTGTCTCTGAGCTCCTTGGCCAGTCCCTTTGACTAGGGTTGAGCGACATTTATTTTTATAGGATCGGGTCGGGTTTCACGAAACCCGACTTTCTCAAAAGTCGGGTCAAGTGAAATTGGCCGATCCTATAAAAAAGTCGGGGTCGGGGTCGGCCGAAACACAAAACCCAATGCAGTGCAATGGGATACTATGGTTCCCAGGGTCTGAAGGAGAGGAAACTCTCCTTCAGGCCCTGGGATCCATATTAATGTGTAAAATAAAAAATATTGATATACTCACCCTCGGACGCGCCCTGGTACTAACCGGCAGGCTTCCTTCCTAAGAATGAGGACGTGAATGACCTGCGGTGACGTCGCGGCTTGTGATTGGTCACGAGCGGTCACATGGACAAGCCGCGACGCCATCTAAGGTCCTTCACGCGCTCATTCTTAGGAAGGAAGGCTGCCGGAAAGAAGCAGGGCGCGTCCGAGGGTGAGTATATTCCTATTAGGTATATACTCACCCTCGGACGCGCCCTGCTTCTTTCCGGCAGCCTTCCTTCCTAAGAATGAGCGCGTGAAGGACCTTAGATGACGTCGCGGCTTGTCCATGTGACCGCTCGTGACCAATCACAAGCTGCGACGTCACCGCAGGTCATTCACGCGCTCATTCTTAGGAAGGAAGCCTGCCGGTTAGTACCAGGGCGCGTCCGAGGGTGAGTATATCAATATTTTTTATTTTGATTCTTTATTTAACACTTAAATATGGATTCCGATACCAATTCCCGATATCGCAAACATATCGGAACTCGGTATCGGAATTCCGATACCAGATTCAGAAGATCGCCGACCTCATGGCCAACCCCACACAGGGGTCGGGTCGGGTTTCATGACTTCTGAAAATGGCCGACCCGTTTCGCTCAACCCTACCTTTGACCCCATGAGTCTCATTTGGTCTGACATGCATTGTGAGCTGTGAGGTCTTATATAGATAAGTGTGCGCCTTTCCAAATCAAGTCCTATCAGTTTAATTAATCATAAGCTGGACTCCAATGAAGGAGTAGAACCATCTCAAGGCGGATCACAAGGAAATTTACAGCATGTGAATTAAATATGAGTGTCTGAGCAAAGGGTCTGAATACTTATGACCATGTGATATTTCATTTTGTTTTTATAAATTTCCAAAAAAAATCTACATTTCTGGTTTTTTTTTTTTAGTCGAGATGGGGTGCAGAGTACATTAATGAGAAAAAATGAACTTTTCTGAATATACCCAATGGCTGCAATGAAACGAAGTGAAACATTTAAAGGGATCTGAATACTTTCCGTACCCATTGTACTTTTCAGTAGGCCAACATTTTGGATTTTAAAATAATTTTTCAAGCTGGTGTTATAAAATATTCAAATTTACTGAGATAATGACTTTAGGGTTTTCATTGGCTGTAAGCCATAATCATCAACATTAACAGAAATAAATACTGGAAACATATCACTGTTTGTAATGACTTTATACAATATAAGTTTCACTTTTTGTATTGAAGAAGTTAAACAAATTAACTTTATGATGATATTCTAATTTTGTGATAAGCACCTGTATATAGATTCTGGGATTGTCAAGGGCATAACAGAATACTCATATCGCTCAGATCTTTAAAAGTATACAACGATCCATTTTTCCGGATATGCAGCTGGAAAGGGCACCCCCAAGAGCACATCAGGACATTTTCCCAGACTGCATCAAGTAGTAGTTTCAATACCCTTTTTTAGGAAGTGTCATTCGGGATAGTTCTATGAGCAATTGTACACGTTTTCCATTTGAATGAACAGGGACCAAACTCCCTTGATTTTCTGATAATGGCCTCTTTTACACTGAAAAAATGTGTGACAGCTAATATCTCTTGGACGCTCAGGATCTGGGCTATGATTGCCTACTGTATATAAATCTCCAGCTCCTTATCAATAGGATCACCAAAGATATTATTGAATAATGTTTACAGTGTTGACTTAATCGCTTGTGCATTGATGCTTTTAAGTATACCCCTTATCCAGATATTATTGTGATTTTCTTGGTAATCAACCATATTAAACAGACTGTTTATTTGCTAATTGTGAAGATCCAGTGTTTGTTTATGAGCATTTTGATGGCTCAAAACTTGTAGGCCATCATCTTGTAATCTCTGTACCTTGTCCGTAAGCTGTGACTATTCTAGAAGTGAGGGAACGTATTTTAGTTTTGTATGTGGTCTCTAGCCTCTGTATACATTGCTCAAAGTCTTAATTAGGTGGGAAGCACAGAATCTAATGTTTCAAATCATTTATGGTGCTCCCCATACCAGAATATTCTGTGGCTGGGGAGAGGGGGGGGGGGATAAAAATCACTGTGAAGCAAGCACTGCTCAGTGTGTGGTTTTCGGTGAGAGTACAGGGAGATTGGTTGAGCTTTTTTCTTTTAAGGCCGACATTAAGAGAGGAGAGGATGGTGCAGGACTTACAGGCTTGAGGTGTCAGGCATCTTGAGGGATAAAACTGCTTCTTTTTCTACGTTGAGATGGGGTAACAATACCTTTAGAGTGGGAAGATCCATTCAAGAAAAAAGACTTCTACCCTGTGTGACTGCTCTGGTGACTAAGAAAAAAGGATTTCTTCTCAAAACATTTACCTCATTCTGAACAGGAAAAAGGCTTCTCAACTGTGTGGGTTCTTTGGTGACTAACAAGATCTGATTTCAGGTTAAAACAGTTCCCACATTCTGAACATGAAAAAGGCTTTTCCCCTGTATGGGTGCTCTGGTGGCTAACACGTTGCATTTTCCGGATAAAACCTTTCCCACATTCTGAACATGTAAAAGGCTTCTCCCCTGTGTGGGTTCTTTGGTGCCTATCAAGATCTGATTTCAGAATAAAACAGCTCCCACATTCTGAACATGAAAAAGGCTTCTCCCCGTGTGAATTTTCTGGTGGTTATCATGATGAAGTTTCAGGTTAAAACATTTCCAACATTCTGAGCATGAAAAAGGCTTCACCCATGTGACTTATCTGGTGGTAATTAAGAAGCTCTTTCCGATTAAAATATTTCCCACATTATGAACATGAAAAAGGCTTCTCCACTGTGTGACTTCTCTGGTGCTTATCATGATGCACTTTCTGATTAAAACCTTTCCCACATTCTGAACATGTAAAAGCCTTCTTCCCTGTGTGGGTTCTATGGTGCCTAACAAGATCTGATTTCAGGTTAAAACAGTTCCCACATTCTGAACATGAAAAAGGCTTCTCCCCTGTATGGGTTCTCTGGTGGCTAACAAGTTGCGTTTTCCGGATAAAACCTTTCCCACATTCTGAACATGTAAAAGGCTTCTCCCCTGTGTGGGTTCTTTGGTGCCTAAGAAGATCTGATTTTAGGATAAAACAGTTCTCACATTCTGAACATGAAAAAGGCTTCACCCCTGTGTGACTTCTCTGGTGGTAATCAAGATGCTCTTTCCGTTTAAAACATTTCCCACATTTTGAACATGAAAAAGGCTTCTCCTCTGTGTGGGTTATTTTGTGCCTAACAAGTTCTGATTTATGGTTAAAACCTTTCCCACATTCTAAACATGAAAAAGGCTTCTCCCCTGTGTGGGTTCTTTGGTGCCTAACAAGATCTGATTTCAGATTAAAACATTTCCCACACTCTGAACATGAAAAAGGCTTCTCCTCTTTGTGGGTTCTTTGGTGCCTAACAAGATCTGATTTATGGTTAAAACATTTCCCACATTCTGAACATGAAAAAGGCTTTTTTGCTTCTGGAGTAATTTGTTTTTTAATGCTTATTTTGTGACTTTGATTTTCCTTAGTCAGTAATGATTCAGAAGGCATGACCTGTTTCAAATTATCAGATGACAGATTGTTGCTGTGAAGAGATGATTGTATATCTGGAGTAATGGCATTCATTTGAATTGTATCCTGTAGGATCTCATGATCATCCAATTTTAAAATTGAAGATGTCAGCTGTCCCCCTGATCTCCTGGTACAGTCATCTGCAAAGAATAAAACCAATTATTATTATTTTATTGAATTTCACATTTTATTAACATTGCTACTTAAACTGTCAGTAAAAATGGCAAGTTATGTAAAAAGAATCAATATTCACCAGGAAAATGACAGTTCACAGTCTAATAGAAAACCTCATAGGATGAACTAGTGGAGCGTGGTGATCAACTGTTTGTTTATTCCAATATTTGGGAGCCAGAATGAACAGACACCAAACAATCTTATGTAGGTGAAAATAAAACCAATAAAATCTTGTACCCATCTTGCAAAAAAAAAGTCTCCACTCAGGTCATTGGTCCTTGAGTGGGGACATGAAAAGTCTTAGTTACTTACCGGTAACAGGATTTTTCTAAACCCATGACAGCACCACAAAAGAGGGGATAAACCCACCAAGAACAAGAAACCTACAGGCTAAAAAGGCAGCACCTCTCCCTCGCATAAGTTGGATTACACAGCATGAGAGAACCTCCAATGGTTAGTAACAAAAACATAATAAAACAACTAACACCACCTAATAAACTAAAGGTGTGGAAACAAAGCTAGCAAAAGTAGTGCTCACCCACATGTAATAGGAGAGAAAATAAGGGTGCTGTCATGGATCCGAAAAATCACGTTTTCAGTAAGTAACTAAGACTTTATCGATCACCCATGACAACACAATGAGAGACAATCAAAAACATAACCCAGCACTCAACTTAGCGGTGATGAAAATAAAGAGGATTTTTATTCATCCAATGTTAGCCAAACGTTTCGGTCCCTGACCGGGACCTTCATCAATGACTGTAAAAAGTGTATACAGATATATACAATAAATAAAGCAAATGAACAAAAAACAAAGTATATACAAAGTATATCAGACAAAATACATCTTGGATGCGCTATTTAACAGTAACTGTGGCAAATAGCTGAAGTAGAACACAATCATACTTAGGAAGACATGTACTATACTGGACTAACCACATAGGCCGTGAACATACCGTGTGAGGGAACGTGATAATATATGGCTGTGCTCGCCCACAACAAAGAGAACGGTAATGGTGTAATATGAGAGGCTAAAATGTGAGGCCATAAGAGAAGGGTAGGAGCAGAGGCTGCAAGGGCTGGGACTTACCAAAGGAAGGATGCTGTAAGTATGATAGGAATGAATGGAGGACTGAGCCTGTATGAGAGATATAGCATATGTTAGGGGAATGTCCACTAGCGTATATATGCGCTGTGTCCATATGGACAGCGTGGCGCCAGAAATAAGATAAGAGCCGAGATTTACCTGTGTCTAGATGGCCGCGGCATCCACCGCTGTATTGCGGGTAAAGGGGAGGGAGATCATGTTTAAATAGAGGACTCGGCGTATAGTTCCGGTTTCCAGCAGGGGAGACCGGGCGCATTGCGCAAAAGCGGACATGACATAAAAGGGGGCGTGGTTAGGGGATGCGTGTCACTGTTTGAGAACGGCAGTATGGACGTGCGTTCCACCTGCTGGGGAATGCGCAAATGATAGGTTGTGTGGGTAGAGATATATGTACCTTTCAGAATGCAGTATGCTGTATGATAAGAGTGGAGAGTGGGGATAAGAGACACGGAAGAGGCCTGAAAAATAGAAAGTGAGAACATAGTACCATGCTATAAATAATACAGTAGTGTGCTCATTATCCGGTATGATGGCGTGAGAGGATGTACGTGAAGTACACGGATATTCAGTAGGGATGTGCGACAAGTGCCGGTCTATATTCGTGCATGGTGGTGTCCAAAGATCAGTAGAGGCGACTCTAAAGGAACAAGAGAGATGGTGTTAGTACATTGTAACAACAAGGGGTAAATACGTTAAATAAATGCCATTAAATCATAATCCTTGTTGAGACCCCTAGGTGCAAGGGTTTCTAATGTATGGATCCAGTATGCCTCTCTTTTCTTTAACAGTATGGCCCTGTTACCACCTCTTCTAGGTGGGGGAACTGAGTCAATGATCTGAAACCTGAGCTGCGAGACTGAGTGTCCGTGTGTGTGGAAATGATGGGGGATAGGTAATAGTAGATTTTTACACCGGATAGTAGATTTATGTTTTGAAATCCTATCACGGACTGGCTGGGTGGTCTCTCCACCATGGAGAGACCACCCAGCCAGTCCGTGATAGGATTTCAAAACATAAATCTACTATCCGGTGTAAAAATCTACTATTACCTATCCCCCATCATTTCCACACACACGGACACTGAGTCTCGCAGCTCAGGTTTCAGATCATTGACTCAGTTCCCCCACCTAGAAGAGGTGGTAACAGGGCCATACTGTTAAAGAAAAGAGAGGCATACTGGATCCATACATTAGAAACCCTTGCACCTAGGGGTCTCAACAAGGATTATGATTTAATGGCATTTATTTAACGTATTTACCCCTTGTTGTTACAATGTACTAACACCATCTCTCTTGTTCCTTTAGAGTCGCCTCTACTGATCTTTGGACACCGCCATGCACGAATATAGACCGGCACTTGTCGCACATCCCTACTGAATATCCGTGTACTTCACGTACATCCTCTCACGCCATCATACCGGATAATGAGCACACTACTGTATTATTTATAGCATGGTACTATGTTCTCACTTTCTATTTTTCAGGCCTCTTCCGTGTCTCTTATCCCCACTCTCCACTCTTATCATACAGCATACTGCATTCTGAAAGGTACATATATCTCTACCCACACAACCTATCATTTGCGCATGCCCCAGCAGGTGGAACGCACGTCCATACTGCCGTTCTCAAACAGTGACACGCATCCCCTAACCACGCCCCCTTTTATGTCATGTCCGCTTTTGCGCAATGCGCCCGGTCTCCCCTGCTGGAAACCGGAACTATACGCCGAGTCCTCTATTTAAACATGATCTCCCTCCCCTTTACCCGCAATACAGCGGTGGATGCCGCGGCCATCTAGACACAGGTAAATCTCGGCTCTTATCTTATTTCTGGCGCCACGCTGTCCCTATGGACACAGCGCATATATACGCTAGTGGACATTCCCCTAACATATGCTATATCTCTCATACAGGCTCAGTCCTCCATTCATTCCTATCATACTTACAGCATCCTTCCTTTGGTAAGTCCCAGCCCTTGCAGCCTCTGCTCCTACCCTTCTCTTATGGCCTCACATTTTGGCCTCTCATATTACACCATTACCGTTCTCTTTGTTGTGGGCGAGCACAGCCATATATTATCACGTTCCCTCACACGGTATGTTCATGGCCTATGTGGTTAGTCCAGTATAGTACATGTCTTCCTAAGTATGATTGTGTTCTACTTCAGCTATTTGCCACAGTTACTGTTAAATAGCGCATCCAAGATGTATTTTGTCTGATATACTTTGTATATACTTTGTTTTTTGTTCATTTGCTTTATTTATTGTATATATCTGTATACACTTTTTACAGTCATTGATGAAGGTCCCGGTCAGGGACCGAAACGTTTGGCTAACATTGGATGAATAAAAATCCTCTTTATTTTCATCACCGCTAAGTTGAGTGCTGGGTTATGTTTTTGATTGTTATTATGGTTTGGGAACCTACCCAGGCACCATTACGTTAGTTGTGCACACGACGTTCGTACAACACAATGAGAGAGTCACAGAGAAATATAATAATCTAAGGTGGGACTACCACCTGGAGCACCCCTGCCCGAAGGCGAGGTTGGAAGACGCACCTATATTCAATCTACACTCACTGGCCACTTTATTAGGTACACCTGTCCAACTTCTTGTTAACACTTAATTTCTAATCAGCCAATCACATGGCGGCAACTCAGTGCATTTAGGCATGTAGACATGGTCAAGACAATCTCCTGCAGTTCAAACCGAGCATCAGTATGGGGAAGAAAGGTGATTTGAGTGCCTTTGAATGTGGCATGGTTGTTGGTGCCAGAAGGGCTGGTCTGAGTATTTCAGAAACTGCTGATCTACTGGGATTTTCACGCACAACCATCTCTAGGGTTTACAGAGAATGGTCCGAAAAAGAAAAAAAATCCAGTGAGCGGCAGTTCTGTGGGCGGAAATGCCTTGTTGATGCCAGAGGTCAGAGGAGAATGGGCAGACTGGTTCGAGCTGATAGAAAGGCAACAGTGACTCAAATCGCCACCCGTTACAACCAAGGTAGGCCTAAGAGCATCTCTGAACGCACAGTGCGTCGAACTTTGAGGCAGATGGGCTACAGCAGCAGAAGACCACACCGGGTACCACTCCTTTCAGCTAAGAACAGGAAACTGAGGCTACAATTTGTACAAGCTCATCGAAATTGGACAGTAGAAGATTGGAAAAACGTTGCTTGGTCTGATGAGTCTCGATTTCTGCTGCGACATTCGGATGGTAGGGTCAGAATTTGGCGTAAACAACATGAAAGCATGGATCCATCCTGCCTTGTATGGAGCATCTTTGGGATGTGCAGCCGACAAATCTGCGGCAACTGTGTGATGCCATCATGTCAATATGGACCAAAATCTCTGAGGAATGCTTCCAGCACCTTGTTGAATCTATGCCACGAAGAATTGAGGCAGTTCTGAAGGCAAAAGGGTGGTCCAACCCGTTACTAGCATGGTGTACCTAATAAAGTGGCCGGTGAGTGTATAGTGCCTATAGAAGGTAGAAGTAGAGGACCAGGTTTCTGCCTTACAGATGTCTTCTATCAAGTGGTCCGACCTCTCTGCCCAGGAGGATGCCATGGCCCGAGTAGAAAGATCCTTGAGACGTTATGTGGCATCTTGCCACTTGCTAAGTAGGCTACAGAAATGGCCTCCGTAATCCACCTAGCAATTATGGGTTTTGAGGCTCTACAAACTCTAGAGGGATAAGAACCAAGATATTCTCTTTCTCCAGTGTTTCAAAGTGGACAGGTATCTAATTACACATCTCCTATCATCCAAAGTATGCAGTTTTTCCTCCTTCTGTTTTTTTGGATTGGAATCAAAACGCTATTTTGGAAAGGTAGGGTGGTTCGGGCTTAAAGGTTACCCTATCATCTAGGATTTGGGTGAATGGTGGGGCTATAGAAAGAGCCTGAATATCACTGACTTTTCTGGCTGATGTCAATGCTACCAGCAGACCTGTTTTAAGCGAAAGGATCTTCAGGGATGCAGATTCCATGGGTTCAAAAGGAGCTTCCATTAAGGCTGTCAAGACCAGATTTAAGTCCCACGATACTAAGTTTGCTTTAGAAATGGTCCTAGATTTTAATGATGCTTTTATAAATCGTGAAACCCAATAATTACTGGCCACATTACAGCTGTACAGAGCCCCAAGAGCTGCCAAGTGCACTTTAATGGTACTGTTGGTCAAACCTAACTCAAGGCTTTCTGCAAAAATTCGAAGATAAGATAAGATCCTTACCGGTGGTCCATCTTCGACCCTAGAACCTGAAGAGTATAAAAATGTTCTCCATATCCTAGGATATAGCCTGGTCGTGACTGCTTTCCTACTCTGAAGCAGAGTGGATACAAGGTTTGGGGAAAAAACGTTTTCCATTAACAGTGCGCTTTAAAATTCCACACCATCAGGTGGAGGCTGGCTGCTTGCAGATGTAACACTGGCCCCTGAGAAAGCAGCTTCGGCACCTCTGAATGAACCAATGGATTGGACACCTATATCCTTCCTAGCCATGAAAACCATGGGCTTTTGGGCCAGAAGGGAGCAATCGACACAATCCTCGCTCTGTCCTCCCTGATTTTTCTTATGACTAGTGGGATCTGGGCTAATGCGGGGAACGCATATGCCAGGCTAAAGTCCCAGGAGGCTCGGAATGCGTCTACTACTAGTGGATCCTCCCTGGGGTCCAGGGAATAAAACACCTTTACCTTTCTGTTTAGTCTGCTTGCAAAAAGGTCTAGAAATCGAGACTCCACATCCGAACTATCTGAAGACTTCATGACTCAACTCCCACTCCCCTGGATTTATATAAGCCACTTATAATTGATTGTCCAAAAGGATCGTGACATGTAGGCTCTGTAGGGATATAAGACATTTATTTACAGCCTTTTCTACTGCCAGCAATTCCTTTGCATTTGACTACAGTGTTTTCTCACTCCTGGTCCATACTCCCTGTAACACCTCTCTTCCTAGAGACACGGGGGTCAGTGGGTACTCTCGTCTACTGGCCCGGCTGCCTTTAGAAAGACTGCATGGACCAGGCTCATACCACTGAATGCCCACTCTCTCTCCCCGTGGGCAGAACACTACTCAGACAACACAGGATGAGGGTAAAACAGTGGAAATTTATTGAACCACCAACACAACAGCATACATTATAGTCCCAGCAAATATCCAAGATGGTGCAAATACAGAGTCTCACCCTTGTGCTGATTCACTGGGATTAGAGCTGCTTCCAGTGCCAAATACCCCCACCAGTGGCTCCCCGCTTTTGGCGGGCCCCCACATCGAGGAGTTAATGACAAGCTTAGGAAGCTAAACAAGAGCAGTAAGGTATGTAGCCAGGTGACCCGATGTCAGGACTCTGAACATTTTTTACCTTTTGTGCATTATTGCCCTTTTAAAAATACATACCAAGAGATACAGCCTTCCCAAAACCCTGTCTGATGACAAATGCACACTTAGCAGGATGCAGCAGGCCTCCACTAATAAAGGCTAGGAGCGGCACGAGTGCAAACTACTTGATAAAAACAACCACCCCTATCCTCCAAACATTGCAGGGGTTGGCTGCCTAGTAGAAAAAAATGCACATTGATATGACTCACATAGGACACCAGTCACACTGATAGGTGTGGTGCACAGTGTCTGGTATGCAACCTATTAATGACGCCCCTTGTATTAACAGGCGGGCTGCCCAGCACTATAATATGCAGCACACAGTGATAGGCGCCCCAAAAAACCTAACCAACGTAAAGAGGCCTGGCCACATCCTGCATAAAAAATGATGATATGATATAGTGCAAAAAAATGTATGTATATGATGAACACATACACTATATGAGGTATTGGTTTATTATTTTGGCCAAAACAAAGTAAGCCCGCAACCCAACGTCAAGGGTCCCCATAATATTGCGGGTCCTACCATTAATATTATAAAACAGCTAACAAAGAAAAAAACTCAGAAAAAATACATACCAAGAGATACAGCTTTCCCAAAACCCTGTCTGATGATAAATGCACACTTAGCAGGATGCAGCATTATTGCCCTTTTCCAACATGGCGTCTTTGGTCTCATGTGCACTTGTCTTCTTGCTATAAAACTCCACCCCAGCCTTCAGTCTGTGCTAGATTATTCTGCTTTGCATCTAGCTCCTGATTACTCCCTGGCCTTGCACCTGCACCTGCTCCTGTGAACCTGTGTTGGAGATCCTGCCACTAGGGTTGAGCGAAACAGGTCGGCAATTTTCAGAAGTCGCCGACTTTTGGCAAAGTCGGGTTTCATGAAACCCAACCCGACCCCTGTGTAGGGTCGGCCATGAAGTCGGCGATCTTCTGAATCTGGAATCAGAATTCCGATACCGATTCCCGATATGTTTAAGATATCGGGAATTGGTATCGGAATTCAGATTTAAGTGTAAAATAAAGAATTAAAATAAAAAATATCGCTATACTTACACTCTGATGCGCCCTGGTACTAAGCGGGAACCTTCCTTCCTTAGAATCATCCTTCCAGGAGCTTGCGGTGACGTCGCGGCTTGTGATTGGTCGCGCGGCCGCCCATGTGACCGCTCGCGCGACCAATCACAAGCCGCGACGTCACCGTGACGTCACCGAAGGTCCTGGAAGGGCTGATTCTTAGGAAGGAAGGCTGCCGGAAAGAAGCCGAGGGTGAGTATATTCCTATTAGGTATATACTCACCCTCGGACATGCCCTGCTTCTTTCCGGCAGCCTTCCTTCCTAAGAATCAGCCCTTCCAGGACCTTCGGTGACGTCACGGTGACATTGCGGCTTGTGATTGGTCGCGCGAGCGGTCACATGGGCGGCCGCGCGACCAATCACAAGCCGCGACGTCACTGCGACGTCACCGCAAGGTCCTGGAAGGCTTATTCTAAGGAAGGAAGGTTCCCGCTTAGTACCAGGGCGCATCAGAGTGTAAGTATAGCGATATTTTTTATTTTAATTCTTTATTTTACACTTAAATATGGATCCCAGGGCCTGAAGGAGAGTTTCCGCTCCTTCAGACCCTGAGAACCATTGGAAACCCAATGCACTGCATTGGGTTTCGAGTTTCGGCCGACCCCGACCCCGACTTTTTTATAGGATCGGCCGATTTCACTCGACCCGACTTTTGAAAAAGTCGGGTTTCGTGAAACCCGACCCGATCCTATAAAAGTAAAGGTCGCTCAACCCTACCTGCCACTGCTCTGAGTTCCTGCTGCATACACCAGTGTTCAGTAATCCTCCTTCATCTGCTGCTCGTGTTACTTCCATCTGCACTTGCTGGACATGTAAGCTGTTTCTGCTCTGCAAAACCTGAGACTATTAACCAGGCTTCCCTGGTTGAGCTAAGATATGATTTGAACTGCCTAATAGCATATCTATCTGTGTCTGGACTAAGTCAAGGATCTATTCGTGTCAAGTTTTCTCAAGAATAACTGTGCTTCATAGACTTTGTTTGTTTGCATCTACCTCTGAAGTTTCCTATTGACTGCTAAGCTGCGTTTATTATTTGCACCAAGTGTTATGGACTTGAGTTTCTCTCTGCACTTGCTTGAATCACCGCGTGATAATATAAACTTTACCACTTATAAAACTGTGTCCTGTGGTCTTGTTCCACGCAAAGAGTCTCCTGAATTATCCCCTATAATTATTACAAGAGGACTGCCCCAGCTACCCGGAAGAGCACAGCAGCCAGATCTCCACTATTGGAACCGGCCTCCTGCAGATCGAGATGGAGGAATTGATTGAGCAGCTCCTCCAACTACGGGTGGAAACCAAGGCCTCATACCAGGAGACGCCAGCGGAGGATTCCCCGACATCGGTTCCTCTACCGCTGCCAGAGCTGCTGCTGATGTTTCCACCGTCGTCACCGCCAGCGGAGCCAGCCACGATGGAGGACGCCGCGCCGGCTGGTAAGCACGTTGACCCTGCCCCGCCAGCCGAGGACCTGCTGATAGGCCCCATCGCAGCGCCACCTCCCCCTGGGACCCATAGACTCCAGCGCCTTGCACCCTGCGATCAGGCCACGGGTATGGAGAAGTTCCTCAAGGCCCCAATTTCACCAACCAACGTATCGGGTGAGGTTTATGCGGAGCGGACTGTGTGCCGCTGGGTGAACCCAGGATCAGACTTCATGGGGTTCCCCGGGGAGAAGACGCATGAAGGGGAGATGGTGGAGGCCCTTAGCTGGGAGGAATACCAGGCCCAGCTAGACCAATGGTGGGAGAAGGAGGAGAAAGAGTACCAGGCCCGGCGGGAGGCCCATCACCAGCGGGACCTAGCGGTGAAGGACCGGGCCCGCAAGGACCGCTCCACCCACCAGGCCCCGCGCAGGCAAGACATTGTCATAGCCTTTAGACTCCGTGGGGGATGGGGCTTCATTAAAGAACCAGACTTGTATGCCGAGGTCTTTGTAAATCGACGAGATGTGGAGTCCTACCTCAGAGAAGGCCACCCGGACCGGGATCTCCACCCAGGAGACATTGTCACCTATACCAGGCACTTCGGGGAGAAGGGCTGGTTCGCACTGAACGTGCACAAAAAGCAAGACCATGTAGCACGTCCACCCATTGCGCCAATGAGAGCATCTCCCATTACTGTGGCGCTCCCTCGTGGTCAGGCTACGGTTACTACGAAGACCACCGTTGCTACCCCGACGTGCACCATCATTAAAATTACGACTTGTACCGTTGCCACTACCACCACCGTTGTGGCTAGAGAGTTGACCGCAGTGATGGCTAGTGCCCAGGCCATCTCCGGATCCAAAACTGTGGGTACCCAGACCCATGACTGGAGTGGGGGAGCTCCTGGTACAACACCTGGTAGCCGCAGGTATCCGGGCAGGTGGCCTCGCCCATTGCTACCTGTGGAGCTGCGGCCGCCCGAGCAAGAGTAAACCTCGGAGCCATGAAACTGTACATAGTTCTTTAAAACTGATTTTCCTGTTTTTGCTGCTAAAACCCGACCAGGGTTATTCTTAAAGGGATCCCTTTGTTGACCCGGTATCCCTATTGTTTTATGTTTTTGCACAAGTTTTCCACGTTTATCAAAGACTGCCGAATCATGGAGGGTGAATGATTCACAAACTGATGTTGTATATAGTTTGCACCTTCTTAAAGGTGCCCCCTACTGGTTTTACAAAAAGAAGAGCTTTTTGAAGAGACTGTTCCGGATTACAGCGCAGAAGTTCTTGCTTTATCAGACTTGCAAATCGATAGTTTGCACTACCTCAAAGAGACTTGAGATGTCCCTCTTAAAGGGAATGTTTATTGTTGCACTTAGTCAAAATATAATGTTGCCTTAAGAAAGTTAAATAGTAATAATGTTACATAGGAATAGTATGTAGTTGGTTAGATAGTAATAAGAAATGTTTGATGATGTTCTTTGAAAATTGAGGACCAGAGGAAGTTGAAGACTGAGTTTCAATAAAGTGAACCCGTAGGGGTTAGTGAGTCCTCCGGAAAGCCATAAGAAGATGGTTGGTGAATCTGTACTTAGGAAGATAAAGAAAAGTTAATTTGTACTATAGTGTTTTATAGTATGCCTTTAGTGGGTACCTGCCCTTACGCCCTTAAAGGAAGAGTTAAATTATTGTTCAGAATTTGCACTTAGTAAATAGTATGCCCGGCTGGGTAATGATAGTTATTTATAGTTATTTATTTAATAAGTGTTATTTAAAATCTAAGGCTATGTTCACACTTTGCGGGTTTTGCCGCGGATCCGCAGCGGATTTGACACTGCGGATCCGCAGCAGTTTTCCATGCACGGTACAGTACAATGTTACCCTATGGAAAACAAAACCCGCTGTGCCCACGCTGCGGATTTCCGCGGAAAAAAAAGAAGGAGCATGTCATTTCTTGGTGCAGAATCGCAGCGGTTCTGCACCCATAGAAATGCATTGATCCGCTCACTTCCCGCATGGGGCTGTGCCCACGTTGCGGGAAGTTAAGCGGATAATGTGCAGATGGTACCCGGGGTGGAGGAGAGGAGACTCTCCTCCAGGCCCTGGGAACCATATTTTGATGTAAAAAAAAGAATTAAAATAAAAAATGATGCTATATTCACCTCTCAGCGCTGCCCGTGGCGTCCGGTCTCAGTTGCTGTGCTTGCAGGACCTGTGGTGATGTCGCGGTCACATGACCGTGATGACGCCGCGGTCACATGACTGTGACGTCACGAATGTCCTTGTCGGCACAGCTGCGTGCAGCGCCGGGGAGATCGCGACATCTGAGGGTGAGTATAGCCAATTTTTATTATTTTTTACATTACTATTGATGCTGCATATTGCTGCATATGCAGCATCAATAGTACAGGAGTAATCCCGCCCCAGAGTCCTGGTCGTTGCAGTAACGTCGCCCTGCCGCTAAGGGGAGTGATGGTATGTCTGATTGCACTAAAAGAGTTCACCTGACAAGGTATCACAGTCACACTTTACACTTCACACTCCGGCCACCAGGGGGAGCAAAAGGTTCTATGTATTAGGCCACTCCTCACACTCTGGTAAAACTGGGGGTTGGATAGGAAGTTAGAGAGAAGCTGACTGGGTTTTGCCCAGGTAACATCTAGTGAGAGGAGAGCGTTACTTGGGAAGATTCAGGGGGGGTCCCTGTCAGGGGTGGGATCCTGACAGTGGCCTAGCAAAGGACAGATCGTTACGGAGCCGTGCCTGTACCTCATTGTGGCGGCATCTTAAGAAAGGACACGAAGCGAAGTATATTGTGGAGAAGTGAGAAATGAGATCACAGAACAAAGGCGATAGAACCAGAAGGAGTCGTGCCCCAAGATCGGCAACATCCTTCTGAGGCGCGTAGCCGGCGGCCGGAACGCCGAGGGAGCAATAGACTCTACGCATTACTTTGAACTACGGCAGGGCAGTTAACTCTAGGTTGGCTGTCTCACCTTTTACACCTAATGAAAACAACTGAGGCAATTGTGGGAGAGGGGCGTCTCTAGGGTCCCTATAAAATAACTCCAGGCCTACCCCATCATACGGGTACGTCCTATCCATATCATCTGGGGGACAGAGAGAAAGAACAGAAACATACACAACAGTTGTGAGGACTGTTATGATCCTAATGGCAGAGGATCTCAGGAGTACCAGCTAAGTCTGCAAACACAAAAAACCAGCTCATAGGGAAGTGGTAACTAGGCTGACCGTATACCTGATCCTAACACAAACAACTAGCAGCAGCAGGGGAACGTACCTACGTTGGTTCTAGACGTCTCGCGCCAGCCGGAGAACTAACTAACCCTATCAGAGAAAATAAGACCTCTCTTGCCTCAAGAGAAAAGACCCCAAAGTAAATACAAGCCCCCCACAAATAATAACGGTGAGGTAAGAAGAAATGACAAACGTAAGAATGAACTAGATTTAGCAAAGAGAGGCCCACTGACTAATAGCAGAAAATAGAAAGATGACTTATACGGTCAGCAAAAAACCCTACAAAATATCCACGCTGAATATCCAAGAACCCCCGCACCGACTAACGGTGTGGGGATAGAATAACAGCCCCCCTTGAGCTTCCAGCAAAATCAGCAATCACATTTTAAAACAAAGCTGGAACAAAATAAGGAAAATTCAAATGCACAAAAATAAGAAAGCAGGACTTAGCTTATCTTGCAAAATCAGGAGACCAGGAGACAGGAGAAAACAGACATGGTCTGATAACAACGAATCCAGGCACAATACAGAGTATCCAGGAAGTTAATATAGGCACACCCAAGGCCAAACGAAGCAGGTGGGTGCCAACCTGGGGAAAGACACTCCAAGTGCCATACCGCTAATGACCACAAGAGGGAGCAAAGAAATATAGTTCACAACAGTACCCCCCCTTTAAGGAGGGGTTCACCGAACCCTCACCAAGGCCACCAGGGCGATCAGGATGAGCAGCGTGAAAGGCACGAACCAAATCGGCCGCATGAACATCAGAGGCGACCACCCAGGAATTGTCCTCCTGACCATAGCCTTTCCATTTGACCAGATACTGAAGTCTCCGTCTAGAGAGACGAGAGCCCAAGATCTTCTCCACCACATACTCCAACTCGCCCTCAACCAACACCGGAGCAGGAGGCTCAGCAGCAGGAACCATAGGCACCACGTACCACCGCAACAAAGACCTATGGAACACATTGTGAATGGCAAACGACACCGGAAGATCCAAACGAAACGACACCGGATTAAGGACTTCCAAAATTTTATAAGGACCAATAAAGCGAGGCTTAAACTTAGGAGAGGAAACCTTCAGAGGGACATACCGAGAAGACAACCAAACCAAATCCCCAACACGAAGTTGGGGACCCACACCGCGGCGGCGGTTGGCAAAGCGCTGAGCCTTCTCCTGTGACAACTTCAAGTTGTCCACCACAAGATTCCAAATCCGCTGCAACCTATCCACCACGGAATCCACCCCAGGACAGTCAGAAGGTTCAACATGACCCGAGGAAAACCGCGGATGAAAACCAGAGTTGCAGAAAAATGGCGAAACCAAAGTAGCGGAACTTGCCCGATTATTAAGGGCAAACTCAGCCAATGGCAGGAAGGTCACCCAATCATCCTGATCCGCAGAAACAAAACATCTCAAATAAGCCTCCAGCGTCTGATTAGTTCGCTCCGTTTGGCCATTAGTCTGAGGATGAAAGGCAGATGAAAATGACAAATCAATGCCCATCCTAGCACAAAAGGATCGCCAGAATCTGGACACAAACTGGGATCCTCTGTCAGACACGATATTCTCAGGAATGCCGTGCAAACGAACCACATTCTGAAAGAACAAAGGAACCAAATCGGAAGAGGAAGGCAACTTAGGCAAGGGCACCAAATGGACCATCTTGGAAAAACGATCACAGACCACCCAGATGACAGACATTCCTTGAGACACCGGAAGATCTTAAATGAAATCCATGGAAATGTGCGTCCAAGGCCTCTTCGGGACGGGCAAGGGCAAAAGTAACCCGCTGGCACGAGAACAGCAAGGCTTAGCCCGAGCACAAATCCCACAGGACTGCACAAAAGATCGCACATCCCGCGACAGGGACGGCCACCAAAAGGACCTAGCCACCAAATCTCTGGTACCAAAAATCCCAGGATGCCCCGCCAACACTGAGGAATGAACCTCGGAAATAACTCTACTGGTCCATTTATCAGGAACAAACAGTCTGTCAGGTGGGCAAGAGTCAGGTCTACCAGCCTGAAATCTCTGCAACACACGTCGCAAATCAGGAGAAATGGCCGACAAGATCACTCCCTCTTTAAGAATACCCGCTGGCTCTGAGACTCCAGGAGAGTCAGGCACAAAACTCCTAGAAAGAGCATCAGCCTTCACATTCTTTGAACTAGGCAGGTACGAGACAACAAAGTCAAAACGGGAGAAAAACAACGACCAACGAGCCTGTCTAGGATTCAGGCGCTTAGCGGACTCGAGGTACATCAGATTTTTGTGATCAGTCAAGACCACCAAACGATGCTTAGCTCCCTCGAGCCAATGACGCCACTCCTCAAATGCCCACTTCATAGCCAACAACTCCCGATTACCAACATCATAGTTCCGCTCAGCAGGCGAAAACTTCCTAGAAAAAAAAGCACATGGTCTCATCACAGAGCAACCAGAGCCTTTCTGCGACAAAACAGCCCCTGCACCGATCTCAGAAGCGTCTACTTCAACCTGAAAGGGAAGTGAGACATCAGGCTGGCACAAAACAGGCGCCAAAGTAAACCTGCGCTTCAACTCACGAAAGGCCTCCACGGCTGCAGGAGCCCAATTATCAACATCAGAACCTTTCTTGGTCATATCCGTCAAAGGTTTTGCAATGCTAGAAAAATTAGCAATAAAACGATGGTAGAAATTAGCAAAACCCAAGAACTTCTGAAGACTCTTAATGGACGTGGGTTGAGTCCAATCATGAATAGCTCGGAACTTGACTGGGTCCATCTCCACAGTAGAAGGTGCAAAAATAAAACCCAAAAAGGAAACCTTCTGCACTCCGAAGAGACACTTTGGGCCCTTCACAAACAAAGCATTATCACGCAAAACCTGAAACACCATCCTGACCTGCTTTACATGAGAATCCCAATCATCAGAGAAAACCAGAATATCATCCAGATAAACAATCATAAATTTATCCAGATACTTCCGAAAAATGTCATGCATAAAGGACTGAAACACTGAGGGGGCATTAGAAAGCCCAAAAGGCATCACCAAGTACTCAAAATGACCTTCGGGCGTATTGAACGCAGTTTTCCATTCATCTCCCTGCTTAATGCGCACAAGATTGTACGCCCCGCGAAGATCTATCTTGGTGAACCACTTGGCACCCTTAATCCGGGCAAACAAGTCCGACAATAGTGGCAAAGGATACTGAAATTTGACAGTGATTTTATTAAAAAGCCGATAGTCTATACACGGTCTCAAAGACCCGTCTTTCTTGGCCACAAAAAAGAATCCCGCACCAAGAGGGGAGGAGGATGGACGAATATGTCGCTTCTCCAAAGACTCCTTAATATAAGCACGCATCGCGGCATGCTCAGGTACAGACAGATTAAATAGTCGTCCCTTAGGAAATTTACTACCAGGAATCAAATCTATAGCGCAGTCACAGTCCCTATGAGGAGGAAGGGCACTGGACCTGGACTCACTGAATACATCCTGATAGTCCAACAAATACTCAGGGACCTCAGAAGGAGTAGAAGAAGCAATAGACACCGACGAGGAATCACAATGAATTCCCTGACAACCCCAACTTGACACGGACATTGCCTTCCAATCCAAAACTGGATTATGGGTCTGTAACCATGGCAGACCCAAAACGACCAAATCCTGCATTTTATGCAAAACAAGAAAACGAATCACCTCCCGATGTTCAGGAGACATGCACATGGTCACTTGTGTCCAATACTGCGGTTTATTCTCCGCCAATGGCGTAGCATCAATTCCTCTAAGAGGAATAGGATTTTCTAAAGGCTCTAGGACAAAACCACAGCGCTTGGCAAACGATAAATCCATAAGACTCAGGGCAGCACCTGAATCCACAAATGCCATAACAGGGTAGGAAGATAATGAGCAAATCAAAGTCACAGACAAAATAAACTTAGGCTGCAAATTACCAATGGCGACAGGACTAACAGCCTTTGATGGCCGTTTAGAGCATGCCGAGATAACATGTGTAGAATCACCACAGTAAAAACACAACCCATTCTGACGCCTATGATTTTGCCGTTCGGTTCTAGTCAGGATTCTATCACATTGCATTGAGTCAGGTGTCCGTTCAGACAACACTGCCAGAGGATTAGCAGTTTTGTGCTCCCGCAAACGCCGATCAACCTGGATGGCCAGAGCCATAGAATCATTCAGACTTGTAGGAATGGGAAAACCCACCATCACATTCTTAATGGCTTCAGAAAGGCCATTTCTGAAATTTGCGGCCAGAGCACACTCATTCCATTGAGTAAGCACGGACCATTTCCGAAATTTTTGGCAGTACACCTCAGCTTCATCCTGGCCCTGAGAGATAGCCAGTAATGCCTTTTCTGCCTGTATTTCAAGATTGGGTTCCTCATAAAGCAATCCGAGCGCCAGAAAAAACGCATCAATATTTGCCAATGCCGGATCTCCTGGTGCCAATGAGAAAGCACAATCCTGAGGGTCGCCACGCAAGAAGGAGATAACAATTTTAACTTGTTGAGCTGAGTCTCCAGACGAACGAGGTCTCAAAGATAGAAACAATTTACAATTATTCCTAAAATTCCCAAATTTAAATCGATCTCCAGAGAACAGCTCAGGAATAGGAATCTTAGGTTCTGACATAGGACTGCTAATAACAAAATCCTGAATGCCCTGCACACGTGCAGCAAGCTGATCCACACTAGTAATCAGAGTCTGAACATTCATGTCTGCAGCAGAGCTTCAAGCCATTCAGAGAAAAAGGGGAGGAAGAAAAAAAAAAAAACCTCAGACTTCTTTTCTTATAATCCCGCTTCAGCAATGCACCTATTTGGCCTGGATTACTGTTATGATCCTAATGGCAGAGGATCTCAGGAGTACCAGCTAAGTCTGCAAACACAAAAAAACAGCTCATAGGGAAGTGGTAACTAGGCTGACCGTATACCTGATCCTAACACAAACAACTAGCAGCAGCCGGGGAACGTACCTACGTTGGTTCTAGACGTCTCGCGCCAGCCGGAGAACTAACTAACCCTTTCAGAGAAAATAAGACCTCTCTTGCCTCAAGAGAAAAGACCCCAAAGTAAATACAAGCCCCCCACAAATAATAACGGTGAGGTAAGAAGAAATGACAAACGTAAGAATGAACTAGATTTAGCAAAGAGAGGCCCACTGACTAATAGCAGAAAATAGAAAGATGACTTATACGGTCAGCAAAAAACCCTACAAAATATCCACGCTGAATATCCAAGAACCCCCGCACCGACTAACGGTGTGGGGGGAGAATAACAGCCCCCCTTCAGCTTCCAGCAAAATCAGCAATCACATTTTAAAACAAAGCTGGAACAAAATAAGGAAAATTCAAATGCACAAAAATAAGAAAGCAGGACTTAGCTTATTTTGCAAAATCAGGAGACCAGGAGACAGGAGAAAACAGACATGGTCTGATAACAACGAATCCAGGCACAATACAGAGTATCCAGGAAGTTAATATAGGCACACCCAAGGCCAAACGAAGCAGGTGGGTGCCAACCTGGGGAAAGACACTCCAAGTGCCATACCGCTAATGACCACAAGAGGGAGCAAAGAAATATAGTTCACAACAGAGGACTATCCCGTGGTGCTCACCAGGGAGGTACTACAACACCCAGGCGCTAGTAGGAAGGCTACTGATTTCCACCTGCAAAGGGAACTCTGGATGTGCCTTCGGACCGGCCGGTCTCAGCCAGCCCTGTTAGCAGTGCTCTGGATTGTGGATGCCGAAGCCTTCAGTAAAGAGGTAAAGAGACTGCAACCCTGTGTCCTCCTCATTTACTGCGACCTACACCACCACCTACACCTTTTATTGGGCGCCCCTTAGCAGGGCCACGGTCCGGGTCGGGCCACCGTGACATCCCCAGGACCAAGAGACCCGGTACCGAGTACCCCGCTGCCCTGCGTCTGGGGGCCGCTCCACTGGCACCTGTGGTCACCAGCACCCCCGGCATTTCCGGGTCATGTGGCTCCTGTCTGACATGCTTCCTTGCATCGTCATCATCACACCCCCCCAGCAGGAAGCACCTTCTGAATCGTTCACACACCTTGTGGTGTGATTCTTCGGTGAGGTTGCCCCCTTGGCATCCCTTCTCTCAGGGTACACCGCTAACCTTGCAACCGCTCACGTGTGAAGACTCCTTGTACTCATAGTGGCACTTCCAGGCATCCTGCACCTGCTGAGGCAGAGAAGGGATCCCTGCCTAAGCCAGTCAGCCAGGTCTGGGAAGGAAACTTCCATCTTTTATTTCTTCACAGGTAATCATGCACAGGTTCACTCATAAAGGACAAAAAAAACAACTGACGTGAGGGAGAGGTGCCGCCCTTTAGCCTGTAGTTTTCGGGTCCTTGGTGGGCGGATCCCCTCGGTCGTGGTGCATGGGTGATCGATAAAACAGAGGTTTCCACATTATTAGTTTCTCAAAGGTTCTTGAAAAGTAACGTGGCTTCCATAAACCAATTCAGCAATATCCACTCTCCCAAAGTCAAATCTCCATCTCCCCCTCGCTTCTGAGCCTCACAGTGTGTCCAAGCCACATTTAGCATCCATGTATTTGGTATTACCATAGTGAGAAGAACCCAGTTAGTTTTTGGTGTGTGTCTCCTAGAGCACAATCTGGGCACTATGTGTTGGGTAATAAAATGATAAATGTGCAATTTTCACTCTGTGTCCCATCTACATTGCGATCTGCTCATGCAACGTCTGCTTCTGTCACCAGACATCCCCTTATTAATTCTGCAGGCAGCACTGGTGGTCGAGCAGACGTCGGAACCTCTGGGTGGCACCAGCTCTGTTCTGCCACTAAGATTATAGTGTCTGGGACCAGTAGTCCCATCAAGTCTGGCAGTATGGGTGTGTGTGCAGGCCAGCTGAAGTAATCTAATGTATCCTGATTCAGCGAAGGGGAAAGCACCACATCATGGAAACCGTTATTTAAAGAATAGAAGGGAGTTGCAGACTCACATAAGTGAGGCAGGGAAATCCCACCATAAATCATACAAAATAAAAAAAAAATACATCCCCAACAACAACAACGTAAAATTCAACCGGACTTGCACTTATTTATAGAGAACGATTGGAGCTACTATGAGTCCTGACCAGAAGAACTAAAGCTGCCAAAAAGGAAACAGAGAAGCACATTGCTAAGGAGAGTAAAACTAATCCCAAACTGTTCTTCAACTATATCAATAGTAAAAGAATAAAAACTGAAAATGTAGGCCCCTTAAAAAATAGTGAGGAAAGAATGGTTGTAGATGACGAGGAAAAAGCTAACATATTAAACACCTTCTTCTCCACGGTATTCACGGTGGAAAATGAAATGCTAGGTGAAATCCCAAGAAACAATGAAAACCCTATATTAAGGGTCACCAATCTAACCCAAGAAGAGGTGCGAAACCGGCTAAATAAGATTAAAATAGATAAATCTCCAGGTCCGGATGGCATACACCCACGAATACTAAGAGAACTAAGTAATGTAATAGATAAACCATTATTTCTTATTTTTAGGGACTCTATAGCGACGGGGTCTGTTCCGCAGGACTGGCGCATAGCAAATGTGGTGCCAATATTCAAAAAGGGCTCTAAAAGTGAACCTGGAAATTATAGGCCAGTAAGTCTAACCTCTACTGTTGGTAAAATATTTGAAGGGTTTCTGAAGGATGTTATTCTGGATTATCTCAATGAGAATAACTGTTTAACTCCATATCAGCATGGGTTTATGAGAAATCGCTCCTGTCAAACCAATCTAATCAGTTTTTATGAAGAGGTAAGCTATAGGCTGGACCACGGTGAGTCATTGGACGTGGTATATCTCGATTTTTCCAAAGCATTTGATACCGTGCCACACAAGAGGTTGATACACAAAATGAGAATGCTTGGTCTGGGGGAAAATGTGTGTAAATGGGTTAGTAACTGGCTTAGTGATAGAAAGCAGAGGGTGGTTATAAATGGTATAGTGTCTAACTGGGTCGCTGTGACCAGTGGGGTACCGCAGGGGTCGGTATTGGGACCTGTTCTCTTCAACATATTCATTAATGATCTGGTAGAAGGTTTACACAGTAAAATATTGATATTTGCAGATGATACAAAACTATGTAAAGCAGTTAATACAAGAGAAGATAGTATTCTGCTACAGATGGATCTGGATAAGTTGGAAACTTGGGCTGAAAGGTGGCAGATGAGGTTTAACAATGATAAATGTAAGGTTATACACATGGGAAGAAGGAATCAATGTCACCATTACACACTGAATGGGAAACCACTGGGTAAATCTGACATGGAGAAGGACTTGGGGATCCTAGTTAATGATAAACTTACCTGGAGCAGCCAGTGCCAGGCAGCAGCTGCCAAGGCAAACAGGATCATGGGGTGCATTAAAAGAGGTCTGGATACACATGATGAGAGCATTATACTGCCTCTGTACAAATCCCTAGTTAGACCGCACATGGAGTACTGTGTCCAGTTTTGGGCACCGGTGCTCAAGAAGGATATAATGGAACTAGAGAGAGTACAAAGGAGGGCAACAAAATTAATAAAGGGGATGGGAGAACTACAATACCCAGATAGATTAGCGAAATTAGGATTATTTAGTCTAGAAAAAAGACGACTGAGGGGCGATCTAATAACCATGTATAAGTATATAAGGGGACAATACAAAGATCTCGCTGAGGATCTGTTTATACCAAGGAAGGTGACGGGCACAAGGGGGCATTCTTTGCGTCTGGAGGAGAGAAGGTTTTTCCACCAAAATAGAAGAGGATTCTTTACTGTTAGGGCAGTGAGAATCTGGAATTGCTTGCCTGAGGAGGTGGTGATGGCGAACTCAGTTGAGGGGTTCAAGAGAGGCCTGGATGTCTTCCTGGAGCAGAACAATATTGTATCATACAATTATTAGGTTCTGTAGAAGGACGTAGATCTGGGGATTTATTATGATGGAATATAGGCTGAACTGGATGGACAAATGTCTTTTTTCGGCCTTACTAACTATGTAACTATGTAACTATGTAAAGAGTAGAGACAGTATTACTGTTCACCATTGCAGGAAAGATTGTGCAGTAACCTGAATTACTAAGAATTGAATACAATGCCATTTATGACGTGGAATGATTCCATGAAGCCAGGGCTCGAGCAAAGCCAACATACCGTCTTTTGCAGTTTATAAAATGCGCCGGATTATAAGACGCACTCCAAATTTTGAGGAAAAAATTAGTAAAAAAATAAATTTGTTAATAAAATGGTGGTGCTTCTTACAATCCATGAGTCTTATTGCTTACTGGGGGTGGTGGCTGCAGTGAAGCGGGGACCCAGGGTCGCTACTGGCGAAGGCAGGAGTGGAGCGATGCTGCGGACCCCAGACTGGAAGAAAGGGGTATTCGGATGTGCGACGCTGCCCGTGTTCGGTGGTGCGGGGGCTCCGCCGATATTTTGTGAAAACCTGTAGCCCCCGTACTTCCATGGTTTACTTTGTGGTAGACTCTGTGAAAATGGCCACTGGGGGCGGCGCATGCGCAGATGGAGATCTTGGCACTGAGATCTCATCTCCCGAGATCTTGGTACCGAGATCTCTATCTGGGCATGCGCTGTCCCCAGGAGCTATTTTCCCAGAGTCTACCGCAATGTAAACCATGGAAGTATGGGGGCTACAGGTTTTCACAAAATATCGTCGGAGCCCCCGCACCACCGAACACCCACAGTGTCGCACCTCCAAATACCCCCTTATCCCAGCCTGCAGCTAAGCGCCACTCTTTACGTCCTCCAGCAGCAACCCTGGGACCCTGCTCCACTGCGGTCAGTATGGTACAGTATATTCGAGTAAAAAGAGGCACTCCCATTTTCCCCCCAAATTTGGGGGGAAAAAGTGCGTCTTATAATCTGAAAAATAGGGTGTCTCCTGCAGGCCTGAATAAATTAATATTACAGCCATCAGCCACGCACAGCTCAGAAATATATCATGTCACAGGTGTAATGTTTTTTATGTAGTTTATCACAATCCTCCTTGAAGTTAGTTGGTTTTAAAAGAAATTGAAGAGTCAGGATAAAGGGAAACTCTGCTGTTATTGTACAGAAATTCACACTTGGCCCCCACTGTACATTCAATGTTGTCGATCATAAAAGCAAAGTTTGGCCAGAAAGACTGGACCTGGTCTTGTAGGGACCATATGAGCACATACAGAAGCACAGAAGGGAGAGAAGGTAGATTCATCCAATAAGATATCAGGGATCTAGGAAGCCAACAGCATCATTACCCTCCGCTTTCTCTTACAGGCCCATCATAATACTTTTCTTCAAATGATTTTCTAACTTCTCAGCACATTCTACATACGCTGTCATTTTACTTTGTACTTTACAGATTTGGGCAGGTTACGGTCAGTGTCTCCTAATTTCAGGGGGTAGGTGGATCCTCCAGGTTGTAAGTTCTATAGAAAAGGGCTTTCAATGCCCAAACTAATTTGAACAGTTTTGGGTGGAGGAGAATGTTGTGATGTAGAGGTAAAATAGTGATCACATGATTGTGATACCTCCGGACTACACGACCGATAATACAACTACAGTCGGTGACTGAGAAGAATCTGTGACTTCTCTGTGTTTAGTGGTTACTACTCACCTGGGTAGCCATATGTAGGAATCTCCTCTTTACACCGCTCATCACCCCTCACATATGTCTCTGTAGTATTAATATGGGTCAGATCTTCACCCTGAAACAAATTTTGTAAAAGTCACAGACAGATGGAGAAGTCACATCTATGGTCAGCTCTAATCCTTCCATCTCCACCATTCTCATTACACAACTATAAAACATATAATACTGGTGGATAAAACAAAACTGAGCACAAGACCTTCACAGCCATCTACACATCATAGGGGAGGTCTCATGACACCTTCTCTACATCTACCTGATGATCCTGAGGAACATTGGGATCTTCTTGTTTACAGTCCTGTGGAAGAAGAGGATGGGGACATCTCTCTGGTGTTGTCCTCTTACTGGATAGATCTGGAGGAAACACATACAGGGACTGAATTCATTCTTTACAAACAGATAATTATTGGCTGTGTGTATTTAGTCCTGTCTATTACCTGGTGATGTGAGGGGCTGGGGAACCTCCATCATGACGTCCTTGTACAGATCTTTGTGTCCTTCTAAATACTCCCACTCCTCCATGGAGAAATAGACGGCGGCATCCTGACACCTTATAGGAACCTGACACATAAAATGATACCGTCATCCCCCGATCCCGTCATAGTGTTACTGTATAATGTCCCAGCATTCCCAGCAGTGTCACCTCTCCAGTCAGCAGCTCAATCATCTTGTAGGTCAGTTCAAGGATCTTCTGGTTACCCATGTCCTCATGTATCAGGGGTTGAGGTGGAGACCCAGTGATTGGGCTCAGGGGTCTTCCCCATCCCTCAGACACAGGGTCCTGACAGCGCTCACTAGAGGTCTTCTTCACTACTGTGTAATCCTGGTTATGGAGAGACACATTAATAAATCTCACTACAAACATTTCCAGAGTCCTCACCTCTCCAGTTCTGTCCATCTGTTATTCCCATAGATAAGAATGATGTAATGTGACGTCATCAGAATCTCTCACCTCTCCAGTAAGCCGGAAGAGGATCTCTAGGGTGAGGTGTAATATCCTCTCTGCCATTTTGTCTCTGTCAATATCCATCATTGATGGGTAAATCTGGAAAATTCTCTTATATAGAAGATCTTTACTGAGAGGATCTGATATTGTAGAGACCTGAATGAGAAGAAGATGAGCCGATGTAACATCATAAAAATCCTGTGTAATAATACAATTACTGGAGATAATAAGGGAAACATATGAGGAGATAGAACCGGACTGGACCGTGACCCTCCAATCCACCAAATAAAATTTTTTGCCACGTACCACCTTGCACCCCAAGATAGCGTTCACCTCATAATCATCAGAAGATGAACCCGATGTCCCGGCAGATGACTCAGAAAACTGGGACATGTATACGGGCTTTAAGAGGGACACATGAAAGGTGTCAGTGATACCCAGGCGTGGAGAAAGGGCCAGACAGTAGACCACAGGGTTAACCTGTTCGAGGACCTTGAAGGGACCCAAATAGCGAGGTGCAAACTTAGTGGACTCAACTCGCAGCCTGATGTTACGGGCGGAGAGCCACACTAAGTCGCCAGAAGCAAAGATCGGAGCGGGGCGCCCATGTGCATCGGCGGAGGACCTCATTCTCTCCTTGGAGGCCCGGATGGCATCCTGAGTGCGGTCCCAAATGTCCTGTGCCTCCACAGCCCAGTCTGCCACCCTGGAGTCGGCAGAAGACACGGGCATAGGCACAGGAACCCACGGATGCTGACCGTAATTAAGAAGGAATGGAGTCTGACCAGTGGAGTCGGCTACGGCGTTGTTAAGCGCAAATTCCGCCCACGGTAGCAAGGATGCCCAGTCATCCTGCCTAGCAGAAACAAAATGTCGCAGATATGTGACCAGAGTCTGGTTGGCCCTCTCTACCAACCCATTCGTCTCGGGATGATATGCTGAAGAGAGATTCAGCTCAATGCTGAGTAGATGACAAAGCTCTCTCCAGAACCGAGATGCGAACTGGGGACCCCGGTCACTGACAATTTTGCCCGGCATACCGTGTAGGCGAAAGACATGTTTAATAAACAACGCTGCCAGAGCCTGTGCAGAAGGTAGCCGTGGAAGAGGCACCAAATGCACCATTTTGGAAAAATGGTCGGTGATCACCCAAATAATGGTGCAGCCACAGGACTTGGGTAAGCCCACCACAAAGTCCATCCCGACCATCTCCCAGGGCCTGTCTGCCACCGGCATGGGATAAAGTGAGCCAGCTGGCCGTTGTCGAGGAGACTTATTTTTGGCACAGGAGACACACGCCCGAATATAGTCTCCGATGTCACGGGCAATATGCGGCCACCAGTACGTCCTCGCCAGAAGCTCAGATGTCCTTTTGGTCCCAAAGTGTCCACCCACCCTGGACGAGTGAGCCCAAGAGAGAACCTACGGTCGCAAATTTGCTGGCACGAAAGTCTTACCCGGGGGCACAGACTCTAGTGAAACCGGAGCCACGGTCCTCAGACTCTCAGATGGGACAATAAGCCGAGGTTCCTCCTCCACCTACTCCGCTGATGACACTACGGAGTGGGAGAGAGCATCGGCACGAATGTTCTTCTCCCAGGAGAGAAAATGGAGGGTGAAATGGAACCGGGAGAAGAACAGGGACCATCTGGCCTGGCGAGAATTTAGCCGCTGGGCAGTCTGAATATAGACCAAGTTCTTGTGATTGGTGAAAACTTGGAAGGGAAAACAAGCCCCCTCCAAGAGATGTCTCCACTCCGAGAAGGCCAACTTCATAGCTAGCGTGGCTGCAGAGGAAAGCCTTGGAGACCTCTTCTGACCACAGCTTGGGATTTGCTCCCTTTTTGGTGAGGGCTACCAAAGGAGCTACCAAAGTTGAGAAGTGGGGAATGAACTGGCGATAGTAATTAATGAACCCCATAAAGCGCTGCACCGCTTTGAGAGAATGGGGTTCTTGCCAGTCCATCACAGCCTGTAGCTTGGCAGGATCCATAGCCAATCCTTGGGCCGAGATGATATAGCCCAGGAAAGGCAAAGACTCATGCTCAAACGCACACTTCTCCAACTTGGCATAGAGGGAATTTGCCCGTAGGAGGTTGAAGACTTTGCACACATCTCTCCGGTGGGAGTCTATATCTGGAGAGTAGATGAGAATATCATCCAGGTAGACTACAACCGAGGTGGAGAGCATATCCCGGAAGATATCGTTTACAAAGTCTTGGAAAACGGCTGGGGCATTACAGAGCCAAAAGGGCATCACCAGATATTCATAGTGCCCATCCCTGGTGTTAAAAGCCATCTTCCATTCGTCCCCCTCACGGATGCGAATCACGTTGTAAGCACCCCGCAGATCTAATTTAGTAAACACTCTTGCTCCCCGAAGCCTGTCAAAAAGCTCAGATATCAGGGGCAGAGGGTACTTGTTCTTAACGGTGATGGCGTTAAGACCCCTGTAATCTATGCATGGACGTAATTCTCCGTTCTTCTTCTGCACGAAGAAGAAACCAGCCCCTGCAGGTGACACAGACTTCCTAATGAATCCCCTTGCCAAATTCTCCTGGATGTACTGAGACATTGCCTCCGTCTCTGGGAGAGACAATGGGTAGACTCGACCCCGGGGAGGCTCAGCACCAGGCAAGAGGTCAATAGGACAGTCATAGGGGCGGTGAGGCGGAAGAGTCTCCGCAGCCTTTTTGGATAACACGTCCGCATAGGGCCAATATTGCTTTGGGAGAGAGGAGAGATCTGCGGGTACCTCTGTTGTAGCAACCTGAATGCATTCCCTCTGACATCTACCCCCACAAGATTCACTCCATCCCCAAATCCTGCCTGTGGACCACTCAATATGAGGAGAGTGGTACCGTAGCCAAGGTATCCCTAAGAGGACCTCATCAATTCCCTCAGGAATGACGAGCAGAGATATTATCTCCTGATGAGATGGCGACATGGATAGAGTAAATGGGATGGTCTGGTGTGTAATCTGTGAGGGCAGTGTCGACCCATTCACCACTCGTACGGTCACTGGTTGGGCGAGCATCACCAGAGGTATTGCGTGTCGTTGGGCGAAGGCAGAAGACATAAAATTGCCCTCCGCCCCGGAATCCACGCAAAGCTCTACCGAATGAGTGGATGGGCCAATGGTAATTGTCCCCTTAAAGGACAATTTGGAGGCAAACGTCGCCGTGTCTAGTGAACCTCCACCTACTACCACTAGACGCTGATGTTTCCCCGACCGCTGAGGACATCTGGTGGCAAGATGTCCTGACTGCCGGCAAACATGACAGACCCCAAGTGCACGAGCGGTCTGGGACTTAGGTCCCGCTCGTAGCACCTCCATGGCCTCATGTGACTCGGGTGCCTGGACCAGAGATTCCAAAGGTTTGGCGAAGGTGAGAGCCAGCCGAAACCTCTGCCTACACTGGGATCGCTCTAACCTCCGCTCGTTAAAACAGAGGTCAATACGAGCAGATACAGCTATTAACTCCTCCAGTGTGGTGGGAATCTCCCTAGTGGCCAGAGCGTCCTTAACATGGTCAGCCAGCCCCCTCCAAAATATAGGGATGAGGGCTTTATCCGACCACTCCAGCTCAGATGCTAAGGTGCGGAAGTGGACGGCAAAATGGCTGACCAAGGATGAGCCCTGAGTCAATGCCAACAGTTGGAGCGCCGTATCATGGGTGACTCGAGGTCCTAAAAAACCTGTTTCAGAGTGCTCAGAAACAGCGGAGCACTCTGCACCACATGATCGCCACGCTCCCACAGCGGCGTAGCCCACTCCAATGCCCTGTCCGACAGGAGAGACATAATGAATCCCACTTTTGCCCGCTCTGTAGGGAAACGTGCAGCCAGGAGCTCGAGGTGTATAGAGCACTGGCTCACGAAACCCCTACATGATTTGCCATCACCAGAGAATTTTTCTGGCAGCGGGAGGCGAGACAAGGGCGGAACAGGAGTGGCAGTGGACAAAGTTGCTGCAGCCACGCTAGCAGCCTGTACAGCAACTGCGGTAACATCCACAGCTGAGGTTGTGCGCTCGAGAGCCGCCAACCTACCCTCCAGCTGCTGGATGTACCGCAAAGATTGCTGTTTGTCCGCCATTGCTAGCCAGACCCTGGCGCTAGTATTATGTTAGGGTTAGCGGAACGCACCAAGTAAATATAGATGTTATTATTGGTGCGTTCGCAGCCCGGGGTCCAACGTGCAGGAGGAGCCTGCTGCTAGCAAATGACGGCACTATATGGCGGTTTAAGCGAACTCTGTTACTTCACAGAGTCGCACGGAAACAAGACGCTGTGCCCTGTTAACCCCACAGGAGTACACAGCTAACTGCCGAGCTGAAGGCAGTCTGTGGTCACGCACACATACAATCTCCTCACCGGAGGAGCCGGTATTCTAGGGGCTTACGGTATTTCAGCTGGGGCCCTAGATCCACACACACACACACAATCTCCTCGCCGGAGGTGCCGGCATTCTAGGGGCTTATTTCAGCCGAGTCCCTGAACACACATAAATGTGACCACACTGGCGCATGCACATAACAGATTTGATACTAGCGCATGGCCGTGCGGCCATGCGAGCCTTAAATAGCTGCAGCAAGTAAAAGACCTTCCTAGAAGGACCAATGAGAGGCTGCCATACCTGAGCATGTGACCCTAGATTTCCACTGAGAGATCTTGCCCTGGGCATGCTGTGTGTGCAGAGCAGGACTTAGTCCTAGCACCTACAGGACCTTCCTGAAAGGACCAATGGACTTAGCTGCAGTATCTGACCATGTGACCCTCGATCCCCACTGAGAGATCTTACTCTGGGCATGCTCAGAATGAGAAAATCAGGACTTAGTCCCAGAAGCGTCTGCTCGCCGCTGCCCAGCACTGACTTCAATGGCAGAAGCAGGAAAAGCAGCAGTAACTCTTTGTACAGAGTGGGACTGAGCAAGACGCTGGGACAGACGTCTCCGCTGAGCAGGCTCCACTGCAGCAGGAGAAGAATGGGAGACCGCAGCGGAGATGGCCCGAGATTCCCCCTGTGCAGAGGCGGGAACTCGATCCCTAACAGACGCTCCAGATTATAAGACGCACCCCAAATTTTGAGGAGAAATATAGGGAAAAACTTTTTTTTAATAAATTGGTGAGGCTTCTTATAATCCATGCATCTTATTGCTTACCAGGGGTTGTGGCTGCGGTAGATCAGGGTTCCAGGGTCGTTGCTGAAGGCAGGAGTGGAGCATTGCTGCAGGCTGGGATGAGGGGGTCTGCAGGGGGGCTCCTGTGCTGCAGACTGGGATGAGGGGGTCTGCAGGGGGGCTCCTGTGCTGCAGGCTGAGATGAGGGGGGCTCCGGTGCTGCAGAGCTGTCTCCAGTGCTGCAGGCCTGTCTCCAGTGCTGCGGGGGACTCTGCCGACATTTTGTGAAAGGCCAGAGCCCCCGGCAGTTCGTCCATGCTTTCCTGTGCGGTGGACTTTGGGAAAATGGCCGCCGGGAGGCGGCGCATGCGCAGATGGAGATCTTCAGACCAAGATCTCGAGAAATGAGATCTCAGCCCTGAAATCTCATCTCCTGAGATTCCGGCGGCCATTTTCCCGGAGTCAGTCATACAGGAAAGCATGGACGAACTGCCGGGGGGCTCTGGTCTTTCACAAAATGTCGCCAGAGCCCCCCGCAGCACCGGAGCCTTCAGCATCACCCGGGGCAGCAGCGGACAACTGCGGTAGCGGTGGCGGTCAACCGCGGCAGCGGACACCCCCTCAACCCAGCCTGTAACGGTAAGCGGTATATCCGCTTTGTAAGACGCACCCCCATTTCCCCCAAAAATTTTGGGGAAATAAAGTGCATCTTACAAAGCGGAAAATACAGTAGTTACTTGATCATGGACAATGTTAGCTCTAAAACAAGTCTAAAACAGACTTGTGAACTGAACAACTGGACAGCTCTATAAAAAACACATACCAGTCAAACATATCAATGGCGTTCCATGAGTCCTATTGTAAAATAATGACAAGATGGTATCTAACGCCCATCAGATTGTCACATATAAACTAGGAACACTTCCCCTTATGTTGGAGAGACTGCAGACTACAGGGTAATCTCTTTCACTTATATTGGGGTTGTCCGATAATAAAAAAATCTCTGGTTCCAGGTATCGCGCCATATTAACTCCTTTTCTGAAAACTTTGTGATCACCCCTCAAAGGGCGCTTCTTTCCCTTGACATGGAGCAATTTGACCCCTCGGTTAGAAATGTCATCAAACAGATCCTCCTAGTTGTCAAAAATGCATTATGGTGGGAAAAAAAACCTGAAACACCCAAATTTTCAGATATTTTGGACAAAATTCACCAACATAGCGCTCTGGAATGGAGATTTGCGGCTAACAATAGCAGTGTTTACAAATATTCTAAGAAATGGAAGACCTGGAACAGCAAATTTGAGGTTTAAAACTGCCATTTTGTGCCTCTTTCCTCGAAATCGTATACATTTAAGTATGACATCTACATACAACATTCTTCAAATTGCAAATCAGTATTTGTTTGTTAGAGACTGTTATTAGGGTTCTCTAATGTTATTGATCCCTTCATCACTTCATCACTGTTAACCCTTCCCTTCCCTTCCCTCCCCTCATTTCCCTAATCCCAGGTTTTAATACAAAACCTAATAAAATTATTTTAAAAATAAAAATGAAAATATGGGACTAGTGTATGCAATGTTACTGTGCAAAAAGGGAAATAATAAAAGTGCAGATGTGCTGCTAAGTACTAAACTGGAAATTATCCCAATTGTAAAAGATGTCTAAAAGGCAAGATGACACATTTCCCTTGTATTTTAGGCATTTTTTATATTTTAAAAAGTACAAAAAGGAAAAGGCGGTGATGTAATAGTTTGGGCACGCTTGGAGATTTGTGCGCTCAGACTTTGACCCAGGTTTCACACCTTAATTAACCTGTTAGGGTTACGGCTTGTTCACTATCATTGTTAGGAAAGGCCAGGTGATGCACATTTTCCAGCTTTGTAAAAACCCGGCCTCCTCTAACCTTGTGCCAGAAAACAGCAGCCATGGGTTCTAAGCAGCTGCCAAGCTCTCTGAAAATGACGGAGGCCACAAAGCAGAAGGATATAAGAAGATAACAAAGTGTTCTCAAGTTGCCCTTTCCTCAGTCCTAAATGTAATTAAGAAATAGCAGTTACCAGGAACAGTGGAGGTCAAGATAAGGTCTGGAAGACCAAGCAATATATTTCTAATATTAATGCGCCAGTAATGAGGAATCTCCACATACCTCCACCTGCAGAGCCGCACACCACATATATGGCTGCTCTGTGCACAGGACCTGTGATGAGGTCACAGGAGGGGAGGAGTCAGGGGTCACATGATCAGAGGCTCAGTGTATGCAGGACTCTGCTGTGCTGGTTGTCATGGTGCTGGATGAGGGGAAGTTTATGTGTGGGGTCAGGAGGGGTTTACAGTGTGGATGTAGCAGAGCTGTGTGTGTGCGAGGTGTATGAAGCAGAGCCGTGTGTGTATGAGGTGTACGGAGCGGAGCCGTGTGTGTATGGGATATATGGAGAGAAGCCGCCTGTGTACAGGGTGTATGGAGCGGAGCTGCGTGTACAGGATGTACGGTGCTGAGCCGTGCTTATAATATGGACGGAGCAGAGTTGTTTCTGTGCAGAGCGGAGCCATGTGTCTATGACATGTACTGAGCAGAGCCGTGTGTGTACGACATTTACGGAGCAGAGCTGTGTGTATACGGAGCGGAGCTTTGTTCCACCATGTTTTGACTCGTTTTTTTATAAAACAATGATTGGATCCATCTGAATATTACATGTATTGTTCCCCAATATTTCCTCTCTATTATTCCTATCTGTGTATTATCGTCTTGTGTCTTTTTCCTAATATTATTCCGTGTTCCGCAGCTGCAGGAGAGTATGAGAAAGTAATGACTATCATGAAGTAGGATCGTCTCCAGGCACAGGAGGCACAGGCGAGGGTCTATGACCAATCAGCGAGGCTGAGGCAGTTCCAGCCCAGGAACCCCATGCTAGTGCTTATCCGTCCGGTGGAGAGCAAGTTCCTAGCTAAGAGGCAAGGCCCATATGAGGTGGTGGAAAAACTGGGTGAAGTTAATTACAAGGTACACAGCCGGGTCGAAGGAAGCCGCACCAAGTCTATCAGGTGAACTTGCTAAAACCTTGGTGAGAATCGCTGGACGGAGCCAGTCCCAAAGCCACAGTGGACGATGTCACTGTTGTGGAGACTAACGTCTGCCCAGAGGCAACAGTGTCGGGAGCTGTTGCAGCAAAACCATGACCTGTTCTCGGAGCTGTCCGGCCATACTCAGGTGGTAGAGCATGACGTGTTGACAGATCCGCATGTCAGGGTGAACCTCAAGCCCTATAGAAGCACGTCAGGAGGGGATTTCAAATGAGGATGGTAGATCTCGGGGTGATAGAGGAGTCGAAAAGTGGATGATCGAGTACAGTCATCCTCGTGCCAAAGCCTGATGGTGAGAGGTGGTTCTGCAATGACTACAGCAAGATGAATGAAGTCTAAAGAATTGATTCAGACCCAGTGTCTTATGTGGATGAGCTCATTGAGAGACTTGGTCACACAAAGTATATTACAACCCTAGACCTGACAAAGGGCTATTGGCAAATCCCCATGTTCCATAGTGTCAAGGAGAAGATGGCCTTCTTTATGCCTGATGGCTGTTTTCAATAGACCAGAATGGCCTTCGGTCTGCAGGGGGCCCTGGTAACCTTCCAGAGGGCGATGGATCGGATCCTGACTTTGCATAAGAAATATGCCACAGTGTACGTTGATGACATTTTGGTCTTTAGCCCTGACTGGGATAGTCAGCTGCCAAAGGTACAGACGGTTCTAAATGCTTTAAGAACTGAGGGGTTCACCATAATTCCAAGAAAATATGCCAACATTTTCGCTGCAGACTGTGACCACGCATGAGGCTGTATTATGCTGCAGTGGTTTACCTCCACTCTTGCAATTATTCTAATTTTATCTTTTGGAACAAATAAATTTTTTAAATTGTATTCAATATGATCATTTTCCGTTGGATTTACTTTTTTGTTCTATACATACTGGCTGCTCTGTCCTTTCCGTGCGGGATTAGATGTGGAAGATTCCTCAAACAGGTGAGCTGACTTTCATACTTATTCTTGATTAGTACCAGTGTCCACATGGTGAGTTGCTAAGTGCGTCCTCCCAGGCTTCCCTGTGAAGACTTCTGTGAACTCGCTGAGAACCCCCATCAGCTCAGACCTCTGACTGTGGAATAGCTCAGGGTTAAACTCTGCTGACTCCAGGGACTCCATATACTGAGTCCCAGCCCTCACATCTAGTAACAGATCAGCCTCCCCCTCTTCAGGCACCCTGCAGACAGGTAAGGTTACTTTCACACTAGCATCGTCGCAATGCGTCATTTTGGAGAAAAAACGCATCCTGCAAAAGTGCTTGCAGGATGCGTTTTTTCTCCATTGACTTGCATTAGCGACGCATTGCGACGGATTGCCACACGTCGCATAAGTCGTGCGACGGATGCGTCGTGCTTTGGCGGACCGTCGGAACAAAAAAACGCTACATGTAACGTTTTTTTTGTGCCGACGGTCTGCTATTTCCGACCGCGCACCTCGTAATGGGGCAGCGGATGCATTGAAAAACTGCATCCGCTGCCCTCGTTGTGCGGCGCTTGCACAGTATGCGTCGGTACGTCGGGCCGACGCAGCGCGACGGGCCCCGTACCGACGCTAGTGTGAAAGTAGCCTAAGACACAGGTCTCCCTGTCATGATGAGCTTTCATCATATTTACATGAAATACTTTGTGACACTTTGCATGTTCATCTAGGGTCACCACATAATTAACATCATTTAGCCGCTTGTGTACGAGGTATGGTCCCTCCCATGCAGCCTGTAATTTATTCTGTAACATAGGGACCAACACCCAAACCTTCTGCCCCTCCTCATAGGCCCTCAGTCTGGCATTATGGTCATACCAGACCTTCTGGTTGAGTTGGGCCTGGGTCACATTATCATGGGCTACGTTGCTCAGTTTTTGCATTCTTTCTCTGAGCCGCAGTACATATTCGACCACTGAGACGCCCTCCCAACAGTCCTTAAGCAAATCAAGTGGCCCCCTGACCCTCCTCCCATAATCCAGTTCAAAGGTGGAGAATACTGTAGACGCCTGGGGTACCTCTCTGTATGCAAACAACGGATGAGGGAGGTACTGCTCCCAGTCTCTCCCTTCAGTCTCCACCAGCATTTTGAGCATTAGTTTTAATGTTCCGTTAAAATGCTTGCAAAGTCTGTTGGTTTGGGGATGATAGGCGCTGGCAACATAATGCTGCATTTGAATTTTCTTGCAGAACTTGACTTTTCTTGCAGAGGCTTTCCATCAGACTGGACATGAATTGGGTTCCATGATTGGTTAATATTTCCCTGGGGAAACCCACATAGAGAAAACAGTCAGTAAAGTATCCGCCACTTTGTCTGCTCAGATGGAGGACAGGGCCATAGCTTCCAGGTATCGTGTAGCATATTCCACCACTGTGAGGATGAACTTTTTGCCAGAGCTGCTAGGTATTACAAGTGGCCCCATGATATCCACGGCCACTAGTTGCAAAGGTTCATTGATCACTGGCAGTGGTATCAATGGGGCTTTCTGTATATTTCCAAACTTTCCAATTCTGACAAACTACACATAATCGACAATAATTGGCTTTATCCGTCCCCATCTTGGGCCAATAAAAGTTACCCGTATTTTTTGGACTATAAGACGCACCAGACTATAAGGCGCACCCAGGTTTTAGAGGTGGAAAATAGGGAAAAAAATATTTGAAGCAAAAAAAGTGGTAAAATATTTAATAACATAAATAACATACTATTATATGTGGTGTTATTATATATAATAGTATGCTATTATGTTGGAAGCTGCAGGACCA
Organism: Ranitomeya variabilis; assembly: GCF_051348905.1. Lineage (NCBI taxonomy): Eukaryota > Metazoa > Chordata > Amphibia > Anura > Dendrobatidae > Ranitomeya > Ranitomeya variabilis. Next base: position 701,980,049 of record NC_135235.1, on the reverse strand, counting down.
GTGTGGTGTCTGTGAAGTACTATATGAAGATGCTGGAGGGTGAGTATAAGAATGGGGGCACAGGGCTTATATTGAAAGCACCACTCCAGCACTGCAAAATAACACTGGAGTGCTGCTTTAAAATCCCATGGAAGAACTATAACTCCCAGCATGTCCTGCACACCCTATGACATGCCGGGAGTTGTAGTTCACCAAAGGAGTGGCAGAGTGCTTTATTGTGTTTTGTAAAGACTAACCTCTTAATTGTGGCAGCCAGCCAGCCAGCCACACTGGTGGGGTAAAAGCATCCCATGACTGCACACACAGAGCCCTCCTTCTTGTTGCCTTTCCACAGCACAGGTATAAGAGGAAGCCTGCAGATTCTAGTGGGGAGTCTGAAGGACCTGTGATGTCAAGAAGAGGGAGGGCTCTGAGCTGCCATGTGATGCTCCAGCCCGCCCACTTCTGACATCACACAGGTCCTCCTTGTGCACAGAACTCAGCATCGAGCCCAGGCAGATATGCAGCGATCTCCTCTCCCCTGGCCCCTGCTGTTGCTGCCTCCTCCTCCCCCGGACACACAGATCTCCCCAGCTGCTGCAGGAATCTAGCACTGGGGAAACCATGTGTGTCCCTGCTTAAGTGCAGTATTCATTTGCTGCTCCTGGCTCACCGCTCAGCTGATAGGTGGGCGGGGAAGCAGCTAATGAATATTCACTGCACTTAATCATCGGGACCACATGGTTTCCCCAGTGCTGATTCCAGGCAGCGGGGACATTTTTGTGCCTCCTGAAGTAGGATAACAGTGCGATCCCACTCGCTGCTGCCCCCCTCCCCACATGCTACATCCCTACCATAAGACGCACCCACACTTTCCTCCCAAATTTGGAGGAAAAAAGTGCATCTTATGGTCAGAAAAATACGGTATGTGTCAGGCGAGCTGTAGTCTTTTGCATTCCAAGGTGTCCAGCCAGAGGAATTTCATAAGCAATTCCAAATAACTTCCCTAAATAGATAAGGAACGACCAGCCGCTTTTCACAGTCCCAATGTTCTGTAGTGATGGTGGGGAGAGTCTCTTTATACAGTCTGCCCTGCTCCCAGTATATTCTCTTTGTAAGAAGCCTTAGGGGGTTGGTCTGCAAGACATCTGAGCTTCCTCAGACTGACATCTGTCTACAGGGCCTCCGGGAAGCCTTAGGGGGTTGGTCTGCAAGACATCTGAGCTTCCTCAGACTGACATCTGTCTGCAGGGCCTCCAGGAAGCTCTGATTGTCAGCCTGTAGCCCTTGGCCTAGTGTGACTGCCAAGCCCTGGTTTGAAGCTGAGTGTTCAGTGTCGTTAATCAGGGACTTTGTTGGGTCTGCCATGTGAGGAGGCTCCGGGGCCACAATGTGGTCCTCCTGTTCTGACAGTTCTGTCTGAGACTCATCCTCTAATCTCTGGGGTTGAGTTTGAGCCATAGCCTGACTCCGGGTCACAGCTGCCACATACATACATTCCTGTGCATTGGCACATTTTCCTTCCTTGCACGAGATCTCAGGTGGGTTGCTTTCTTCCACCTTCTCTGTAGCAGTTACTAGGCTGGGTTCACATTACGTTAATGGCAATCCGCTGACGGCATCCGTTACATAGCAGCACTAACGCTATGTAACAGATGTGTTAGTGCACCCGTTGACTGCCATTATGTAGCACATCGCTAACACATGTCATAATCGGCATGCGTTAGTGATGTGCCGTCATTCTGTGATGGACCCTCGGACGTGGTCTGCAGCGTTTCGGGGTCCATCACCGCTAGCACAGATGGAGCATCTGCGCTAGCGCAATCGTATAACGCGATCTTTAAAGACACTTGTGTGGCGCAGTCCGTTTAACGTATGCATTGAACGGACTGCACTTAACGCAATGTGAACCTAGCCTAAGGGAGGAATATAGTGGAACACCATCCTCCCCAAGTCTGTGCCTAGCAACACATTGGTGGGAATAGTGTTATGACCTGGTGGTTAAGGAGCAACATGGGACGAGCTCTGAGGAGATGGTATCTTTACTGACCGCAGTTCCTGAACCTAACACAACACTAGAAGTAGCCGTGGAATGTTCCTGTCACTCCCTAGACATCTCGTCACAGCCGGAGAGCTAACTACCCCTAAAGATGGAAACAGGAAAGCTATCTTGCCTCAGAGAAAATCCCCAAAGGACAGACAGCCCCCCACAAATATGGACTGTGAGTGGAGAGGGAAATGACATACACAGAATGAAACCAGGATTTAGCAAAGGAGGCCACTTCTAAATAGATAGACAGAATAGGAAAGGATTCTGTGCGGTCAGTATTAAAAGCTAGAAAAATCCATCACAGAGTTTACAAAAAGTCTCCACACCTGACTAACGGTGTGGAGGGCAAATCTGCTTCCCCTGAGCTTCCAGCTTAACTGAATATTGAATACTGACAAGCTGGACTAGAGCAAACATAAAATGAGCTGAATGATTAAGTCCACAGCAAGAGGACAACAAATGAACATGCAAGGACTTATCTTTGCTGAACAGGACCGACTATCAAGGAAATCCAAGGAGAGATCTGAATCCAACCAAGAAACATTGACAGGTGGCACTGGCAGAAGATCAGAGCCAGGCTAAATAGCAGAGCAGGAGAGACGATCAGTGGAAGCAGCTGCTAAGCTAAATCCAAGGAGCAGCAGTTCCACTTAAAACCACCGGAGGGAGCCCAAGGGCAGAATTCACAAAAGTGCGATTTACAACCACCGGAGGGAGCCCAAGAACGGAATTCACAACAGTACCCCCCCTTGAGGAGGGGTCACCGAACCCTCACCAGAGCCCCCAGGCCGATCAGGACAAGCCAAGTAAAAGGCACGAACCAAATCGGCGGCATGGACATCGGAGGCAACAACCCAAGAATTATCCTCCTGGCCATAACCCTTCCACTTGACAAGATACTGAAGCCTCCGCCTCGAAAAACGAGAATCCAAAATCTTCTCCACCACATATTCCAACTCCCCCTCAACCAACACCGGGGCAGGAGGATCAACAGAGAGAACGGGCACCACATATCTCCACAACAAAGATCCATGGAAAACATTATGGATGGCAAAAGAGGCTGGAAGGGCCAAACGAAAAGATACCGGATTGATAATCTCAGAAATCTTATAGGGACCAATAAAGCGAGGCTTGAACTTAGGGGAAGAAACCTTCATAGGAACATGACGAGAAGATAACCAAACTAAATCCCCAAAACGAAGCCGGGGACCAACACACCGACGGCGGTTAGCAAAACGTTGAGCCTTTTCCTGAGACAACGTCAAATTGTCCACCACATGAGTCCAAATCTGCTGTAACCTGTCCACCACAGAATCCACACCAGGACAATCTTAAGGCTCAACCTGCCCTGAAGAAAAACGAGGATGAAAACCAAAATTACAAAAAAAAAGGCGAAATCAAAGTAGCCGAACTAGCCCGATTATTAAGGGCAAACTCGGCCAACGGCAAAAAGGCCACCCAATCATCCTGATCAGCAGACACAAAGCATCTCAAATAGGTTTCCAAGGTCTGATTGGTTCGCTCAGTTTGGCCATTTGTCTGAGGATGAAACGCCGAAGAAAAAGACAAATCAATGCCCATCCTAGCACAAAAGGACCGCCAAAACCTAGAAACAAACTGAGAACCTCTGTCAGACACAATATTCTCCGGAATGCCATGCAAACGAACCACATGCTGAAAAAACAATGGAACCAAATCAGAGGAGGAAGGCAATTTAGGCAAAGGTACCAAATGGACCATCTTAGAAAACCGGTCACAAACCACCCAGATAACAGACATCTTCTGGGAAACAGGAAGATCCGAAATAAAATCCATGGAAATATGCGTCCAGGGCCTCTCAGGGACCGGTAAAGGCAAAAGCAACCCACTAGCATGGGAACAGCAAGGCTTAGCCCGGGCACAAGTCCCACAGGACTGCACAAAAGAACGCACATCCCGCGACAAGGAAGGCCACCAAAAGGTCCTAGCAACCAAATCTCTGGTACCAAAAATCCCAGGATGACCAGCCAACACCGAACAATGAACCTCAGAAATTACCTTACTAGTCCATCTATCAGGAACAAACAGTTTCCCCACTGGACAGCGGTCAGGTTTATCAGCCTGAAATTCCTGAAGCACCTGCTGTAAATCAGGGGAGATGGCAGAAAGAATCACCCCCTCCTTGAGAATACCAACCGGCTCAAGGACTTCCGGAGAATCAGGCAAAAAACTCCTAGAGAGGGCATCAGCCTTAACATTCTTAGATCCCGGAAGATACGAGACCACAAAATCAAAACGGGAGAAAAACAGGGACCATCGAGCCTGTCTAGGATTCAACCGCTTGGCAGACTCGAGGTAAATCAGATTCTTATGGTCGGTCAAGACCACAATGCGGTGCTTGGCTCCCTCAAGCCAATGTCGCCACTCCTCAAATGCCCACTTCATAGCCAACAACTCCCAATTGCCGACATCATAATTACGCTCCGCAGGCGAAAACTTTCTGGAGAAGAAGGCACACGGTTTCATCAGAGAACCATCAGAACTTCTCTGAGACAAAACGGCCTCTGCCCCAATCTCAGAAGCGTCAACCTCAACCTGAAAAGGAAGCGAAACATCCAGCTGACGCAACACAGGGGCAAAAGTAAATCGACGTTTAAGCTCCTGAAAGGCCTCAACAGCCGCAGAGGACCAATTCCTCACATCAGCGCCTTTCTTCGTCAAATCAGTCAGGGGCTTAACCACACTGGAAAAGTTGGCAATGAAACGGCGATAAAAATTAGCAAAGCCAAAAATTTCTGAAGGCTCTTCACAGAAGTGGGTTGAATCCAATCATGAATGGCCTGGACCTTAACAGGGTCCATTTCAATAGCCGAGGGAGAAAAAATGAAACCCAAAAAAGAAACCTTCTGAACTCCAAAGAGGCACTTAGACCCCTTCACAAACAACGCATTAGCTGTTATGATCCTGGTGGTAAGGATAACCAAACTGACCTGATAAGTAAACCAGAATATCGGACTAGCTCTGGGGATGTGGGAACTTTACTGACCGCAACCCTGATCCTATCCACACACACTAAAGGCAGCCGTGGAGCGTTTCCTAAAAACCTAGAAGCCTCTTCACAGCCTGAGAAACTAGCTACCACTAGAGAGAAAGCAAGCCTCACTTGCCTCAGAGAAAACCCCAAAGTTTAGACAGCCCCCCACAAATAATAACGGTGAGTGAAGGGGAAAACACAAACGTAGAAATGAAACAGGTTTTAGCAAATGAGGCCCGCTAATTCTAAATAGTCAGAAGATAGCAAGGAATCTGTGCGGTCAGTACAAAATGCTATCAAAAATTATCCACGCAGAGAATACAAGAACCCCCACACCGACTCACGATGTGAGGGGCGCACTCTGCACCCCAGAGCTTCCAGCAAGCAAGAAAATCACATATAAGCAAGCTGGACTGAACTCATCATATAGTGAGAAACATTTTCAGGGAAACAATGAGCAAACATGAACAAGCAAGACTTAGCTTCTCCAGGAGGAGACAGGTCACAAGGGAAGTCCAAGAGAGATCAAACCAGTACTGAATACAACGACAGCTGGCAAAAAGTAAAGGTCCAGGTGGAGTTAAATAGGAGCCAGAGTGGCAGAAAACCAGGCAGCTGGAACCCAGATGCAGACCAGCCGTATCGCTAAAGGCCACCAGAGGGAGCCCAAGAGCAGAATTCACACAATACCACTCATGACCACAGGAGGGAGCCCGGAAATGGAATTCACAACAATTAGCACGAAGGATCTGAAATACCATCCTGACCTGCTTCACATGAGACTCCCAATCATCGGAAAAAAACAAAATATCATCCAAATATACAATCATGAATTTATCCAGATAATTCCGGAAGATATCATGCATAAAGGACTGAAACACAGATGGAGCATTAGAGAGCCCGAATGGCATCACAAGGTATTCAAAATGGCCTTCGAGCGTATTAAATGCTGTTTTCCATTCATCACCCTGTTTAATACGAACAAGATTATACGCCCCTCGAAGGTCAATCTTGGTAAACCAACTAGCCCCCTTAATCCGAGCAAACAAATCAGAAAGCAAAGGTAAAGGGTACTGGAATTTGACCGTGATCTTATTGAGAAGGCGATAATCTATACAGGGCCTCAAGGAGCCATCCTTCTTGGCAACAAAAAAGAACCCCGCTCCCAACTGTGACAAAGAAGGGCGAATATGCCCCTTCTCCAAAGACTCCTTTACATAACTCCGCATAGCGGCATGCTCTGGCACAGACAGATTGAAAAGTCGACCCATAGGGAACTTACAGCCAGGAATCAAGTTAATAGCACAATCACAGTCCCTATGAGGAGGTAGGGAACTGGACTTGGGCTCATCAAATATATCCTGGAAATCTGACAAAAACTCAGGAACTTCAGAAGAGGTGGAAGAGGAAATTGACATCAAAGGAATATCACTATGTATCCCTTGACAACCCCAACTAGTCACAGACATAGATTTCCAATCCAGCACTGGATTATGTACCTGTAACCATGGAAAACCCTGCACAACAACATCATGCAAATTATGCAACACCAAAAAGCGAATATTTTCCTGATGTGCTGTGTCATGATCTCAATGGCAAGAGAACATAGCATCAGCATATATAGGAACTAGCTCTTGGAAGATGGGAACTGAGCTGACCATGAACTAAACCTAACGCACAACTAGCAGTGGCCGGGTAGCATGCCTACGTTGATTCTAGATGCCCAGCACCAGCCGGAGGACTAAATAATGCTAGCAGAGGAAAATATTAGTCCTAGCTCACCTCTAGAGAAATACCCCGAAAGGAGACAGAGGCCCCCCACATGTATTGGCGGTGAATTAAGATGAAATAACAAACGTAGTATGAAAATAGGTTTAGCAAATTTGAGGTCCACTTACTACATAGCAGAAGACAGAAAGGACACTTTCATGGTCAGCTGAAAACCCTATCAAAACACCATCCAGGAATGACTTTAAAACTCTGGCATTAACTCATAACACCAGAGTGGCAATTCCTGTTCACAAGAGCTTTCCAGACACAGTAACGAAACTACAGCTGTGAACTGGAACAAAAATGCAAAAACAAACATGGACAAAGGTCCAACTTATCTAGTAGTTGTCTAGGAGCAGGAACAAGCACAGAGAGGCTTCTGATAACATTGTTGACCGGCAAGCAACTAACAGAGCAGCAAGGTTATATAGCGACTCCCACATCTTGATGGGAACAGGTGAACAGAGAAGATGAAAACACCAGTTCAATTCCACCAGTAGCCACCGGGGGAGCCCAGAATCCAAATTCACAACAGTACCCCCCCCTCAAGGAGGGGGCACCGAACCCTCACCAGAACCACCAGGGCGATCAGGATGGGCCCTATGAAAGGCACGAACCAGATCAGAGGCATGAACATCAGATGCATTCACCCAAGAATTATAGAAAAACGGGGACACCAAAGTGGCAGAGCTGGCCCGATTATTGAGAGCGAACTCTGCCAATGGCAAAAAAGCAACCCAATCATCCTGGTCAGCAGACACAAAACACCTCAGATATGTCTCCAGGGTCTGATTAGTCCGCTCGGTCTGGCCATTCGTCTGAGGATGGAAAGCGGACGAAAAAGATAAATCTATGCCCATCCTAGCACAGAATGCCCGCCAAAATCTAGACACGAATTGGGTCCCTCTGTCAGAAATGATATTCTCAGGAATACCATGCAAACGAACAACATTTTGAAAAAACAGAGGAACCAACTCGGAAGAAGAAGGCAACTTGGGCAGAGGAACCAAATGGACCATCTTAGAGAAACGGTCACACACCACCCAGATGACAGACATCTTCTGAGAAACAGGCAGATCTGAAATAAAATCCATCGAGATGTGCGTCCAAGGCCTCTTAGGAATGGGCAAGGGCAACAATAATCCACTAGCCCGAGAGCAACAAGGCTTGGCCCGAGCACAAACGTCACAAGACTGCACAAAGCCTCGCACATCTCGTGACAGGGAAGGCCACCAGAAGGACCTTGCCACCAAATCCCTGGTACCAAAAATGCCAGGATGACCTGCCAACGCAGAAGAATGAACCTCAGAGATGACTCTACTGGTCCAATCATCAGGAACAAACAGTTTATCAGGTGGGCAACGATCCGGTCTATCCGCCTGAAACTCCTGCAAGGCCCGCCGCAGGTCTGGAGAAACGGCTGACAATACCACTCCATCCTTAAGGATACCTGTGGGCTCAGAGTTACCAGGCGAGTCAGGCTCAAAACTCCTAGAAAGGGCATCCGCCTTAACATTCTTAGAACCCGGTAGGTATGACACCACAAAATTAAACCGAGAGAAAAATAATGACCAGCGCGCCTGTCTAGGATTCAGGCGCCTGGCAGTCTCAAGATAAATCAAGTTTTTGTGGTCAGTCAATACCACCACCTGATGTCTGGCCCCCTCAAGCCAATGGCGCCACTCCTCAAAAGCCCACTTCATGGCCAAAAGCTCCCGATTCCCAACATCATAATTCCGCTCAGCGGGCGAAAATTTACGGGAAAAGAAGGCACAAGGCCTCATCACGGAGCAGTCAGAACTTTTCTGCGACAACACTGCCCCAGCTCCGATCTCAGAAGCGTCGACCTCAACCTGAAAAGGTAGAGCAACATCAGGCTGACGCAACACAGGGGCAGAGGAAAAACGGCGCTTAAGCTCCCGAAAGGCCTCCACAGCATCAGGGGACCAATCAGCAACATCAGCACCCTTCTTAGTCAAATCGGTCAATGGCTTAGCAATATCCGAAAAACCAGCAATAAATCGACGATAAAAGTTAGCAGAGCCCAAAAATTTCTGAAGACTCTTAAGAGAAGAGGGCTGCGTCCAATCACAAATAGCTTGAACCTTGACAGGATCCATTTCAATGGAAGAGGGAGAAAAAATATATCCCAAAAAGGAAATCCTCTGTACCCCAAAAACACACTTAGAACCCTTCACACACAAAGAATTAGACCGCAAAACCTGGAAAACCCTCCTGACTTGCTGGACATGAGAGTCCCAGTCATCCGAAAAAATCAGAATATCATCCAGATACACAATCATAAATTTATCCAAATAATCGCGAAAAATATCATGCATAAAGGACTGGAAAACTGACGGAGCATTTGAAAGACCAAAAGGCATCACTAAATACTCAAAGTGGCCCTCGGGCGTATTAAATGCGGTCTTCCACTCATCCCCCTGCCTGATTCGCACCAAATTATACGCCCCACGAAGGTCAATCTTAGAGAACCACTTGGCCCCCTTTATGCGAGCAAACAAATCAGTCAGCAACGGCAATGGGTATTGATATTTTACAGTGATTTTATTCAAAAGCCGATAATCGATACATGGTCTCAAAGAGCCGTCTTTTTTTGACACAAAGAAAAAACCGGCTCCTAAGGGAGATGACGATGGACGAATATGTCCCTTTTCCAAGGACTCCTTTATATATTCTCGCATAGCAGCATGTTCAGGCACAGACAGATTAAATAAACGACCCTTTGGGTATTTACTACCCGGGATTAAATCTATGGCACAATCGCACTCTCGGTGCGGAGGTAATGAACCAAGCTTGGATTCTTCAAAGACGTCACGATAGTCAGACAGGAACTCAGGAATTTCAGAGGGAATAGATGATGAAATGGAAACCACAGGTACATCCCCATGAGCCCCCTTACATCCCCAGCTCAACACAGACATAGCTCTCCAGTCGAGGACTGGGTTGTGAGATTGCAGCCAAGGCAATCCTAGCACCAAATCATCATGTAGATTATACAGCACCAGAAAGCGAATAATCTCCTGGTGATCCGGATTAATACGCATAGTTACTTGTGTCCAGTATTGTGGTTTATTATTAGCCAATGGGGTGGAGTCAATCCCCTTCAGAGGAATAAGAGTCTCCAAAGGCTCTAAATCATACCCACAGCGTTTGGCAAAGGACCAATCCATAAGACTCAAAGCGGCGCCAGAGTCGACATAGGCGTCCGTGGTAATAGATGACAAAGAGCAAATCAAGGTCACAGATAGAATAAACTTAGACGGTAAGGTGCAAATGGAAACAGATTTATCAAGCTTTTTAGTGCGCTTAGAGCATGCTGATATAACATGAGTAGAATCACCACAATAGAAACACAACCCATTTTTCCGTCTAAAATTCTGCCGCTCGCTTCGGGACAGAATTCTATCACACTGCATACTCTCTGGCGACTTCTCAGTGGACACCGCCAGATGGTGCACTGGTTTGCGCTCCCGCAAACGCCTATCGATCTGAATAGCCATTGTCATGGACTCATTCAGACCCGCAGGCACAGGGAACCCCACCATAACATCCTTAATGGCATCAGAGAGACCCTCTCTGAAAGTCGCCGCCAGGGCGCACTCATTCCACTGAGTAAGCACAGACCATTTACGGAATCTTTGACAGTAAATTTCCGCTTCATCTTGCCCCTGAGATAGGGACATCAAAGTTTTTTCTGCCTGAAGCTCCAAATGAGGTTCGTCATAAAGCAACCCCAAGGCCAGAAAAAACGCATCCACATTGAGCAACGCAGGATCCCCTGGTGTCAATGAAAAAGCCCAGTCTTGAGGGTCGCCCCGGAGCAAGGAAATCACAATCCTGACCTGCTGTGCAGGGTCTCCGGCAGAGCGAAATTTCAGGGACAAAAATAATTTGCAATTATTTCGAAAATTCTGAAACCCAGATCTATTCCCCGAGAAAAATTCCGGCCAAGGAATTCTCGGCTCAGATACAGGTGCATGACAAACAAAGTCTTGCAAATTTTGTACCTTCGTGGCGAGATTATTCAAACCTGCAGTTACACTCTGAAGATCCATTACAAACAGGTGGACACAGAGCCATTCAAGGGTTAAGAGGAGGTAAGAAGCAGCTAGACAGCAATTAAGGGCTAGGCAGCAAAACTCTGAGAGGGAAAAAAAAAAAAAAAATTCCCTTAAACACTTCTTTTTCTCCTGCTTCAGCCCAAACAATTAACACTTTGTGGCCGGTCAAACTGTCATGATCTCAATGGCAAGAGAACATAGCATCAGCATATATAGGAACTAGCTCTTGGAAGATGGGAACTGAGCTGACCATGAACTAAACCTAACGCACAACTAGCAGTGGCCGGGTAGCATGCCTACGTTGATTCTAGATGCCCAGCACCAGCCGGAGGACTAAATAATGCTAGCAGAGGAAAATATTAGTCCTAGCTCACCTCTAGAGAAATACCCCGAAAGGAGACAGAGGCCCCCCACATGTATTGGCGGTGAATTAAGATGAAATAACAAACGTAGTATGAAAATAGGTTTAGCAAATTTGAGGTCCACTTACTACATAGCAGAAGACAGAAAGGACACTTTCATGGTCAGCTGAAAACCCTATCAAAACACCATCCAGGAATGACTTTAAAACTCTGGCATTAACTCATAACACCAGAGTGGCAATTCCTGTTCACAAGAGCTTTCCAGACACAGTAACGAAACTACAGCTGTGAACTGGAACAAAAATGCAAAAACAAACATGGACAAAGGTCCAACTTATCTAGTAGTTGTCTAGGAGCAGGAACAAGCACAGAGAGGCTTCTGATAACATTGTTGACCGGCAAGCAACTAACAGAGCAGCAAGGTTATATAGCGACTCCCACATCTTGATGGGAACAGGTGAACAGAGAAGATGAAAACACCAGTTCAATTCCACCAGTAGCCACCGGGGGAGCCCAGAATCCAAATTCACAACAGTGCTGGAGCCATGTACATGGTCAACTGTGTCCAGTACTGAGGTTTATTCTTGGCCAATGGCGTAGCATCAATCCCCCTTATGGGAATAGGGCTCTGCAAAGGCTCCAAGGAAAAGCCACAGCGTTTGGCAAATTCCAAGTCCATTAAGTTCAGGGCAGCGGCAGAATCCACAAATGCCATGACAGAAAAGGACGATAATGAGCAAATCAGGGTCACAGATAAGAGAAATTTAGGCTGTACAGTACTGATGGTAACAGACCTAGCGACCCTCTTAGTACGCTTAGGGCAATCAGAAATAACATGAGCAGAATCACCACAGTAAAAACACAGCCCATTCTGACGTCTGAATTCCTGCCGTTCTGCTCTAGTCAAAATCCTATCACATTGCATAGGCTCAGGACTCTGCCCAGAGGACACTGCCATATGGTGCACCACCTTGCGCTCGCGCAGGCGCCGATCAATCTGTATGGCCAAAGACATTGATTCATTCAAACCAGCAGGCGTGGGGAACCCCACCATAACATCTTTAAGGGCTTCAGAAAGACCCTTTCTGAAAATCGCTGCCAGGGCATACTCATTTCATTTTGTGAGCACAGACCACTTTCTAAATTTCTGGCAGTATACTTCTGCTGCTTCCTGACCCTGACACAGAGCCAGCAAGATTTTTTCTGCCTGATCCACAGAATTAGGTTCGTCATACAGCAATCCGAGCGCTTGAAAAAATGCGTCTACATTGAGCAATGCAGGATTCCCTGGCTCAAGGGAGAATGCCCAGTCCTGCGGGTCTCCACGCAGCAGAGAAATGACAATCTTCACCTGCTGAATGGGGTCACCAGAGGAACGGGGTCTCAGAGCAAAAAACAATCTGCAGTTATTTTTAAAATTCAAAAATTTAGATCTATCCCCAGAAAACAAATCAGGAATAGGAATTCTAGGCGCTAAAACCGGAGTCTGAACAACATAATCTTGGATACTCTGTACCCTTGCAGCGAGTTGATCCACACGCGAGGACAGACCCTGAACCTCCATGTCAGCACCAGAATCCTGAACCACCCAGAGATTAAGGGGAAAAAAAGACAAAACTGGCTGCAAAGGAAAAAAAAAATGGCTCAGAACTTTTTTTTCCCTCTTTTAAGATGCATTCAACACATTGCGGGCCAGCTGTACTGTTATGACCTGGTGGTTAAGGAGCAACACTGATATGACCTGGTGGTTAAAGAGCAACATGGGACGAGCTCTGAGGAGGTGGTATCTTTACTGACCGCAGTTCCTAATCCTAACACCAACACTAGCAGTAGCCGTGGGATGTTCCTGTCACTCCCTAGACACCTCATCACAGCCTGAGAACTAACTACCCCAAAGATGGAAAACAGAAAGCTATCTTGCCTCAGAGAAAACCCCCAAAGGAAAGATAGCCCCCCACAAATATTGACTGTGAGTGGAGAGGGAAATGACATACACAGAAATGAAAACAGAATTTAGCAAAGGAGGCCAATACTAATCTAGATAGACAGAATAGGAAAGGTTACTGTGCGGTCAGTATTAAAAACTAAAAATCCACACAGAGTTTACAAAAATGATCTCCACACCGACTCACGGTGTGGAGGGCAAATCTGCTTCCCCAGAGCTTCCAGCTAGCCTGAATATATCATGATGACAAGCTGGACAAAAAGAAACATAACATGAGCCGAGCAATTAAGTCCACAGCAAATGGACAACCAAAGAACTAGCAAAAACTTATCTTTTGCTGAAATGGACAGGCCATAGGAGAAATCCAAGAAGAGATCTGAATCCAACCCAGAAAACATTGACAGCTGGCATGAACTGAAGACCACAGCCATGTTAAATAGCAAAGCCAGGAGAGACGATCAGAGAAAGCAGCTGCTACAGCCAAACTCAAGGAGCAGCAGTCCCACTCGAAACCACCAGAGGGAGCCCAAGGGCAGAACCCACAAAAGTACCATTCACAACCACAGGAGGGGGCCTAAGAACGGAATTCACAACAGATGACCCACAATTTATTGAATTCCGGATTTGGACTACAAGGAACAAATGACGTGACTTAATTTACAAAGTTTGATTTCTATTAAGGATGAGGAGGAAAAAATAATTAACCAGTCATATAATTTAAATGTAAAAAATCCTTTATTTTAACCTATCCAAACAAGAGTAGAATATATGGATAAATTCCAGGAGACGATAGAAAGAGAATTAAAAAATCTTAAAACTAATAATGAAAATGAGTATTGGCATATGAACAAAAGGAGGGAAAATATTTCCCATAAAAAAGTGGCACTATCAGAATTGAAAAATATTCAAACTATTGTTATTAAATGGTGTGGCAAGGGGTGGCATGATTGGGGTTCTCAACTCTGAAGATTATGAAAACAAAACAATGGAACTACTATAGATACCTCAATATATGAGAAACTTGAAAACAACCAAACAACTACCGTATTTTTTGGCATATAAGACGCACCGGACTATAAGACGCACCCCAAATTTGGGGTGAAAAATGCAGAAAAAAAGATTTTTTATAAGATGGGGGTCCGTCTTATTGTCCGAATTTAAGATCTCTTACCTGAGGGCAGGCAGTGGCAGAGCAGGGTCACAGGAGGCATGGTGGTGGCAGAGGTGAGGTGATGCTGAGGTGCGGTGGGCGGAACGGCGTGCACCTGAGCAGGGTCCCATCCTGCTTAGGTGTGCGACGCCATGGCCTGGTGTCCATGGGGAGGTTGCTGTGGCGGTGGCAGACGTGCGGTCACTTCCTCAGGTGGCAGCGGCCAGGGTCCCTTCCACATTTGAGGTGACGCCACAGCAGTAGTGAAGGAGAGCAGCAGAGCTGGGTGGTTTTCCTGGTGGCGGCGGGATTACCGGCATTGTGGCGGCGACAGAGGTGCAGGCATGATGTGGCACGGTGAGCTGTATGGCGTGAGCAGGTCCCATCCATATTTGAGGTGAATCCGCGGCCCGGTATTGATGGAGAGCAGCAGCGCTGGTGAGTTACGGTATTTTCCGGTGGCGGCGGCCATCTTGCTGAGGCCGCGCGTGCGCAGATTCACTACTCTGCGTCTCAGGGCTTCAGGAAAATGGCCGCCGCGATCTCCATCTGCGCACGCGTGGCCTCCCGCGGCCATTTTCCTGAAGCCCTGGGACGCAGAGTAGTGAATCTGCGCATGCGCGGCCTCAGCAAGATGGCCGCCGCCACCGGAAAATACCGTAACTCACCAGCGCTGCTGCTCTCCATCAATACCGGGCCGCGGATTCACCTCAAATATGGATGGGACCTGCTCACGCCATACAGCTCACCGTGCCACATCATGCCCGCACCTCTGTCGCCGCCACAATGCCGGTAAGCCTGCGTTCCGCATATAAGACGCACCCCCCATTTTCCTCACAATTTTTTTGGGGAAAAAGTGCGTCTTATATGCCAAAAAATACGGTAAGTTTAATGAAGAAATTAGTAAAATTGTTCTTGAAGGGATAAGTTTGGGTGTGCTTGACAAAAAGCAGGCTGACTTTCTAATTGTATCGAATCCAGTTCTTCCAATTCTATATGGTCTTACAAAAGTACACAAAAGTACTGGAATTCCTCCTACGAGACCTATCATATCAGGATTCAGATCAATAAATGAATATCTTTGTGAATGGGCTGACTCTTTGTTACAACCTCTGGAGCAGAAATTACCTGGATATATAAAAGACTCCAGAGATGTTTTGAGAGGTTTTTTTTCTAAAAAACATGGCTGAACAATTTCTCATAGCTATGCTGTGATGTTGTTTTGTTGTATACCTGTGTTCCCCATGAACAAGCTCTTCAATTTCATCTCAAAAATTTCAGTCAATCCTCAGAAGATCTATTTAATTTTTTGTTACAGGTTATTTTTTTCTTGTTAACACATAATTTGTTTTTTGTTTACAAAAAGCGGGCGTTCCCATGGGGGCTAAACACTCCCCGTCACTTGCAAACCTTGCAATGGCATATTGGGAATTGGAATATGTTTATTCCATATGTAATCCCTTTTCTCAAGATCTAGTTTGGTATGGCAGATACATCGATGACGTCCTCATAATATGGAGGACGATGTATCTGCCATACCAGAATTTGTTAATTACATTAACTCTAATAATTATACCATTAGGTTTACATATAGGCAAGATAATCATCACATATCTTTCCTAGATCTGGATCTTCAAGGGGAAGTAGGTCACACATTTCAAGTAAAATGCACTGCAAACCCTTAAGTGGGAATACTATCCTACATGCTCTCAGTAGTCATCCAAATCATACAATAAAATGTATTCTGGTGGGAGAGTATACCAGACTCAAAAGGGAATTGTAGCAATGAGGCAGATATGGATTCTACATAAGAAATGAAAAAAACAAAATGATAGTTACCAATAAGAAGAGGGAAGATCTGATCAAACCTAAATTTGAAGTGACGCGGAGAAAAAAAAACAGGGAAGGAGCACATAAACCTTATGTTTGCTTATGATCTAGCCCTCAATTTAATAAAATTATAATCAATTCATGCTTGCCCATATTATATGAAGATCAAATCCTTGCTAATATTCAGGTGTCAGAGTAGTAGCTAGAAGAGCTCCTACTATTGGGAATGCTATTTCCCCAAGAATATTCCAGTCAAAACCTTCCTCAAGAACTTGGTTGGAATGCAAGCAAATGGGGCACTCTTGAGTGCAAAACATGTAAACATGCCCAAACCAGTAAAACCTTTATTTAAACCAGTAAAGCCTTTATTTACAGAATAGAGTGTACCAACTGCCAACTATCATACATAGGTTGCCCTACAAGAAAATCAAAGACTCGTATATCCGAACATATTAGGGAAATAGTAAATAATAATAGCACGAATCGTAACATCTCTACGGCAGCTAAACAGTTTATATCTCACCATTCCAGTAATACATCTTCCTTAAAAGTCACGGGTTTAGAGCAGGTTAAAAATCCTCGGCGAGGAGGAGATGTAAAAAGACGTCTTCTTACGCGCGAGGCTTTTTGGATTTATAATTTAGAAACTAGATTTCCTACTGGCGTAAACAGACGAAACAAGATCATATTTCATCATTAATGGTGAATTGTTGTTATTTCAATGTGTTATTTTAATCCAAGATGACTGTTTTTAACATTTTTGTTCACAGCATGTCAGTACAATGTAATAGTTTGTAATTTGAAACCATGCGTTCATATAGACCTTGCAGGACCTTACCATTAAGTCATCTGACACTAGTGGCTTATATTTGCTTGGTCGGCATGCACTATATGGATCTCATGCTGTTGATCACAGTTTAGCTGTGACAAAGATCTATCTATAGAACGAAACGCGTCTCTGGACATCCTCCCCTCCGTGTGCGTCCACATCATCTGAGGATTTTGCCAATTACATTGATTTTAAAATGGATAAAGATTACAATTTTAAGGAGCTGCAATGCCCATCTTTCCTTTTCTGGAAAGACGAGGTTCAGTGCACCTGTGGCTGTCGCTGAGCTGGCTGTGGCTGCAAGTCTATGGGAAGAAAACGCATCCTGCAAGCACTTTTGCAGGATGTGTTTTTTCTACAAAATGACGCATAGCGACGTGCAGTGCATGATGCTAGTGGGAAATTAGCCTAAACGAACCAAAACATTGAACAAAGCTCGGCTCCGTACATACACTGCTCCACTGCATACAACTCGTAACCACACGGCTCCATTCCATACACCTCATACACACGCGGCTCCACTCTATACGCCCCCCACACACATTGCTTCGCTCCCTACACCTCATACACACGGCTCCGCTCCGTACACCTCCGACACACACAGCTCCGCTCCGTACACCTCGTACACACACGGCTCCGCTCCGTACACCTCGTACACACACGGCTCCGCTCCATACACCTCGTACACACACGGCTGACGGCTCTGCTACATCCTCACTGTAAACCCCTCCTGACCCCACACATAAACTTCCCCTCATCCAGCACCATGACAACAAGCACAGCAGAGTCCTGCATACACTGAGGCCCCTGATCATGTGACCCCTGACTCCTCCCCTCCTGTGACCTCATCACAGGTCCTGTGCGGCTCTGCAGGTGGAGGGTCCACACACCAGAACTGTAGCAGGTAAAGACCCCAATATCCTCCTGTCCCTGCTAATTGGGAGGGAAACTATCCCCTCTAATAATCCTCGGACAGTTCTGACAAACACGGAAAAGTGCCCCTTTATGGAGGTGACAGAAAGTCTGTTTAGTCCCTTTAGCTTCATAGTATCAGCTCTAATCCAATGGGGAGAGAGCGATTTACCCTGAAGAGTCACAGATTGTGGGGTTGTTATAAAATGTTATATTTAGGGGGTTTGTGTTGTCTCCTTATAAGAATCACAATGGTTTTGTTCCTTTTCCGCTGACAGATACAAACGACCCAACTATGAAAGACGAGAACCAAGCAAACATGTATTAGGGCTCCTTTTCACTTGCGAGAAATACATCCGAGTCACGCAGGTTAAAACCCTGCTCTGGTGCCGGCACTCCAAAGCGGAGCGTGCGGCTCCATGTATTGCTATGCGGCCGCACGCTCCGCTCTGGAGTGCCGGTGCCAGAGCAGGGTTTTAACCTACGAGACTCGGACGTATTTTTCGCAAGTGAAAAGCAGCGCTTACTCTCATAGTACGGGGCCCCCACACAGTATAATGTTCCCCCAGTTCCTCCATTCCCCCACACAATATTCTACCACCTAAACCAATAGATAGTAAATCCTCACTTACCCCCATTGTTGATGCCCACAGTGTAATGTTCCCTCAGTACCAACATCCCCCACAGACACAGTGCAATGTTTTCCTACAACCTCCAGTCCTAATTTTATTTTTGTAACATGTTAACACCTGTTTTGTTTGGGTGTTTTCATGTAACATCTGAAAGCCTACAGAAAAATGCCAAAAAAACCTCCATTATATTTATAAACTTGTTGTTCTTACAAAAAAATCTTTTATAAAAGCCTCAAACTTCTGTGTGTGAATCAGACCTGAGATCTAACGTGATAGAAGATTACAGTGCGGGGAAGACGGGAAACCTTCATATAGAGGCCGGTGGGGATGGAGTCAGTGACAGACTCTGGACAAATCTGTTTTTGGAGCCATAGTAGAAGATAAAGATGTCGTCCTCATCATGAAGTCGTTATTTCTCCTGTCACGTGTAATGAATATCTCCTGCAGTATTGCTAATGCCGATTCCAGGGTCGGTAAATGAGACGAGAATTAGCGTTATGGAAGATGAGTCTATGAGGAACGTATTCAGCTGCCGACTCCGAGGAAGAAACTGCTTGTTGTCTGTGGCCTAAATATATAGGTTTTATTAGTAGATCTAAAGAAGGAAACTAAATACTGTAAAATAATAAATCTCCTCATGTTTCCCTTATTATCTCCAGTAATTGTATTATTACACAGGATTCTTATGATGTTACATCGGCTCATCTTCTTCTCATTCAGGTCTCTACAATGTCGGATCCTCTCAGTGAAGATCTTCTATATAAGAGAATTTTTCTGATTTACCCATCAAAGATGGATATGGACAGAGACAAGATGGTGGAGAGGATATTACACCTCACCCTAGAGATCCTCTTCCGGCTTACTGGAGAGGTGAGAGATTCCGATGACGTCACATTACACCATTCTCATCTATGGGAATAACAGATGGACAGAACTGGAGAGGTGAGGAGTCTGGAAATGTCTGTAGTGAGATTTATTAATGTGTCTCTCCATAACCAGGATTACACAGTGGTGAAGAAGACCTCTAGTGAGCGCTGTCAGGACCCTGTGCCTGAGCGATGGGGAAGACCACTGAGCCCAATCACTGGGCCTCCACCTCAACCCCTTATACATGAGGACATCAATCACCAGAAGATCCTAGAACTCACCTACAAGATGATTGAGCTGCTGACTGGAGAGGTGACACTGCTGGGAATGCTGGGACATTATACAGTAACGCTATGAAGGGATCGGGGGGATGACGGTATCTTTGTATGTGACAGGTTCCTATAAGATGTCAGGATGTCGCCGTCTATTTCTCCATGGAGGAGTGGGAGTATTTAGAAGGACACAAAGATCTGTACAAGGATGTCATGATGGAGGTTCCCCAGCCCCTCACATCACCAGGTAATAGACAGGACTAAACACACACGGCCTATAATGATCTGTATGTAAATAATGAATTCAGTCCCCGTATGTGTTTCCTCTAGATCTATCCAGTAAGAGGACAACACCAGAGAGATGTCCCCGTCCTCTTCTTCCACAGGACTGTAAACAAGAAGATCCTAATGTTCCTCAGGATCATCAGGTAGATGGAGAGAAGGTATCATGAGATGTCTCCTATGATGTGTAGATGGCTGTGAAGGTCTTGTGCTCAGTCTTGTTTTATCCACCAGTATTATATGTTTTATACTTGTGTAATGAGAACGGTGGAGATGGCAGGATTAGAGCTGATCATAGATGTGACTTCTCCATCTGTCTGTGACTTTTACAATATTTGTTTCAGGGTGAAGATCTGACCCCTATTAATACTACAGAGACATATGTGAGGTGTGATGAGCGGTGTAAAGAGGAGATTCCTACATATGGCTACCCAGGTGAGTAGTAACCACTAAATGCAGAGAAGTCACATATTCTTCTCAGTCACCGGCTGTGGCTGCTTTATCGGTGGTGTAGTGCGGCCGTATCACAATCGTGTGATCACCATTTTGCCTCTAGACCACAACATTCTCCTCCACCAAAACTGTTCAAATGACTTTGGTCATTGAAAGCCACTTTCTATAGATCTTACAACCTGGAGGATCCACCTTCCCCCTGGGATTAGAAGACGCTGACCGTTATCTGCTCAGATCTGTAAACTACAAAGCCAAATTACAGTGTACGTACAATGTGCTGACAAGTTAGAAAATCACTTGAAAAGTATTATGATTGGCCGGTAAGATAAAGCGGAGGGTAATGATGCTGTTGGCTTCCTAGATCCCTGATATCTTATTGGATGAATCTACCTTCTCTCCCTTCTGTGCTGCTGAATGTGCTCATATGGTCCCTATAAGACCAGGTGCAGTATTTCTGGCCAAACTTCACTTTTTTGATCAACAACATTAAATGTGCAGTGGGGCCAAGTGTGAATTTCTGTACAATTACAACAGAGTTTCCCTTTATCCTGACTTTTCAATTTGTATTAAAACTAACTAATTTCAAGGAGGATTGTGATAATCTACATAAAAACCTTTACACCTGTGCCATGATACATCTCTAAACTGTGCGTGGCTGATGGCTGTAACATACATTTATTCACCCCTGTAGGAGATGTTGGCATGGCTCCAGCCCTGGTTTCATGGATTCACTCCACATCATAAATTCCATTATATTTTCAATCCTAAGGAATTCAGATTACTGCACAATCTCTCCTGAAATGAGGAGCACTAATACTTTCTCTACTCTTCTGGTCAGGACTCATAGTAGCTCCAATGGTCCATCATAAATGAGTGCAACTCTGGTTTAGGCTTAGTGCACATGTTGAAGAATTGCTGCTGAAATTTTGCAACTCCTGCCGCGGGTATATCGCATGTGGAATTGGCATGCGTTTTCCCGCTAAACACTGGCGTTTTACAAGCGTAATTAGCTTGCAGAATGCTAGCGTTTTCCAAGCGATCTGTAGCATCGCTTGGAAATCTGATTGACAGGTTGGTCAATGCCTATGCGTCATCCATAGTAAAAAGATAGAATGTTAAAAAAATTAAAAATCATGATATTCTCACCTTCCGGCCTCCCCAGCTGTCTTCCCGCTCCTCGCGATGCTTCCGTACCCAATAATGCCTTGCGACAATGACCCCAGATGATGTAGCAGTCTGGAGAGACCACTACGTCATCACAGGTCATTGCCGCAAGGCATTACTGGGAACGGGAGCATCGCGAGGAGCGGGAAGGCTGCCGGGGATGCCGGAAGGTGAGAATATCATGATTTTTTATTTTAACCCCTTTACCCCCAAGGGTGGTTTGCACGTTAATGACCGGGCCAATTTTTACAATTCTGACCACTGTCCCTTTATGAAATTATAACTCTGGAACGCTTCAACGGAT
Organism: Ranitomeya variabilis; assembly: GCF_051348905.1. Taxonomy (NCBI): domain Eukaryota; kingdom Metazoa; phylum Chordata; class Amphibia; order Anura; family Dendrobatidae; genus Ranitomeya; species Ranitomeya variabilis. Next base: position 701,958,153 of record NC_135235.1, on the reverse strand, counting down.
CTTGGCGATTCTGACACTGTTTTCTCGTGAGATATTGTACTTCATGTTAGTGGTAAAATTTCTTCGATATAACTTGCGTTTATTTGTGAAAAAAATGGAAATTTGGTGAAAATTTTGAAAATTTCGCAATTTTCCAACTTTGAATTTTTATGCCCTTAAATCACAGACATATGTCACGCAAAATACTTAATAAGTAACATTTCCCACATGTCTACTTTACATCAGCACAATTTTGGAACCAACATTTTTTTTTTGTTAGGGAGTTATAAGGGTTAAAAATTGACCAGCAATTTCTCATTTTTACAACACCATTTCTTTTTAAGGAACACATCTCATTTGAAGTAATTTTGAGGGGTCTATATGATAGAAAATACCCAAGTGTGACACCATTCTAAAAACTGCACCCCTCAAGGTGCTCAAAACCACATTCAAGAAGTTTATTAACCCTTCAGGTGTTTCACAGGAATTTTTGGAATGTTTAAATAAAAATGAACATTTAACTTTTTTTCACACAAAATTTATTTCAGCTCCAATTTGTTTTATTTTACCAAGGGTAGCAGGAGAAAATGGACCCCAAAACTTGTTGTAAAATTTGTTCTGAGTACGCTGATACCCCATATGTGGGGGTAAACCACTGTTTGGGTGCATGGCAGAGCTCGGAAGGGAAGGAGCGCCATTTGACTTTTCAATGCAAAATTGACTGAAATTGAGATGGGACGCCATGTTGCGTTTGGAGAGCCCCTGATGTGCCTAAACATTCAAACCCCCCATAAGTGACACCATTTTGGAAAGTAGACAACCTAAGGAACTTATCTAGATGTGTTTTGAGAGCTTTGAACCCCCAAGTGTTTCACTACAGTTTATAACGCAGAGCTGTGAAAATAAAAATTCTTTTTTTTTTTCACAAAAATGATTTTTTAGCCCCCAGTTTTGTATTTTCACAAGAGTAACAGGATAAATTGGACCCCAAAAGTATTTGTCCAATTTGTCCTGAGTACGCTGATACCCCATATGTGGGGGGGAACCACCATTTGGGCGCATGACAGAGCTCGGAAGGGAAGGAGCGCCATTTGGAATGCAGACATAGATAAATTGGTCTGCAGGCGTCACGTGGCATTTGCAGTGCCCCTGATGTACCCAAACAGTAGAAACCCCCATAAGTGACCCCATATTGGAAACTAGACCTCCCAATGAACTTATCTAGATGTGTTGTGAGAACTTTGAACCCCTAAGTGTTTCACTACAGTTTATAACACAGAGCCGTGAAAATAAAAAATCCTTTTTTTCCCACAAAAATGATTTGTAGCCCCCCAAATTTTTATTTTCCAAGGGTAACAAGAGAACTTGGACCCCAAAACTTGTTGTCCAATTTGTCCCGAGTACGCTAATACCCCATATGTTGGGATAAACCCCTGTTTGGGCGCACGGGAGAGCTCGGAAGGGAAGGAGCACTGTTTTACTTTTTCAACACAGAATTGGCTGGAATTGAGATCGGACGCCATGTCGCGTTTGGAGAGCCCCTGATGTGCCTAAACAGTGCCTAAACAGTGGAAACTCCCCAATACTAACTGAAACCCTAATCCAAACATGCCCCTAACCCTAATCCCAACAGTAACCCTAAACACACCCCTAACCCTGACACACCCCTTACTCTAATCTCAACAGTAAATGTAATCCAAACCCTAACCCTATCTTTAGCCCCAACCCTAACCCTAACCCTAGCTCTAACCCTAGCTCTAACCCTAGCTCTAACCCTAGCTCTAACCCTAGCCCTAACCCTAGCCCTAACCTTAACCCTAACGGGAAAATGGAAATAAATAAAAAAAAATTAATTTTCGTATTTTTCTCTAACTAAGGGGGTGATGAAGGGGGGTTTGATTTACTTTTATAGCTTTTTTTATAGCAGATTTTTATGATTGGCAGCTGTCACACACTAAAAGACGATTTTTATAGCAAAAAAGTTTTTGTGTCTCCACATTTTGAGACCTATAATTTTTCGATATTTTGGTCCACAGAGTCATGTGAGGTCTTGTTTTTTGCGGGACGAGTTGACATTTTTATTGTTAACATTTTCGGGCACGTGACATTTTTTGATCGCTTTTTATTCTGATTTTTGTGAGGTAGAATGACCAAAAACCAGCTATTCATGAATTTCTTTTGAGGGGGCCGTTTATACCATTCCACGTTTTGTAAAATTGATAAAGCAGTTTTGTTCTTTGGGTCAGTATGATTACAGCGATACCTCATTCACATCTTTTTTTATGATTTGGCGCTTTTATACGATAAAAACTATTTTAGAGAAAAAATAATTATTTTGGCATCGCTTTATTCTGAGGACTATAACTTTTTTATTTTTTCGCTCATGATGCTGCATGGCGGCTCGTTTTTTGCAGGACAAGATGATGTTTTCAGCGGTACCATGGTTATTTATATCTGTCTTTTTGATCGTGTGTTATTCCACTTTTTGTTCAGCAGTATGATAATAAAGCGTTGTTTTTTTGCCTCGTGTTTTTTTTTTTTTTTTTTTAACGGTGTTCACTGAAGGGCTTAACTAGGGGGACAGTTTTATAGGTCGGGTCATTACGGACGCGGCGATACTGAATATGTGTACTTTTATTGTTTTTTTTTATTTTATTTAGATAAAGAAATGTATTTATGGGAATAATATATATATTTTTTTCTTTATTTAGGAATTTTTTTTTTTTTTACACATGTGGAAATTTTTTTTTGTAACTTTTTTACTTTGTCCCAGGGGGGGACATCCCAGATCGCTGATCTGACAGTTTGCACAGCACTCTGTCAGATCAGCTATCTGACTTACAGCGGGGGGTTGGTAAGCCACCTCCCTGCAGGACCCGGATGCAGCCCCGTGGCCATTTTGGATCCGGGGCTTGCAGGGAGAGGAGGTAAGAGACGCTCGGAGCAACGCGATCACATCGCGTTGCTCCGAGGGTCTCAGGGAAGCCCGCAGGTAGCCCCCTCCCTGCGCGATGCTTCCCTATACCGCCGGAACACTGCGATCATGTTTGATCGCGGTGTGCCGGGGGTTAGTGTGCCGGGGGCGGTCCGTGACCGCTCCTGGAACATAGTGCCGGATGTCAGCTGCGATAGTCAGCTGACACCCGGCCACGATCGGCCGTGATCCCCCCGTGAGCGTGGCCGATCGCATATGACGTACTATCCCATCACTGGGAATTAAGTCTCAGGTCACGTTGAAGGGATAGTACATCATATGGGATTAAGGGATTAATTAAAGTTAAAAAACACCCACGAGGTGGTATGTGCTCACCGAAAATCAAAAAATCACACTGTGTATACCCAAAAACTAACCAATAAACCCTTTATGGGTTATTTTTTGCTGCAGTTCCATAATATTGAACTGTGTTGATCCTGCCTTACAGCGGGGGTTGGCACCCTAAGGGGATTTTCGTTGTGGAGCCCCCCACATCAATGGCTGTCCCTGTTATTCCCTAGATGGGATATCTGATAATGCCCCCAACCCTCAATAGGGAACCACTGTCTCTAGACATAGATCACACCTGTCAATAAAGGGTCCCTGCAGCCCAGAAATATTAAACTATTATACGCTGGCCTGGTGGCTCAATCAGAGATCGAGAGTTCCTCGACAGGAAAGTGTTTTTATCAGAGAGACTTTTCAAATTGTAAAACTTCAGGGGTTGTCTATAAGGCCACGTTCTCCTGCCCAAGAGACTATATAGGAATAACTAAAAGGGAATTTAGAAAAAGAGTGAGTGAACATCTAGGAGACATTAGAAATGATAGGGATACCCCCTTGGCCTGACATATGAGGTTGGTCCATCGAGGACATTTTGAAAATATCAACTTTATGATTTTTGAGGTCGTAAAACCGGGCCCCAAAGGAGGTGACCATGATAGGACCATTTTTAGAAGGGAGTGTGAATGGATATTTAGACTTGACTCCCGGCAACCCAAAGGAATAAATGAGCAGATGTCATTTGCCTGTTTTGTCTAGACTACCCTATTGTTTTTTGGACACTAAGAAATTGAATAGCCAATTACTATTTTTCTCCTATTAGGAATGCATAGATTTCTATGTATTAATACCATTGATCCATTTCTGCAAATGGTCTGCCTTGCCTCGTAAGGATTTAATAATATATTTATATGATTTTTGGGAGGTCATTTAAAGGACCGGTACTCATAATATTGAATAAATATACGTATATTAATGAAACAGCAAGACGCTAATGTAATACCCGGCTATTGATATACCATTGCAAAAAGGAAAAATACATTGCTGGTGGCCTGGGTTATTGATTCTTTTATTATGTGGCAGTGCAATATATGATTCTTTGCTCCCCAAAAAATAGGGTCCGATCGGTTTGTCTATTGCTCTCGCCTGGTATGCGCAGTGTGAACTACAGTCTGGTAACGTCCATCGGTCTTTTGCTCATGCGCAAACGGATATGACGTAGGACACTTTGAACCGGAAGTTATTTTACATGCTTCCGTGCAATCCACATGAGGCATGCGCAGGCCGCTCATCAGAAGACATTACTTATATCTGGACTCTGAACATTTTTATTACCTTTTGTGCATTACTGCCCTTTTCCAAGATGGCGTCTTTGGTCTCATGTGCACTGTTTCTTCCTGCTATAAAACTCCACGTCCGCTTTCAGTCTGTGCTAGAGTATTCTGCCTTGCATCCAGCTCCTGACTCTGGTGACTCCCTGGCTATATGCCTGCTCCTGTGAACCTGTGTGGTGATCCTGCTACTCTGCTCTGAGTTCCTGCTGCATACACCAGTCTCCAGTAATCCTCCATCATCTGCTGCTCCTGTTTACTTCCATCTGCATTTGCTGGACATGTAAGCTGTTGCTGCTCTGCTTAAACCTGAGATTATCACCAAGGCCTTCCTGGTTGAGATAAGACATTGCTTGAACTGCCTTATACGCATATCTATCTGTGTTTGGACTAAAACAAGGACTTATTCGTGTCAAGTATCCTCAAGAATAACTGTACTTCATAGACTTTCTGCGTGATTGCATTTTCCTCTGAAGTTCCCTATAGACTGCTAAGCTGCATTTAATATTTACACCAAGTGTTGTGGACTTGTTTCTCTCTGCACCTGTTTGAATCACCGTGTGACAATATAGACTTTACCACCTATAAAACTGTGTCCTGTAGTTGTCTTGTTCCATGCAAAGAGTCTCCTGAGGTATCCCCTATAATTATTACAACTTACTTCCGTGCGCTCCAGATTGAAACGCACGCGAGGCATGCTTTCATGGGCAGATCATGGCGCGGGGTGAACTCATTTTATTACTGATGAAGACTGTTGAGTTTGATCATTTCAGTAGATGTGTTATTGTCTATAGCCACTGTTTTCGACTACAGCAGTTAGTGTCCAAAACACTCTGATTTAACCTCTTCCTGCAGCCAAATTTGTGCTCCTAATTAGGCCCCATTTTTTAAATCAGACGTGTGTCGCTTTATGTGGTGATCACTTTGGAATTATTCCCAAAGGATAAAGGAAAACAAATCGATCTTACAAATTATTTTCCACCTTCGCACAATACCCTATATACCGTAAGGTTGTACACTACTGTCTGGGCACATGGCAGTGTTCAGAAGGGAAGGTGCGCTCTTTGCATGTAGATCTAGCTGAAACAGTTTGCAGACACAATGTATTGTGTCATCTGGCAGCTCAAAAGATGTCCATCATGAACATGCTTGGCACTATCTTCTCTGCTTTCCATATCCCAAGGATTGCCTTACTCTTCGCCCTTTAACACACATGAATCTGGACTTACACTGGGACCCCTAGGCTTGGTCCCCATGGTGTTAACTGCTATTCTGTGGTGTTAGATGGCAAGAAGAATAGTCAGGTAGCTAGGTCAGAACCAGAAGGACAGAATAAGAAGACACAAGAGTAGTCAGTAAATGGGCCATGGTCACAACAGTAAACAAATACACAAGCTGAGCACAGAGGACTGAACCAGAGGAGAACAACTCTGTATCTGGCAGATTCTGGCAATATGCTTTGAGCTTTAGTATGGTGTGGTACTTTCCAATTGACTGAAGTAGGGAACAGATTACTCCAGCTGGACAAACTGATCCCAGATGAGATTGGTAGAGTATATAATCACTGCATTCGTACAAAGTGAGGAATTTTGCTTCAAGTGAAAAATTTAATACAGGTGGCAGGTGAACAGACAGGCAAATTAACGTTTCGGCCAGTTAATGGCCTTGATCACAATGCCGCCCTTGGAAAAATTTCTCTAGGTTAGAACACAAAATGTCAATATGGATGGTTGGAGTAAGAGTGAATGGACAAAATCTACCATAACTGGTTAAGTTGTGCATGCAGACACGAATGTGTCTTGGGAAAAGCTGGATAGCATTGCAGCAGAAGCTGACACCAGTGGCTATTTATTGAATGCTGGCACGTATTGTGTCTGAAAACAAACTCAGACAAAACAGGTCGGTATCTGGCCGAAACGTTAATTTGCCTGTCTGTTCACCTGCCACCTGTATTAAATTTTTCACTTGAAGCAAAATTCCTCAATTTGTACAAGTGCAGTGATTATATACTCTATTGTTTATGGGATCATCGGCTCCGTTCACTAGCACCGTCATATCCCTAAGAATTGAGTTCCAGCCTTCTGCCCTTTTTCCCAGATGAGATTGGACACACCATATACAGAAGCCCTAATATAACTAAATGACAAAACCAGAGTAGTTGAAATCCCCATAAAGAAATTCCATTTTATAAATTAATTCACGGAAGGTTATAATCTATAGGAGGAGTGAATATTTTGACTCCACAGCCACTTTCCGGAAATTAACACGCAGTGGATATTGGAGAGTGAAAATTACACATTTGCCATTTTATTACCAACACATAGTGCCCAGATTGTGCTCCAGGAGACAAACACTGTAAATTAATTGGATTCTTCTCATAATTTTGCTAAACACGGGGATCCTAAATGTTGTTTGAGCACACTGCAAGACTCAGAAGTGAGAGCTGATTTTGCTGTATTGGTTTATAGAAACCCTGTTGCTTTACAACCTTTGAGCCACTAATAGCGTGGGAACCTCTGTTTTTCCATTGACAGATGATGGACCTGAGTGGGGACTTGTTTTTTGTGAGATGAGAATTGGTATTATTTTCGCCTACATAACATTGATTGTTTTCTTTTTATTCGATATTTGGGAGGCAGAATGAACAAACAGTTTTAACACCAAACCCTACTGGTTCATCTAATAAGGTTTTCTGTTAGACTGAGCTGTCATTGTCTTGGTAAATAATTAATGTTTTTTACATGTTTTGCAATTATGGACCGTTTAAGTAGAAATGTTCAAAAATATAAAACTCAAGGATGTTTTATTAAAAAAATAATTGTTTTTATCTCAGCAGATGACTGTACCAGGAGATCCGAGGGACAGCTGACATCGTCTTCAATTTTTAAATCGGATGATCTTGAGATCCTACAAGATACAACAGAAGTGAATGCTATTACTCCGGATATACCATCATCCCTTCACAGCAAAGATCTGTCAGCTGATCCTATGAAACAGGTCCCATCTTCTGATTCATTACCAATTGCTAAAGAAAATCAAAGACACAAAAGAGGCATTAAAAAACAAACTGCTCCTAAAGCAAAGAAGTCATTTTCATGTTCAGAGTGTGTAAAATATTTTACATGGAAATCACATTTTGTTACTCACCAGAGAACTCACACAAGGGAGAAGGCTTTTTCCTGTTCAGAATGTGGAAAATGTTTTAACTGGAAATCGGTTCTTGAGAGCCACCAGAGAACCCACACAGGGGAGAAGCCTTTTTCCTGTTCAGAATGTGGGAAATGTTTTAACCAGAAAGCACATCTTGTTAGACATCAGATAACTCACACAGGGGAGAAGGCTTTTTCCTGTTCAGAATGTGGGAAATGTTTTAACCGGAAAGCACATCTTGATAGCCACCAGAGAACCCACATAGGGGAGAAGCCTTTCTCCTGTTCAGAATGTGGGAAATGTTTTATATGGAAAACAAATCTTGATAGCCACCAGAGAACCCACACAGGGGAGAAGCCTTTTTCCTGTTCAGAATGTTGGAAATGTTTTAACCGTAAATCAGTTCTTGATAACCACCAGAGAACTCACACAGGGGAGAAGCCTTTTTCCTGTTCAGAATGTGGGAAATGTTTTAACCGGAAATCGGCTCTTGTTAGACATCAGAGCAGTCACACAGGGGAGAAGACTTTTTCATGTTCAGAATGTGGGAAATGTTTTAACTGGAAAGCGCTTCTTGTTAGACATCAGAGCAGTCACACAGGGGAGAAGCCTTTTTCCTGTTCAGAATGTGGGAAACTTTTTAGCAATAAATCAGATTGTGTTAAGCACCAGATAATCCACACAGGGGAGAAGGCTTTTTCCTGTTCAGAATGTGGGAAATGTTTTAACCGGAAAGCACATCTTGTTAGACATCAGAGAACTCACGCAGGGGAGAAGCCTTTTTCCTGTTCAGAATGTGGGAAATGTTTTTACCAGAAAGCACATCTTGATAGCCACCAGAGAACCCACACAGGGGAGAAGCCTTTCTCCTGTTCAGAATGTGGGAAATGTTTTTACCAGAAAGCACATCTTGATAGCCACCAGAGAACCCACACAGGGGAGAAGCCTTTCTCCTGTTCAGAATGTGGGAAATGTTTTAACCAGAAAGCGCATCTTGTTAGACATCAGAGCAGTCACACAGGGGAGAAGCCTTTTTCATTTGCTTAATGTGAGAAATATTTTACTTGGAAATCAACTGTTAATAAACATCAGAGACGTCACATAGGGGAGAAGCCTTTTTTATGTTCAGAATGTTGGAATCGTTTTAACCAAAATTGGATCTTCTTTAATGGGTTGTGTCTTGTCATTCCTCATGTTTGCTGAGAAAAGGATAAAACTAGGATAAAACTAAGCTTAATTAATTCCAAATGTTAAAATATACCCATAATTCACCCCCTGAAAGTTAGTCAGAAGCTGACTAATAGAAAAAACATATACCCCACGTTTCAGTATTGAGGTGAAGTATACACACTCACTCTCAAAGCCTCTCATTTCTATGGGTTGCGTCATCCTCACCAAAGACGACTCATCAGGAGACTTTATTTAATATTGACCTATATTCAAGTGAGACTAGAAAAAAAACTAAAATCATGTATCATGCTATCCAAAACAGTCAAATCTAGCCACATATAGGCAGATCCCAGACTTCAAACTATATACTTGGTAAGTTTATAAGCCACTCCAGTGGCGGTCAGTCAGGAATAGAACGTATGTGAAGGTACAGTATAATTATTGTGTTTTTTTTTTCCTATAGGGACTGCCCTAGTTTGGTATTGTAACAGCTGTCAATTAGTAGTGCAGACAAATTGTCCTAGACTGAATTCAGTTTTCAGACAGCCCAACATGTACCACTCAGGGAAAACTTACCTGCTCGAAAGATCATTAGCAGCTTCTAACTAATGGCCATGCTGAAGTCTGTCAAGGAATGAGTGCAATATCATTACAAAGACTAGAGATATGAGCAACCATAATGTCTGGGAGATCTGTGTAATTATTTTCTATGAATATGGAAATGATCTCTGGAAGTTGTGTTCCCTGAACGGTATATACTGTATTTTCACATACTATCTATTCCTGACACTGGAATGACTTATAAACTTACAAAGTATATAGTTTGAAGCCTGCAGTCTGCCAATAAATGGCTAGTTTTGACTGTTTCGGATAACATGATACATGATTTTAGGTTTTTCTTCGGGAGGGAGTCCGGTATCAGCTTACATTTACACCCGATGTCGGAAAAGGGTTAAAGGGGATTGTTTTTACAGAGACAGAAGTGGTAATCAATCATGTACAGTACAGACCAAAAGTTTGGACACACCTTCTCATTTAAAGATTTTTCTGTATTTTCATGACTATGAAAATTGTACATTCACACTGAAGGCATCAAAACTATGAATTAATACATGTGGAATTATATACTTAACAAAAAAGTGTGAAACAACTGAAATTATGTCTTATATTCTAGGTTCTTCAAAGTAGCCACCTTTTGCTTTGATGACTGCTTTGCACACCCTTGGTATTCTCTTGATGAGCTTCAAGAGGTAGTCACCGGGAATGGTTTTCACTTTACAGGTGTGCCCTGTCAGGTTTAATAAGTGGGATTTCTTGCCTTATGAATGGGGTTGGGACCATCAGTGGTGTTGTGCAGAAGTCTAGTGGATACACAGCTGATAGTCCTACTGAATAGACTGTTAGAATTTTTAGTATGGCAACAAAAAAGCAGCTAAGTAAAGAAAAACAAGTGGCCATCATTACTGTAAGAAATGAAGGTCAGTCAGTCTGAAAAATTGGGCAAACTTTGAAAGTGTCCCCAAGTGCAGTGGCAAAAACCATCAAGCGCTACAAAGAAACTTGCTCACATGAGGACCGCCACAGGAAAGGAAGACCAAGAGTCACCTCTGCTTCTGAGGATAAGTTTATCCGAGTCACCAGCCTCAGAAATCGCAGGTTAACAGCAGCTCAGATTAGAGACCAGGTCAATGCCACACAGAGTTCTAGCAGCAGACACATCTCCACAACAACTGTTAAGAGGAGACTTTGTGCAGCAGGCCTTCATGGTAAAATAGCTGCTAGGAAACCACTGCTATGGACAGGCAACAAGCAGAAGAGACTTGTTTGGGCTAAAGAACACAAGGAATGGACATTAGACCAGTGGAAATCTGTGCTTTGGTCTGATAGTTGGTAGTTGGACCATCATTTATTTTTCAATAGGACTATGACCCCAAGCACACCTCCAGGCTGTGTAAGGGCTATTTGACCAAGAAGGAGAGTGATGGGGTGCTACGCCAGATGACCTGGCCTCCACAGTCACCAGACCTGAACCCAATCGAGATGGTTTGGGATGAGCAGGACCGCAGAGTGAAGGCAAAAGTGCCAACAAGTGCTAAGCATCTCTGGGAACTCCTTCAAGATTGTTGGATGACCTTTCCCGGTGACTACCTTTTGAAGCTCATCAAGAGAATTCCGAGAGTGTGCAAAGCAGTCGTCAAAGCAAAAGGTGGCTGCTTTGAAGAACCTAGAATATAAGACATAATTTCAGTTGTTTCACACTTTTTTGTTCAGTATATAATTCCACATGTGTTAATTCATAGTTTTGATGCCTTCAGTGTGAATGTACAATTTTCATAGTCATGAAAATACAGAAAAATCTTTAAATGAGAAGGTGTGTCCAAACTTTTGGTCTGTACTGTATATGTTACTGTAAAAGTCAGAAGGACGGTAAAACCTAGGATTTACCGGTCAATCTGGACATTCACCAAGGCCGTCAGTAAAAGCTCAAAATGAAAAGTAAAATTGGACTTTTACCGGTGAAGTCTTGGTAAATGTTAACATTTCTCAACAGCGTTGGTAAAAGTCAGAAATATCTGGTGTGAAGATGGAACATCTGACTTTAACCAAGCGCAGTTGTTAAATGTGCACATTTACCATGGCTTCTTGGTAAATGTAGCTGAGAAGGGTGTAATAAAAAGTGTAAGCCACCGTGGGCGAGGAAATGGAGGACACAGTGGGAAAGGTGTCTGATGATTAGGCAGATACGGCGAGGAAATGGAGGACACAGTGTTCAAAGTTTTTATAAATGTAATAAGAGTAAATGGGGAAAATATGGTAATAACAATGAACATTTACTTTTACCAACACATGCTGGTAAATGTAAAGATTTACCAAATCGCCCAGGTAAAAGTCCAAAATCGTTCGTTTATATGGAATACATCTGACTTTTACCAACGCTGTTGAGAAATGTTAACATTTACCAAGACTGCACCAGTAAAAGTCCAATTTTACTTTTCATTTTGAGCTTTTACCGATGGCCTCGGTAAATGTCCAGATTGACCGGTAAATCCTAGGTTTTACCGTCCTTCTGACTTTTACAGTACCATATACGGTATATATATATATGTATATATACACTGACAAGACTGGTCAGTAATATGCACTCATGGACGTGACCCTGGCTGCAGGACCCCACACATGAGGATATTTGACTCTTTCCCATATATGGTATATATAGGAAAGAGACATACCATATATCCTCATCTGTGGGGTCCTGCAGCCAGGGTCACGTCCATGAGTGCACATTACTGACCAGCCGCCATAAATCTTCAGTGCCTTAGAAACTGCAGATACAGCACAGGAATCCTGCTGGGTCTTATCAGGAGAGCAGCAGAGTAGAGTAGAAGTGGGAGCTGTACTAGTGCTCAGGCAATGTTCCCCACCTCTGAGGACTGGTTTTCCAGCAGCAAAATGCGCCATACCACAGCTAGGTCAATCGAGGTGTGGATGAAGGACCACCACATCAAATCCCTGTCATGGCCAGCCCAATCTCCAGACCTGAACCTCATTGAAAACCTCTGGAATGTAATGAAGAGGAAGATGGATAGTCACAAGCAATCAAAGAAGAACTGTTACATTTTTGCACCAGGAGTGACATAAGGTCACCCAAAAACAGCGTGAAAGACTGGTGGAAAGCATGCCAAGACGCATGAATGCTGTGATTAAAAATCAAGGTTATTCCACAAAATACTGATTTCTGAACTGTTCCTGAGTAAAAACATTAGTATTGTTGTTTCTAAATGATTATGAACTTGTTTTTGTTTGTTTTTTAGGTCTGCAAGCAATGCATTTTTTTGTTATTTTGACCATTTTTTTTTTTCAGAAAATAAATAAAAAATTTGTTGCTTGGAACTTCAAAGAAATGTTGTCAGTAATGTGTAGAATAGAAGAACAATTTACATTTTACTCAAAAATATACATATAAAGAGAAAAATCAGGCAAACTGAACATTTTGCAGCGGTCTCTTAATTTTTGCCAGAGCTGTACTTGTTATTTAACCATAATCTCATTAATCTGCTGCATTAAAGGGACACAAAAGCTTTTTAGTATAGCTTGTTACCAGTCCCCACTAAAGAAGAAAATCGAGTTTTCCAAAACATGTAAGGACTAGGACTGGTGTATTGCATTGGCTTTTGTGCTCCGTGGACTGTGCGATGTCTCACGCTGCTGTACCTGTACCCGCATTGCCTTGTTTTTTGTGTTCAGACACGCCACCGTCCAGGGACACCTGTTCACTATATTGCAGCTTTTACTTGCTTCTTTATTTCTCCAAGGACCTCCCTACACCGCCGAGTGTGGCTTTTCTTTCAAGTGGATGTAACTAAGAACTTTGCTGGACTGCATAGCAGGGAATGGGGTACCGTATATACTTGAGTATAAGCCGAGACCCCTAATTTTGCCACAAAAAAACTGCAAAAACTTAATGACTCAAGTATAAGCCTAGTGTGGGAAATGCAGCAGCTACTGGTAAATTTGAAAAATAAAAATAGATACCAATAAAAGTAAAACTAATTGAGACATCAGTAAGTTGTGTTTTTGAATATCCATATTGAATCAGGAGCCCCATATAATGCTCCATAAAGTTCATGATGGGCTCCAAAAGATGCCTAGTATTAAAATATGCCCCATAATGCAGCATAAAAGGTTAATGATGGTCCCTTAAGACGCTCCATAGATTATGCCCCATATAATGCTGCACAAAGGTTGATGGTCCCATAAGATGCTCCATAGATTATGCCCCATATAATGCTGTACAAAGGTTGATGGTCCCATAAGATGCTTCATAGATTATGCCCCACATAATGCTGCACAAAGGGTGATGGCCCCATAAGATGCTCCATAGATTATGCCCCATATAATGCTGCACAAAGGTTGATGGTCCCATAAGATGCCCCATAGATTATGCCCCATATAATGCTGCACAAAGGGTGATGGCCCCATAAGATGCTCCATAGATTATGCCCCATATAATGCTGCACAAAGGTTGATGGTCCCATAAGATGCTCCATAGATTATGCCCCACATAATGCTGCACAAAGGGTGATGGCCCCATAAGATGCTCCATAGATTATGCCCCATATAATGCTGCACAAAGGTTGATGGCCCCATAAGATGCTCCACATATTATGCCCCATATAATGCTGCACAAAGGTTGATGGCCCCATAAGATGCTCCATATTAAAATATGCCCCACATAATGCTGCATAAAAGGTTATCGATGGCCCCATAAGATGCTCCATAGATTATGCTCCATACAATGCTGCACAAAGGTTGATGGCCCCATAAGATGCTCCCTAGATTCTGCCCCATATAACGGTGCACAAAGGTTGATGGCCCCATAAGATGCTCCATAGGTTATGCCCCATATAACGCTGCACAAAGGTTGATGGCCCCATAAGATGCTCCATAGATTATGCCCCATATAAAGCTGCACATAGGTTGATGGCCCCATAAGATGCTCCATAGATTATGCCCCATATAATGCTGTACAAAGGTTGATGGCCCCATAAGATGCTCCATAGCACATTATGACTCATATGCTGCATATGCTGCTCCGATAAAAAAAAAAAAGACATACTCACCTCTCGTCGCTCAGGCGCCCGGCACTTGCGATATTCACCTGTCCCCGTTCCACCACCGCACACCGTTGTGTCTTCTGGGTCTCTGCAGTGACTGTTCAGAAACGCACTAAACACGTCATCGCGCCCTCTGACCTGAACTTTACAGCCAGAGGACGCGGAAGACAGAGCCTGGCGGTGGAACGGGGACAGGTGAATATCGCATGGCTCATCCTCCCCCTTCTTACTCACCTCCTCCTGATGCGGTACCTGCTTCTCCGATGCGATGGTCTCTGGTGCCGGCAGCTTGTTCCTGTGTTCTGCGGTCACATGGTACCGCTCGTTAAAGTAATGAATATGCGCTCCGCCCCTATGGGAGTGGAGTCGTGTCCATATTCATTACTTTAATGAGCGGTACCACGTGACCACTGAACACAGGAACAAGCTGCCGGTGTCAGAGACAATCTGAGAAGCAGGGACTGCGTCAGGAGCAGGTGAGTATGATGTGACAGCCGCCGCTCCCCCTCCCCCGCCCACCCCCTAGGACAATGACTCAAGTATAAGCCGAAAGGGGCACTTTTAGCCTAAAAAAAATGGGCTGAAAATCACAGCTTATAATCGAATATATACGGTAATTACATACAGCACTTCATTACTGTATTGTGCTTTCTCTGTTTGTTGAGGTTTTTAATGTGTAGCTGAATGCATATTGGCACATGCGCTATGATGGCAGGACGGGCAGATTAGGCTGATCTCCACACTTTAATTTTTATTAATCACCTATTTGCAGCCTGGTTTGTCACTGCCCCAAATCTTGCTATTCTGTGTACAGTGCACACATACTACCCCTTATTGTGGAGCTCATTTACATATATACCTATTGTGCTGTTGATGTATACATATAGTTTTTTTACAATTTAGCACACTTGCTGTGAGTCCTACGTGTTCCTGGGACAGACATAATAGCGCAAAAGGTATATACCTTTTTATGGTTTCTTGAGTGTATCTTATGTAAATTTACAGACGTTTGACTGGGTGTGCAACATATCTGTTTGCAGCTTTTATTTTCTCCCATAGGCTGTCCTTCTCTGAAGGCTTTTAGCACAGGTGTCTCTCATTTTGTGTCTAATTGGAAACCCCCCCAAAAAAATATATATATATTTGGTGCCGTCACAGAAGAGCATATCTCACAACTTTGCAGCCTTTACAAATTAATTTTCCTCCTAATGACACACATTGATTGTCTTTTTATTGCACCTATAAAGAATGACCCTCCTGTACCCCCCACCTCAACTCCCCTGGAAAAGGATGGTGACCCCAATACAATATGATACCTCTACTGTCCAAATATGACCCCCACACAGCCCTACATATAGTATAATGGCCCGCAAACAGTATAATGGCCTCAACACAACCATCCATACTGTCTAATGGCCCCCACTAGCCCTTGAAACAATATAATGGACCCCACACAGCCTTCCAAACAGTATAAAGGCTCCCAAACAGCTCTCTAAACAAAAAAATGGCTCCCACACAGCCCTCCTCACAGTATGATGGACCCCACACAAACCTTCACACTATAATTAATCGCATTCATTATAATAGCCTTCCAAACAGTATAATGGGCTCTACATAGCCCTGAACACAGTATAATGGCCCCCACAAAGTGCTGAAAGAAGTATAATGGCCTTGCAAACAGTACAATGGCCCCCACATAACCCTTCAATCAGTATACTGGCTCCACATCATTCACCATATAGAATAATGGCCACCACATTGCCTTCCATATAGTATAATAGGCCACACTATGTACTCACTGATTTAAAAAAATTAAATACTCAACTCTTCCAGTTTCCGCGCTGCTCCAGTCTCTGTAGCCTGTACTCTGAAACTCTTCTCTGCACAGAGGCACAATTAAATGACGAACCTGGAGCAGGGAGGCGGGGTACTTGTACCGGGTCCTGCGGTTCACAGGGGGATGTCACGGTAGCTACGACCTGGTCCGTGGCCCTGGGCGTCCATGTAAAAGGGAATGGTCTTTAAAGGGAATAAAATTTATGTTTGTGACGCCACCTGTGGTATTCGGTCAATGGGGACCTACGCTGCATTAAGGGGTCCGCTGGTGTGATGTTATGGCAGCTAGATGGTATACCCTCCCCAGGGCTCCCGGTGTGTAGATGGAAGATGGTGAATGGCGCAGTAAAGAATGAGGACACAGGGTTGCAGTCTCTTTACCTTGTTTACTGCCGACTTCAGGCAGCCACAGTCCAGGGCACCAGATCACAGGGCAGGCAAGGTCCGGCCGGCTTGAAGGCAAGTTAGGAGTCTCCTTATTCAGGTGGAAATCCAAAGCCTTCCTCTAGCGCCGTGGTGGTGTAGTCCCTTACTGCCTATGGCTTCACATAAGGTCCTCACAGATGTTGTCTCACTTTCTGTCCCCTGGTTAGGATAGGACATAACCCGTATGACTGGTGGCTTGAGGTGGATTATAGGGACTCTAGCACACCCCAGCCTCGGAGGGGTGCCACCGTGCCTCCTGGGTATTAGGTCGGACAGGTAACTTGGAGTTCAGCAGTCCTGCTGGTCTCTGAGGTAAGTTGTAGAGGTCCTTACAACCTCGGTGTTCTGGCTACCGGTCTCTGCGCCTCAGAAGGAGGCAGCCTGCTCAGTTATGGTCTCCCCCTGATATCCCCCCCATTCTTTGCTCTCCCACACGTTTTCTGCAATCAATTCGGCTTTCTGAATGTCTCTTTCCAGGAACTGCTGCACTGCGGCTACACAGCTCCGTAAAACCCTCCTCTGCCTCAGACTGATCCAGTCTGTTTCCTGGAAAGAACTGTTCTCAGCTCTGACTGACTACCTTCCCTCCAAAACTACCTTATATATGGGGGAGTCACCTAGTGAATAGGATCAAATGCTCCCCCTGGTGGCCTGGAGTGGAGTGGAATGTGTTGCGTGCTTGTGTTACCTGGTTACAGTTATCCCTTCTTGCCTTCAGGCATAATATCGCTCTCCGCGTGAGGAAAGCAATGCTACTGTGACAATCAGAACCCCCCCATTAAATCCAGTACTTCCAGACTGGGAAAAGAAGAACAACAATACAGATTAGCAAAAAGACATACAATTTTTGGAATGCTATAAACTTATAAAACAAGTTAATACTATATTATAATAATCTTTAATAATCTTTATTTTTATATAGCGCTAACATATTCCGCAGCGCTTTACAGTTTGCACACATTATCATCACTGTCCCCAATGGGGCTCACAATCTAAATTCCCTATCAGTATGTCTTTGAAATGTGGGAGGAAACCGGAGTACCCGGAGGAACCCCATGCAAACACGGAGAGAACATACAAACTCTTTGCAGTTGTTGCCTTGGGTGGGATTAGAACCCAGGACTCCAGCGCTGCAATGATAACCACTGCACTACCGTGCTGCCCGTCATATATAAACTAGAGCGTCCCTTTATGGGAGGTGAGGACACTTGAACGTTGCAATAACTATTTACATTGTAGGCCTACTTTTGGCATAGAGCAATTTAATAGAACAGTATAATAATGAACTAGCTATGAAAAACTATCTTAAGGCTTCAAAGTGCAAAACAAGCGTCTTCTTTATTCAAGTGCAGAACTTTCAACCAACCCCCACGGGCTCACTGTATCTTGTTAATTTTATGTAAAGATGCATCATGAGATATCTTCCTAAGTATCTGCACACATCACTGTCTAAGTCCAAATTTCAATTTTATTTTTATTCACTATATTAACTTACTAATATACTAACTAACTGGCATATAAAGTGCATTTCTAACCAACTCTAGGCACTAGTTCAGCAAAGTGCAACAATTCAACATTCCCTTTATGGGTGCAAACAGTATTCAAGTCTTTCAATGCTGAGGTAGTGTAATTTAATTACTCAAGTCAATCAATAACTTTAAAACAGCAGCAACGATGCGAGGGACCCGTCATTAATCCCAACGTTAGGCTTGGGCGGGCTACAAGGCGTGTATCCAGACCTGGAATCCTGCCACGCTAAACGGGTTTTTCTTCAGGTCTCTGTAAAACAAAGCAACTTTCATGGAAATGTTAGAAGCAGTGTTTTTAAAACTTCTTTGTAAAACCAGTAGGAAGCACCTTTAAGAAGGTGCACACTATTTACAAGCAAAGTTTTTGATCATGCACAGTTCATGATTCACAGTTCTTGAAACGGATGAACTCTGTAAACAGAGGATCCCTTTAACATGGGACCCCTTTAACTATAAACCTGGTCAGGTTTAACGAACTTTTGTTGCAGTCATTTTTTTAACTTGCAGCAACAAAGAGTTAACTTAACTATTTACAGTCTGATTCAGGTTTTTCATTTGCTTTAGCTGAGGCATTGTTCATGGTAGCCCCTTCGGATGTTGGCGGCTACCGGGTACCACATAGAGCGCATCCACACTCCGGATAGGCATCTGAGTGCCCACTGATTTTTGTTCGATGACAGTTTGTGTACATCTTGAGCACATGATGATGGGTGCTCTGTGGGAAGGAGATGCTGATGTCACCTTGCCAGGTGAGGGCATTGGCAGGCAACGTGGGGCCACTGGTGGCGATGGCTCAAGGTCATGAGCAGGGGATTCTGCAATCTTTGGTACACACATGTGCACATGTAGGGCGCACCACCCTTTGTCTCCCCAGTGTCTGGTATAGGTGACGCGGTCACTGCGGTAGAGGTCCCTGTCTGAGTGTCCCTCTATTAGGTGAGCCTCCACATCCCATCTGGTAACAAATACCTCTGGGTACAGGTCAGGTTCTTTGATAAACCCCATCCAGATTTAAGGTGGAATGTCACCACTGTATCTTGTCTCCTTGGGCCCCTGTCCTTATAGCTTCCCTTCCTGGCCCGGGCTTTAGCCTGCAAGTCTCTTTCCTTTGCGGCCTGGTATCGGTGGTCCAGCTCCCTTTCCTCCTGCTCTCGCTGGAGGGCCTGCTGCTGACGGTACTCCTCCTGACTTATGATCCCCACCTGCTCCCCTTCCGCTTGGGCCTCCCCGGGGAACCCGATCAGGTCAGTACTGGTGTGCTTCCACCGGAAAGTTATCCATTCTCCCTGGATGTCTAGGGTCTTCCTCGTCAGCTGCAGTGGGGCGTCAGGGGTCCTTAAAGTCTCCCGAGGCTGTTCCCACTCTAAGAGGTTACACACCCGGCCGGCTGACTATCGCAGCTGACATCCGGCACTATGTGCCAGGAGCGGTCACTGCGATCAAACATGATCTCAGTGTTCCGGCGGTATAGGGAAGCATCGCGCAGGGAGGGGGCTCCCTGCAGGCCCCGGATCCAAAATGGCCGCGGGGCTGCATCCGGGTCCTGCAGGGACTACTTCCAGGTCCAGAGCAGGCGCTGGTAAGCCTGCAGCGCTGTAAGTCAGATCGCTGATCTGACAGAGTGCTGTGCAAACTGTCAGATCAGCGATCTGTGATGTCCCCCCCGGGACAAAGTAAAAAAGTAAGAAAAAAAAATTCCACGTGTAAAAAAAAAAAAAAAAAAATCCTAAATAAAGAAAAAAAATATATTATTCCCATAAATACATTTATCTAAATAAAAAAAAAACAATAAAAGTACACATATTTAGTATCGCCGCGTCTGTAACGACCCAACCTATAAAACTGTCCCACTAGTTAACCCCTTCAATGGACACCGTAAGAAAAAAAAACGAGGCAAAAAACAACGCTTTATTATCATATCGCCAAACAAAAAGTGGAATAACACGCGATCAAAAAGACAGATATAAATAAACATGGTACCGCTGAAAACGTCATCTTGTCCCACAAAAAAACAAGCTGCCATACAGCATCATAAGCAAAAAAATTAAAAAGTTAGTTCTCAGAATAAAGCGATGCCAAAATAATTATTTTTTCTATAAAATAGCTTTTATCATATAAAAGCGCCAAAACATAAAAAAATGATATAAATGAGATATCGCTGTAATCGTACTGACCCGAAGAATAAAACTGCTTTATCAATTTTACCAGACGTGGAACGGTATAAACACCTCCCCCAAAAGAAATTCATGAATAGCTGGTTTTTGGTCATTCTGCCTCACAAAAATCGGAATAACAAGCGATCAAAAACTGTCACGTGTCCGAAAATGTTACCAATAAAAACGGCAACTCGTCCCGCAAAAAACAAGATCTCACATGATTCTGTGGACCAAAATATGGAAAAATTATAGGTCTCAAAATGTGGAGACGCAAAAACTTTTTTGCTATAAAAAGCATCTTTTAGTGTGTGACAGCTGCCAATCATAAAAATCCACTATAAAAAACGCTATAAAAGTAAATGAAACTCCCCTTCATCACCCCCTTAGTTAGGGAAAAATAATAAAATTAAAAAAATTTATTTCCATTTTCCCATTAGGGTTAGGGCTAGGGTTAGGGCTAGGGTTGGGGCTAGGGTTAGGGTTAGAGCTAGGGTTGGAGCTAAAGTTAGGGTTACGGTTGGGGCTAAAGTTAGGGTTGGGGCTAAAGTTGGGGTTAGGGTTGGGGCTAAAGTTAGGGTTAGCATTTGGATTACATTTACGGTTGGGATTAAGGTTGGGATTAGAGTTAGGGGTGTGTTAGGGTTAGGGGTGTGGTTAGGGTTACCGTTGGGATTAGGGTTAGGGGTGTGTTTGGATTAGGGTTTCAGGTAGAATTGGGGAGTTTCCACTGTTCAGGCACATCAGGGGATCTCCAAACGCAACATGGCGTCTGATCTCAATTCCAGCCAATTCTGCGTTGAAAACGTAAAACAGTGCTCCTTCCCTTCCGAGCTCTCCCGTGCGCCCAAACAGGGGTTTACCCCAACATATGGGGTTTCAGCGTACTCAGGACAAATTGGACAACATTTTTTTGGGGTCCAATTTCTCCTGTTACCCTTGGGAAAATACAAAACTGGGGGCTAAAAAATCATTTTTGTGGAAAAAAAAGAATTTTTATTTTTACGGCTCTGCGTTATAAACTGTAGTGAAACACTTGGGGGTTCAAAGTTCTCACAACACATCTAGATAAGTTCCTTGGGAGGTCTAGTTTCCAATATGGGGTCACTTGTGGGAGGTTTGAACTGTTTGGGTACATCAGGGGCTCTGCAAATGCAATGTGACGCCTGCAGACCAATCCATCTCAGTCTGCATTCCAAATGGCGCTCCTTCCCTTCCGAGCTCTGCCATGCGCCCAAACAGTGGTTCACCCCCACATATGGGGTATCAGCGTACTCAGGACAAATTGGACAACAACTATTTGGGTCCAAATTATCCTGTTACCCTTGTGAAAATACAAAACTGGGGGCTAAAATATCATTTTTGTGAAAAAAAATATATATTTTCACGGCTCTGCGTTATAAACTGTAGTGAAACACTTATGGGGTTCAAAGCTCTCAAAACACATCTAGATAAGTTCCTTAGGGGGTCTACTTTCCAAAATGGTGTCACTTGTGGGGGGTTTTAATGTTTAGGCACATCAGGGGCTCTCCAAACGCGACATGGCGTCCCATCTTAATTCCA
This sequence comes from Ranitomeya variabilis, assembly GCF_051348905.1. NCBI lineage: Eukaryota > Metazoa > Chordata > Amphibia > Anura > Dendrobatidae > Ranitomeya > Ranitomeya variabilis. The sequence goes on along the minus strand of NC_135235.1, from coordinate 701,936,145 downwards.
GTCAATTTTGCATTGAAAAGTCAAATGGCGCTCCTTTCCTTCCGAGCTCTGCCATGCGCCCAAACAGTGGTTCCCCCCACATATGGAGTATCAGCGTACTCAGGACAAATTGCACAACAATTTTTGGGGTCCAATTTCTTCTCTTACCCTTGGGAAAATAAAAAATTGGGGGCAAAAATATCATTTTTGTGAAAAAATATTATTTTTTATTTTTACGGCTCTGCATTATAAACTTCTGTGAAGCACTTGGTGGGTCAAAGTGCTCACCACACATCTTGATAAGTTCCTTAGGGGGTCTACTTTCCAAAATGGTGTCACTTGTGGGGGGTTTCAATGTTTAGGCACATCAGGGGCTCTCCAAACGCAACATGGCGTCCCATCTCAATTCCAGTCAATTTTGCATTGAAAAGTAAAATGGCGCTCCTTTCCTTACGAGCTCTGCCATGCGCCCAAACAGTGGTTTACCCCCACATATGGGGTATCAGCATACTCAGGACAAATTGTACAACAACTTTTGGGGTCCATTTTCTCCTGTTACCCTTGGTAAAATAAATTTTGTGTGAAAAAAAGTTAAATGTTCATTTTTATTTAAACATTCCAAAAATTCCTGTGAAACACCTGAAGGGTTAATAAAATTCTTGAATGTGGTTTTGAGCACCTTGAGGGGTGCAGTTTTTAGAATGGTGTCACACTTGGGAATTTTCTATCATATAGACCCCTCAAAATGACTTCAAATGAGATGTGGTCCCTAAAAAAAAATGGTGTTGTAAAAATGAGAAATTTCTGGTCACATTTTAACCCTTATAACTCCCTAACAAAAAAAAATGTTGTTTCCAAAATTGTGCTGATGTAAAGTAGACATGTGGGAAATGTTACTTATTAAGTATTTTGCGTGACATATCTCTGTGATTTAAGGGCATAAAAATTCAAAGTTGGAAAATTGTGAAATTTTCTAAATTTTCGCCAAATTTCCATTTTTTCACACAAATAAACGCAGGTAATATCAAAGAAATGTTACCACTTTCATGAAGTACAATATGTCACGAGAAAACAATGTCAGAATCACCGGGATCCGTTGAAGCAGTCCAGAGTTATAACCTCATAAAGGGAGAGTGGTCAGAATTGTAAAAATTGGCCCGGTCATTAACGTGCAAACCACCCTTGGGGGTAAAGGGTTTAAACGGTCTAAAGTTCGGCAATTGTCTGTTACATGCAAACACGTTTCCGATTGCTGTCTTTATTCATTGCACACACAACTGTGAATTGGTCAGCGTCTTATATGATATCCTGCAATTCGCATGATCAATCACAAGGAAAAAAGGTCACAGCAGGCAACAAAGCACGTGAGTAATAAAGAGATATGAAAACATGGTAATCACTCAGGGGTGCACACAGAAATCATGGGGCCCAGAAGAGCAGATCTCACTTTACAGCACTTACAAAGTAATTTTCCTTCTATTGAAGCCCTAGATTCCCCTTTAATTGCTCCTATAAAGTGTGATGCCAACTAAATTGCCCCCAAACACAGTAAGATACCACCAAATTAAATTCCTACAGAGTACTCTCCGCATGCACAGTATGATGATCCTACTGTACATGGGGCTGGAACAAGGCATTTTGGTGCCCTAGTCAGTTGAAGCCGATGCCCCACCCACATGAACCCTCATCCCCATGTAAAGAAATAGGTCGGAGACTAATTTAACCCCATTAGTGACAGAGCCAATTTGGTACTTAATGACCGAGCCAACGTTTACAATTCTGAACACTGTCACTTTATGAGGTTATAACTCTGGAACGCTGATTCTGAGAATGTTTTTTGTGACATATTGTACTTCATGCTAGTGGTAACATTTGTTCGATATTACTTGAAATTATTTATAAAAAAAAAACAGAAATATGGCAAAAAAATTTAAAATTTTTAAATTTTCATACTTTGAATTTTTATGCCCTTAAATCAGAGAGATATGTCATACAAAATAGCTAATAAATAACATTTCCCACATATCTACTTTACATCAGCACAATTTTGGAAACAAATTTTTTTTTTTGTTAGGAAGTTATAAGGGTTAAAGTTGACCAGTGATTTCTCATTTTTACAACAAAATTTAGAAAACCATAGGGACCATCTCACATTTAAAGTCACTTTGAGGGATGTACATGACAGCAAATACCCAAACTTGATACCATTTAAAAAAGTACACCCCTCAAGGTGCTCAAAACCACATTCAAGAAGTTTATTAACCCTTTACGTCCTTCACAGGAACTGAAACAATGTGGAAGGAAAAAATGAACATTTAACTTTTTTTTGCAAACATTTTATTCAGAACCAATTTTTTTTATTTTCACAAGTGTAAAAAGAGAAAATGAACCACAAAATTTGTTGTGCAATTTCTCCTTAATATCGATAACCCATATGTGGGGGTAAACCACTGTTTGCGCGCACGGCAGGGCTTGGAAGAGAAGGAGTGCCGTTTGACTTTTTCAATGCAGAATTGGCTGGAACTGAGATCGGGGGCCATGTCGTGTTTGGAGAGCTCCTGATGTGCCTAAACAGTGGAAACCCCCCACAAGTGACACCATTTTGGAAACTAGACCCAATAAGGGACTTATGTAGATGTGTGGTGAGCACTTTGAACCCCCAAGTGCTTCACAGAAATATATAACGTAGAGTCGTGAAAATAAAAAATCCTTTTTTTAACTCAAAAATTATTTTTTATCCCGCAAACTTTTATTTTCTCATGGGTAACAGGAGAAATTGAACCCCAAAATTTGTTGACCAGTTTGTCCTGAGTACGCTGATACCCCATATGTGGAGGGGGACCACTGTTTGGGCACACATCGGGGCTCGGAAGGGAAGTAGTGACGTTTTAAAATGCAGACTTTGATGGAATGGTCTGCGGGCGTCATGTTGCATTTGCAGAGCTCCTGATGTACGTAAACAGTAGAAACCCCCCCACAAGTGACCCTATTTTGGAAACTAGACCCCCTAAAGAGCTTATCTAGCTGTGTAGTGAGCACTATGAACCCCCAACTGCTTCACAGAAGTTTATAATGTAGAGCCATGAAAAAAATCATATTTTTTCCACAAAAAATATCTTTTCACCCCCAAATATTTACTTTCACAAGGGTTACAGGAGAAATTGGACCCCAAAATTTATTGTGCAATTTATTCTGAGTACGCTGATACCCCATATGTGGGGGGAACCGCTGTTTGGGCACATGGCAGAGCTCGGAAGGGAAGGAGCACCATTTTGGAATGCAGACTTTGATAGACTGGTCTGCGGGCGTTATGTTGCGCTTGCAGAGCCCCTGATGTACCTAAACAGTAGAAACCTCCCACAAGTGACCCCATTTTGGAAATTTGACCCCCCAAGGAACTTATCTAGATGTATGTTAGGTGTCAAGTTCCCGCCACTGCACAGGGGGAATCTCAAACCATGTCTGCTGTGGTCTCCCATTCTCCTCCATCCTCAGGTCCCAGCGTCTGGCTCAGGCTAATACTGGACGACTGGTTACTACTGCCCTTCCAGGCTCTGTCATTGTAGCCAGCAAAGTTCAGCAGCGAGCAGGTCTTTCTGGGACTAAGTCCCGCTTTTCCCATACTGAGCATGCCCACGGGACGACCTCCCATTCGAGGTCTGGGGTCACATACTCAGGTCCTGTAGCAGCTCCTATTGGACCACCAGGAAGCTCCTAGTCTGTTACAGCTATAAAAGGTTCACATGGCCGCATGGCCATGCGCTAGTATCAACCTATGTTTTGAGCATTGCTACTGTGTGGTCATGTTTGCATGAGGTCAGGGTTGGCTGAAATAAGCTCCTAGAATACCGGCAGCTCCGGTGAGGAGTTTTGTGTGTTTGGATTCTGGTCTTGGCTGAAATAAGCCCCTAGAATACCGGCACCTCCGGTGAGGAGTTGTTTGTGTGCTCTGCTGACTGCATGACCACAGTTTTGCTCTGTTTGGGAGCTGTGTTCCTCTGTGAGGTTAACAGGGCACAGCGTTTCCCTATCCTAGCGATTCTGTGAAGTAACAGAGTTCGCTAATACCGCCATATAGCGCTGCCAATTGCTAGCAGCAGGTTCCTCTCCTGCGCGGTGGACCCCGGGTTGCGAACGCACCTATTATTACATATATTTATACTCGGTGCGTTCCGCTAACCCTAGCAATGTGTGGTGAACATCCAAGTGTGTCACAGAAGTTTATAATGCAGAGTCGTGAAAATAATTAAAAAAAAATTTCCACAAAAATGATTTTTTTAGCCCCAAATTTTTTAATTAACGGCGCTGTGGTTTAAGTACACTTAACTGCCGCCGTTAAAAGGCATATTGGTGGTCGTTAAGGGGTTAACAGGACCCCTAACACACATCCCTTCCCCCTCCAATGGGTCAGGTAACAAGCTACGACAACCACTTCTGCTAGAATTTTTACCTTTTTCACCAAAAAATAGCTCCAAAAGTAAAAATGCGGTGTACTTTAGAGGGGGAGGCTCAATAGGGAGTATGTTTATATAGATATGAAATCATTATTTGCTTGCAGACCGTTTACAGGGAAAAATAGCAATATTTATCCCTGACATCCTGTATAATAAGTGTCAAACCCAAGGACAGTCATGGGAACTAATATTACTTAACTGTAATGGGGGCCATTTGGTTTCAAATAGATGTGCAGCACAGCATTTGATGGGTAATCCAATGGAGCTAAACAGACCCCATCATGCAACAAATACAGTTTGCAACTAAACTGATGGTGGTTTTGTTGCCATATTCCTCTATAGATGGTGATTCTGGTCTCATATTCCTGTACTGATGGCAATAGTGGTGACCTCTTCATGTAGTGATAGTTGTTCTGGTGCTGTATTCATGTACTATTGATGATTCTGGTTAGGTATTCATGTAATTATTATAGTTCTGGTGCTGTATTCATCACCAGAACCATCATCAGTAGAGATGGGTGAACGCCAACAGTAAAATCCGGCGTTGGTACCTAACACCTACTGTTCGGGCACGGACACCGAACACCTACTGTTTTTCGCACAGACACTAAGCACGGACTTCACAAACACCGGGTGTCATGCACATGACAGCGCGGCAAACACTGTTTTTGATCGGTGGTGAAATTATCCCCGCCGGTCAGAGAGCCACAGTTCCCACACTGTCAAAAGACAGCGTGAGCACTCAGCTGTGATCGGAGGTATAAAGTTTACCTCCGGTCATGTCATACTTATTTCGTATATTTATTTATTCAGGACTCTTTACCAGATGTGATAAAGATGAATTTTCTTATAAAAAATGTAGTAATTTATTGAATTGTCCTTCAAAAAGCATCATTGTAGCAAAACATAAAATATGTGACATAATTACAAACAAACTGTCCATTTGTCCATATCAAAGTTTGCTCCCCATCTTTCTTGGGATCCTGAATGGTAAATGGAATCTGTCTCTGTCAAGAGCATGGTTGAAGAAACACATGTTTAACCCCTTAAGCCCGTATGACGTACTATCCCGTCGAGGTGGGGTGGGCCTTAATTCCCGGTGACGGGATAGTACGTCATACGCGATCGGCCGCGCTCACGGGGGGAGCGCGGCCGATCGCGGCCGGGTGTCGGCTGCATATCGCAGCTGACATCCGGCACTATGTGCCAGGAGCGGTCACGGACCGCCCCCGGCACATTAACCCCCGGCACACCGCGATCAAACATGATCGCGGTGTACCGGCGGTACAGGGAAGCATCGCGCAGGGAGGGGGCTCCCTGCGTGCTTCCCTGAGACGATCGGTACAAGGTGATGTACTCACCTCGTACCGAACGTCTTCTCCCTGCAGGCCCCGGATCCAAAATTGCCGAGGGGCTGTATCCGGGTCCTGCAGGGAGCACTTCCGGGTCGGAGCAGGCTGCAGATGAAAGCTGCAGCCTGCTCCGATGAAAGTATGATCGCCGATCTGATAGAGTGCTGTGCACACTATCAGATCTGCGATCTGTGATGTCCCCCCTTGGGACAAAGTAAAAAAGTAAAAAAAAAAAAAAAAAAAATTCCTAAATAAATAATAATAAAAAAAAAAATATTATTCCCATAAATACATTTCTTTATCTAAAAAAAACAAACAAAAACAATAAAAGTACACATATTTAGTATCGCCGCGTCCGTAACGACCCAACCTATAAAACTGGCCCACTAGTTAACCCCTTCAGTAAACACCGTAAGAAAAAAAAAAAACAAAACGAGGCAAAAAACAACGCTTTATTACCATACCGCCGAACAAAAAGTAGAATAACACGCGATCAAAAAGACGGATATAAATAACCATGTTACTGCTGAAAACATCATCTTGTCCCGCAAAAAACGAGCCGCCATACAGCATCATCAGCAAAAAAATAAAAAAGTTATAGTCCTCAGAATAAAGCGATGCCAAAATAATTATTTTTTCTATAAAATAGTTTTTATCGTATAAAAGCGTCAAAACATAAAAAAATGATATAAATGAGGTATCGCTGTAATCGTACTGACCCGATGAATAAAACTGCTTTATCAATTTTACCAAGCGCAGAACGGTATAAACGCCTCTCCCAAAAGAAATTCATGAATAGCTGGTTTTTGGTTATTCTGCCTCACAAAAATCGGAATAAAAAGTGATAAAAAATGGTCACGTGTCCGAAAATGTTACCAATAAAAACGTCAACTCGTCCCGCAAAAAACAAGACCTCACATGACTCTGTGGACCAAAATGTGGAAAAATTATAGGTCTCAAAATGTGGAGACGCAAAAACTTTTTTGCTATAAAAAGCGTCTTTTAGTCTGGTTTCACACTTGCGTTTTTATCTGCATGCGTTTTTTAAAAAAAACGCATGTGTGAAAAAATGCATGTAAACGCGGTAAAACGCATGCGTTTTTATAGAAAAACACAAGAAAACAAGAAAAAAACAAAAAACCCTAACCCTACCCCTAACCCTACCCCTAACCTGAAATACGTGGCACTGAAATACGTGGCACTGAAATATACGTTTATATATGTATATACGTATATAAGTGCCACGATATTTCAGTGGCCACGTATATAAGTGCCACGTATTTAAGTGCCACGTATTTCAGTGCCACGTATTTCAGTGCCACGTATTTCAGTGCCACGTATTTACGTGCCACGTATTTTTCAGTGCCTGAAATACGTGGCACTGAAATACGTGGCACTGAAATATCGTGGCACTGAAATATAGTGGCACTGAAGTATTTACGTGCCACGTATTTTTCAGTGCCTGAAATACGTGGCACTGAAATACGTGGCACTGAAATATGTGGCACTGAAATACGTGGCACTGAAATATCGTGGCACTGAAATACGTGGCACTTAAATACGTGGCACTTAAATACGTGGCTCTTAAATACGTGGCTCTTAAATACGTGGCACTTATATACGTGGCACTTATATACGTGGCACTTATGACTGTCAGAAAATGTTCAGTAAACGGTTAGGAATGAGGTTAGGGGTAGGGTTTCAGGTAGAATTGGGGAGTTTCCACTGTTCAGGCACATCAGGGGCTCTCCAAACGCGACATGGCGTCCAATCTCAATTCCAGCCAATTCTGCGTTGAAAAAGTAAAACAGTGCTCCTTCCCTTCCGAGCTCTCCCGTGCGTCCAAAAAGGGGTTTACCCCAACATATGGGGTATCAGCGTGCTAGGGACAAATTGAACAACAACTTCTGGGGTCCAAGTTCTCTTGTTATCCTTGGGAAAATAAAAATTTGGGGGGCTAAAAATCATTTTTGTGGGAAAAAAAAATGTTTTATTTTCACGGCTCTGCGTTGTAAACTGTAGTGAAACACTTGGGGGTTCAAAGTTCTCACAACACATCTAGATAAGTTCCTTGGGAGGTCTAGTTTCCAATATGGGGTCACTTGTGGGGGGTTTGTACTATTTGGGTACATCAGGGGCTCTGCAAATGCAACGTGACGCCTGCAGACCAATCCATTTAAGTCTGCATTCCAAATGGCGCTCCTTCCCTTCCGAGCTCTGTCATGCGCCCAAACAGTGGTTCCCCCCCACATAGGGGGTATCAGCGTACTCAGGACAAATTGGACAACAACTTTTAGGGTCCAATTTATCCTGATACCCTTGTGAAAATACAAAACTGGGGGCTAAAAAATCATTTTTGTGAAAAAAAAAATAATTTTTATTTTCACGGCTCTGCGTTATAAACTGTAGTGAAACACTTGGGGGTTCAAAGTTCTCACAACACATCTAGATAAGTTCCTTGGGGGGTCTAGTTTCCAATATGGGGTCACTTGTGGGGGGTTTGTACTGTTTGGGTACATCAGGGGCTCTGCAAATGCAACGTGACGCCTGCAGACCAATCCATTTAAGTCTGCATTCCAAATGGCGCTCCTTCCCTTCCGAGCTCTGTCATGCGCCCAAACAGTGGTTCCCCCCCACATAGGGGGTATCAGCGTACTCAGGACAAATTGGACAACAACTTTTAGGGTCCAATTTATCCTGATACCCTTGTGAAAATACAAAACTGGGGGCTAAAAAATCATTTTTGTGAAAAAAAAAATAATTTTTATTTTCACGGCTCTGCGTTATAAACTGTAGTGAAACACTTGGGGGTTCAAAGTTCTCACAACACATCTAGATAAGTTCCTTGGGGGGTCTAGTTTCCAATATGGGGTCACTTGTGGGGGGTTTGTACTGTTTGGGTACATCAGGAGCTCTGCAAATGCAACGTGATGCCTGCAGACCAATCCATTTAAGTCTGCATTCCAAATGGCGCTCCTTCCCTTCCGAGCTCTGTCATGCGCCCAAACAGTGGTCCCCCCCCACAAATGGGGTATCAGCGTACTCCAGACAAATTGGACAACAACTTTTGGGGTCCAATTTATCCTGATACCCTTGTGAAAATACAAAACTGGGGGCTAAAAAATCATTTTTGTGAAAAAAATAATAATTTTTATTTTCACGGCTCTGCGTTATAAACTGTAGTGAAACACTTGGGGGTTCAAAGCTCTCAAAACACATCTAGATAAGTTCCTTAGGGGGTCTACTTTCCAAAATGGTGTCACTTGTGGGGGGGTTTAATGTTTAGGCACATCAGGGGCTCTCCAAACGCAACATGGCATCCCATCTTAATTCCAGTCAATTTTGCATTGAAAAGTAAAATAGCGCTTCTTCCCTTCTGAGCTCTGCTATGCGCCCAAACAATGGTTTACACCCACATATGGGGTATCGTCGTACTCAGGACAAATTGCACAACAACTTTTGTGGTCTAATTTCTTCTCTTACCCTTGGGGAAATAAAAAAATGGGGGTGAAAAGATAATTTTTGTGAAAAAATATGATTTTTTATTTTTACGGCTCTGCATTATAAACTTCTGTGAAGCACTTGTTGGGTCAAAGTGCTCAACACACATCTAGATAAGTTCCTTAAGGGGTCTACTTTCCAAAATGGTGTCACTCGTGGGGGGTTTCAATGTTTAGGCACATTAGGGGCTCTCCAAACGCAACATGGCGTCCCATCTCAATTCCAGTCAATTTTGCATTGAAAAGTCAAATGGCGCTCCTTCCCTTCTGAGCTCTGCCCTGCGCCCAAACAATGGTTTACACCCACATATGGGGTATCGTCGTACTCAGGACAAATTGCACAACAACTTTTGTGGTCTAATTTCTTCTCTTACCCTTGGGGAAATAAAAAAATGGGGGTGAAAAGATCATTTTTGTGAAAAAATATGATTTTTTATTTTTACGGCTCTGCATTATAAACTTCTGTGAAGCACTTGTTGGGTCAAAGTGCTCAACACACATCTAGATAAGTTCCTTAAGGGGTCTACTTTCCAAAATGGTGTCACTCGTGGGGGGTTTCAATGTTTAGGCACATTAGGGGCTCTCCAAACGCAACATGGCGTCCCATCTCAATTCCAGTCAATTTTGCATTGAAAAGTCAAATGGCGCTCCTTCCCTTCTGAGCTCTGCCCTGCGCCCAAACAATGGTTTACACCCACATATGGGGTATCAGTGTACTCAGGACAAATTGCACAACAATTTTTGGGGTCCAATTTCTTCTCTTACCCTTGGGAAAATAAAAAATTGGGGGTGAAAAGATCATTTTTGTGAAAAAATATGATTTTTTATTTTTACGGCTCTGCATTATAAACTTCTGTAAAGCACTTGTTGGGTCAAAGTGCTCACCACACATCTAGATAAGTTCCTTAGGGGGTCTACTTTCCAAAATGGTGTCACTTGTTAGGGGTTTCAATGTTTAGGCACATCAAGGGCTCTCTAAATGCAACATGGCGTCCCATCTCAATTCCAGTCAATTTTGCATTGAAAAGTCAAATGGCGCTCCTTCCCTTCCGAGCTCTGCCCTGCGCCCAAACAATGGTTTACACCCACATATGGGGTATCAGCGTACTCAGGACAAATTGCACAACAATTTTTGGGGTCCAATTTCTTCTCTCACCCTTGGGAAAATAAAAAATTGGGGGTGAAAAGATCATTTTTGTGAAAAAATATGATTTTTTATTTTTACGGCTCTGCATTATAAACTTCTGTAAAGCACTTGTTGGGTCAAAGTGCTCACCACACATCTAGATAAGTTCCTTAGGGGGTCTACTTTCCAAAATGGTGTCACTTGTTAGGGGTTTCAATGTTTAGGCACATCAGGGGCTCTCCAAATGCAACATGGCGTCCCATCTCAATTCCAGTCAATTTTGCATTGAAAAGTCAAATGGCGCTCCTTTGCTTCCAAGCTCTGCCATGCGCCCAAACTGTGGTTTACCCCCACATATGGGGTATCAGCGTACTCAGGACTAATTGTACAACAACTTTTGGGGTCTATTTTCTCCTGTTACCCTTGGTAAAATAAAACAAATTGGAGCTGAAATAAATTTTGTGTGAAAAAAAGTTAAATGTTCATTTTTATTTAAACATTCCAAAAATTCCTGTGAAACACCTGAAGGGTTAATAAACTTCTTGAAAGTGGTTTTGAGTACCTTGAGGGGTGCAGTTTTTAGAATGGTGTCACACTTGGGTATTTTCTATCATATAGACCCGTCAAAATGACTTCAAATGAGATGTGGTCCCTAAAAAAAAATGGTGTTGTAAAAATGAGAAATTGCTGGTCAACTTTTAACCCTTATAACTCCGTCACAAAAAAAAATGTTGGTTCCAAAATTGTGCTGATGTAAAGTAGACATGTGGGAAATGTTATTTATTAAGTATTTTGTGTGACATATGTCTGTGATTTAAGGGCATAAAAATTCAAAGTTGGAAAATTGCGAAATTTTCAAAATTTTCGCCAAATATTCGTTTTTTTCACAAATAAACGCAAGTTATATCGAAGAAATTTTACCACTAACATGAAGTACAATATGTCACGAGAAAACAATGTCAGAATCGCTAAGATCCGTTGAAGCGTTCCAGAGTTATAACCTCATAAAGGGACAGTGGTCAGAATTGTAAAAATTGGCCTGGTCATTAACGTGCAAACCACCCTCGGGGCTTAAGGGGTTAACTCACATATCAGCTGTCCATCTGAACAGTGTGAAGTGTGAGCGAACTGTCCGAGGAGAGACAAGAGACCTCCCTTCTTGTGGGTCATGTGTTATATCTGGCCCACAGAGCTCGTGTTCTCTCTGTATGGTGTCATCATTTACCCTGAGCTAAATATACAGTGTAACGGGGTCTACCAAGCTGGGGTACCTCTTTCAGTACCACCCCGTGATTCAGGAGGTCCACTCTGCTTTGGCTGGAGTCTGAATGAAGGACGCTGGCTGGAATTGCTTGATTACATGAGAGCATATAAAAGCTGACTGCTTCTCCAAGTATTTCCAGTCTCACACACTTTATTCACAGGACACAAAATATATTACACAGATACAGAGGGCGGGCCAATAGAAAAGCAGCAGGCCAGACATACATTACAATAACCGCAGGGGGCCGGAGCCTGCCGATATTTACTGTGGGATTACAAAGGTGGGGGGAGGACAGAAGGGGGATATCTTGTCCCCTCTGCCCAGGGGTGCAGCCTGTGGGCTGATGCATCTCACATGGAACCTATTATTCATACATATAACTGCACAACATATTCTGGGTGCTGAGTGGTTCCGTAACACGTAACACGGCTCCCCTTTTCAGCGACGCGATCGGCATACACAGTCTGATCCTTAACGGATCGGTTTGGGGATGCCGAAGTTTATGGGGTTGGTACAAGTTCCGTTTGTCGACTTAGTCCATCGGCATTACCGTTTTGTTTGCCGGGTCTGTAGTGGATAGTGAAGTCCAGAGGTTGTAGGGCTAAACTCCACCGCAGTAATCTGGCGTTGTCTCCGGAGACCCGATTAAGCCAGACTAGGGGATTATGGTCCGTTAGGAGGGAAAATTGTCGTCCATACAAATATGGTTGCAACTTTTTGAGTGCCCATACTACCGCCAGGCACTCCTTCTCAATGGCCGCATAGCTTACTTCACGTGGCAGTAGTTTCCGACTCAGGTAAGCTACCGGGTGTTCTTGGACGTCCGGCCCGACTTGGCTCAGTACTGCCCCCAATCCAAACATAGAAGCATCTGTGTGAACCAGGAAACGTTTAGTTGGATCGCGTGCGGCCAATACAGGGGTATTGGTGAGGCCGTCCTTAAGGTGGCGGAAGGCTTCCTCACACTCTGAGGTCCAGGTTACCTGGCGGGGTTGGTTCTTACGGGTCAGATCAGTGAGGGGCCTGGCTATGCTGCTGTAATTGGGAACGAATTTCCTGTAATACCCTGCTGTCCCTAGAAACGCCATGACCTGGGTTTTAGTGCGTGGGGTGGGCCATTTGGCTATTGCCTCAATCTTGGCTGGTTCTGGTCGCTGTTTCCCTCTTCACACCCAATGCCCTAAATACTGAACTTCTGCTTTGCCCACGTGACACTTGTTTGGGTTCAGGGTGATTCCGGCATTGTGGATCCTGTCCAGTACTGTCTCTAGGTGATTTAGATGCTCTTCCCATGTCGCGCTGTAGATGGCGATGTCATCCAGGTAGGCAGAAGCATAGTCCTGGAGACCATCCAGAAGCCTGTCAGCCAGCCTCTGGAAGGTCGTCGGGGCATTCTTCATCCCGAATAGCATAACTCGAAACTGGAATAAGCCGAACTTGGGAACAGTGTCAGGACTAAGGGGAATCTGCCAGTAGCCTTTGCATAGATCGATGGTGGTCAAATACTTTGCCCCCGCCAGCCGGTCTAACAACTCATCCACACGCGGCATGGGATATGCATCCGTCACTGTTTTCTCATTGAGCTTACGATAGTCTACACAAAACCGTGTAGTCCCATCCTTCTTGGGCACTAACACTACGGGGGTTGTCCAGGGACTATCTGACTCTTCAATGACCCCTAAACGCAACATATCTTGTATCTCTTGTCGCATCCCTTCTCGTACAGACTCAGGGACGCGGAAGGGGGGTTGTCGCAGGGGGGTCTGATCCTGGGTCTCAACCTTGTGTTGTGCCAGGCGAGTGTACCGTGGTCTCCCCGAAAACATCCTCTGTTGCTGCCTCAACAACTCCTCCGCCTGCTGTCTCTCCCAGAGGCCTAGGTCTGCACCCAAGTGTACCTGGTCCCATGTTTCAGACTGAGTCCTTTCCCCTAAGACATCAGGCAAGGGAAGTCTGGCTAAATCCTCTGCTTCAGGTGCACAGATGGCCACTACCTCTTCAGGGCACTCCCGGTAGGGCTTCAGCATATTCACGTGGAACATGCGGATAACCCTGGGGTCATCACAATCGGCCACATTATAGGTGGTGTCAGCTATTTTCCCCACTACCTGGTAGGGCCCCTGCCATGCAGCTTGGAACTTGTTCTGCCTAGTGGGCTCTAACACCAGGACCTTCTGCCCTATTTCCAAGGTGCGCTCTCTGGCCCTCCGATCTTACCATACGCGCTGGCGCCGCTGGGCCACCTGCATGTTCCCACGTACAGCCTGGGTCAGCTCCTGTAGGCAGTCCCGGAATTCCAGCACATAGGGTACAATAGGTACACCCCTTCTATGATGCCCTCCCCTTCACAGTGTTCTAGCACTAAGTCTAGGGGTCCCCTTACCCATCTCCCGTATACCAGTTCGAACGGGGAGAACCCCGTGGATTCTTGGGGCACCTCCCGATAGGCAAACAGGAGGTGTGGCAAGAATTTCTCCCAGTCCCTGTAGGTCCTGGTAAAAGTCCCAATGAGTTGTTTTAACATCCCGGTAAAGCGTTCACACAACTCATTGGTTTGTGGGTGGTACGGGGCGCTTCTAATGGACTTTACGCCGCACAGCTTCCACAGTTGGTTGGTCACCTCTGCTGCAAACTGGGTACCCTGGTCTGAGATAATCTCCCGGGGAAATCCAACCCGTGAGAAAACCTGGAGCAGGGCAGCCGCCACCGTCTTTGCCAGTATGTTAGGTAACACAACCGCCTCTGGATACCGTGTGGCATAATCTACCACTGTCAATATATACCTTTTCCCTGACAGACTGGGTTTGCCTAATGGCCCTATCAGATCGACCGCTACTCGGCTAAATGGCTCCTCCACAATGGGGAGGGGGTGTAATTTGGCCTTGCATCAATCTCCCCTCTTGCCAATGCGCTGGCAACTGTCACAGGTCTGGCAGTACTGACGAACATCATAGGTTACCCCCGGCCAACAGAAGTTTTGTGTCAGACGATGCCTGGTGCGACTGACGCCGAAGTGCCCGGCCAAGGGTATGTCATGAGAGATTCGCAGTAACTCCTGCCTATACTTCTTGGGAACTACCAGCTGTTGTTTTATAGTGGGGCTCGTCCCTGTGTGGTGCTGCTCTGTGATCCGGTAGAGGAGTCCCTGCTTCCATACAAACTGTTCCCCTTCCAGTACCCCTCTCCCCTCCTGTGCCTTCCCACGATATCCCTCCAATAAAGGATCCTCAAGTAACTCCCTCTTAAATTCATCTGGGGTGGCCCAAGAAATGTGTCTGGCTATGGGAATACATGTAGGGCTGGCATGTCTTACCTGGGCCTCCTCTGAGTGTGATTCCGCCTCCGCAGCTCGAGCTTGTCTCCAGGTGGTCACAGGATATGTCTCAGCCAGAGGGGCAATCGAGAAGGCAGACAACATGGGCCCCAAGTCATTTCCCAGCAAGACGTCTGCAGGCAAATCCTGCATCAAGCCGACCTCAACAAGGCCATCCCCGACTCCCCAGTTCAGGTGAATCCTGGCAGTGGGCAGTCGATGTATGGCTCCCCCTGCTACACGGACTGCCACTGTCCGATCCATCTTCTCTTGGTCCCGTACGAGATGAGGCTTCACAAGGGTCAAAGTTGCTCTGGAATCTTAGTCCCTGCATGCGTCTCCCATTAACTCTCATGACCTGTCGATGCTGTTGTCGATTATCTGTCCGGGCTGCCTGCACGGGGTCTACTTCATGCAGCACTTCCTCCATTTCTTCCACCCCTTGGTTAGTTGTAGCCCCCAATGCCAGGTCAGCTTCGCCTTGGTAGCAGTGTACAGCGGCCCGGCTGAAGGTAGCTGTTCCCGCCTTTGGCCACTTATGCTAAGTCCAGTCCGGTTGGGAAATTGTCTTTGCAGGTGGCCCAGCTGACGGCAGGTGTGGCATCGCGCCCCAGGGGAACTGTGGTAGGCCGGGTTTCTAGCTGGTCCCCCTACAATCTTCAGTGGTTTGGGGCCCTCCAGGTCCATGGGCGGACCCTTAGTGACCATGTTTGATCCGGACAACTGAGGCCTCCTGGCGTCATGATGTTCATCGGCCAGACGAGCGGCTTCTGTCATGTCGGACGCTGTTCAGACCAGGTCGTTCGACAGACAGCGGTAATTCCGCTTTTGACCACTATGCGCTCATTGGCGTCAGCTAGATTTTATCTAGCTGGTCCGGGGTTAATTTACCTGGTGCTCGGATTGGAAGCTGGGCCATGCCCACTGCCTTTAAATAGTTCTCCTGAACATTGGGCGTCGCCGATTATAGCTTCTGTCTTGTGCGTTGTTATCTCGGTCTGGAGTGGTGAGCTAGTAGTTGGAGTATCGTTGCTGGTGGTGTATTTCCCTTTGTCTTATTTGCTCCTTCCTATATTTGTATTTGTTTTGCCCTTTGCATTTATAGTGTATTCCTGAGTGACTGCGGCGTGGTGCTTATTTTTCCGTTATCCTTGTCTGTGCTTACTGTGGGTATTGGAGTGTGGTGTTCACTGGGTGGTGGGAGGTAGTTTCAGCCTAGGGTTGAAACAGGAGATAGGGCGAGGGTGGAGGCCCAGACATGCACACCATCAGTGTAAACTCTGAGAGAGGGTCAGTCAGGGTTTCCCTAGTCTAAGGGAAATCGCAGGGGCCCGGGTTATTAGCTCTTTCCTGCCTAGGTCTCCCGTGACAGCTTCCTCAAGAGTCATTGGCCGCCTGTCCCGAAGCCATTCCTGTGTTTCGGGGGTTGGTCTATTAAAGAATCGTCCTAACAAGAAGAGCTGGAGGACGTCCTCCTTAGTGGTTGCTTGGCTTCCTTGTACCCACTGTAGCAGTGACCGCCGTAATTTACAGGCCCATTCAGCATGGGTATCGGTTACTCATTTGATAAGTCCGCGGAACTTTTGGTGGTATGCCCCTGGTGTCAGCGCATACCGGGCCAAGATCACTTCTTTGATGGGCTCATAGTCCTTACAGTCCTCATCAGGTACCATGCAATAGGCGTCCGCTGCCCGGCCTGTCAGCTTGCTGGCCAGAATCTGAACCCGTTCCTCCGGCTTCACTTGGTGAAGGGCACACTGCCACTCAAAGTCCTGCAGAAAGCCATCAATGTCTTCCTCTGCCTCCCTCAACTGTCAGAAGGCATTATACTGGATCTTTTTGTGGCTTACTGTTGAAGGTACCTGGTCAGAGGCCAGAGCTCCCCCTGCTCGCTGACTCTCCTCTCTCCACTCTGCCATCTCCATCTTGGCCAGCTCCACTTTGGTCCGCTCTGCTATCTCCATCTTGGTTAGCTCTATCCTGGTCCGCTCGGCCATCTTTTCCTTCAGATCAGTACGCACATCAGCCATCACCTCTCGTATGATCTCTACTGCAGGGTTTGGGCCAGTCTGTTCTTTACCTCCCTCTGGAATTCAGTCTCCTCCACGTTCACATTGGAGGGCGCTGCACTGTCGTGTTCCATGATGGCTGCTATCAAATCCGCTTTTGTTTTGTTGCTGGCGATTAACCCTCGGGCTTCCACCAGATCTTTTAATGTAGTCCTCTTTAACTTCTGGTAGTTGTTTTCCATTCATTCCTTTTCTCCTGTAGAAGGGGTATCACATCCTGCTGTCTGCCACCAGTGTAACGGGGTCTACCAAGCTGGGGTACCTCTTTCAGTACCACCCCGTGTTTCAGGAGGTCCACTCTGCTTTGGCTGGAGTCTGAATGAAGGACGCTGGCTGGAATTGCTTGATTACATGAGAGCATATAAAAGCTGACTGCTTCTCCACGTATTTCTAGTCTCACACACTTTATTCACAGGACACAAAATATATTACACAGATACAGAGGGCGGGCCAATAGAAAAGCAGCAGGCCAGACATACATTACAATAGCCGCAGGGGGACGGAGCCTGCCGATATTTACTGTGGGAATTACAAAGGTGGGGGGAGGACAGAAGAGGGATATCTTGTCCCCTCTGCCCAGGGGCACAGCCTGTGGGATGATGCATCTCACAATCTCACATGGAACTTATTATTCATACATATACTGTAACTGCACAACATATTCTGGGTGCTGAGTGGTTCCTTAACACGTAACATACAGGAATAGCACATGTAATGTCAGCGAAACCTTCCACGAGGCTCAGTGCAGAAATGAGTGTAATAAAAATAAACCAATAACCAAAAATTAATATTAACAATTCCCCTTTTGAGGGTGACAGACATTAATTGGAACCCCCAAAGTAGATAAGTTCATCTTAAGGATAATCAGATCTACTTTCTTTTCTTCTTCTTTGGCAAAATAATGTAATGTCCATAATAAAAATAATAATAATATTGTTGTTATACATACTCAATAACACAATGATGTGAATTATGGTAAGCCGAGACCAATATTCATATAAAATGTATAATTATACTTCCCTAAATCTAAATGGAAGCAACACAGGTTCGATCATCATCATCTGATGTCATCTGATCTTCATTTTTATGTCTTCTTCTTGGTTCTTTTAAAACACAGTCTTTAGATGATAATTCCTTTAAAATAAATGATAGCATGTAGATATTGTAGAGACGGTGTGTCATGTGTCAATCAAAGTCCATAAATTCAAATGCTGATAAGAAAAGAAAGTCCATAGATGAAATGTAGTTGTAATATCTGTGCAGTGTCACCTTTAGAGACCTGGACTTACATTGGCTCACCTTGGATATTTCTGGAATCCTCCATGTCATCCGCATTGGTCTTGGAACAGATGTGACGTCTTTGGTCAGCACAGCAAGGGTTAAATTGACTCTTCCTTGCTAAGAATAGCACCATAACCAGTCCTTAGTCCTAATGCACAGTACACATGTCAGGGCTGTAGCTTCCTGACAATTACCTTATTGTTCACCAGCTTTCATTGAAGCTTTAGGGTATGTGCACATGTATGTCTGAGGGCTGCAGATTTTTCCGCAGCGGATTTGATAAATCCGCAGGGCAAAACTGCTGCGGTTTTTCCTGGCGGATTTATCGCGGTTTCTATTGCGGATTCCGCTGCAGGTTTACACCTGCAGTTTTCTATTGGAGCAGGTGTAAACCCGCGGCGGAATCCGCACAAAGAATTGACATGCTGCAGAATGTAAACCGCTGCGTTTCTGCGAGTTTTTTTCTGCAGCATGTGCACTGTGGATTTCGTTTCCCATAGGTTTACATCATACTGTAATCCGCAGCGTGTGCACATACCCTTATAGGTGATAGGAAACTTCTGGAACTTGATAAAAAAGTTAAAACACAGTTCATCTTAGCATCATAGAATCATCGTCCTCTGCAGTCGTGGCTGTCAGGTTAGATACCGCAGTCGTGGTTGTCAGTGGTGGATACTGCATTTGTGGTTGTCAGTGGTGAAATGAATTGTAATTGACACAGTCCATTATTACCTTCTGGAACTTCTGGATAGCGGCTTTTTCTTCTTGCAATTTTGACAATCTATTGAATTTAAAAATATAAAAGTCTTTATTAACATATATCAAGTGCTTTGGTTGAAGTCTTCACTCCCTAATTTATCCCAAATCTGGTAATTTTCCTGACCTATAATATCACAGCGTACCATAGCAATCAGTAATATGCATATAATTATCAGAATATTAATATGGAGTTCATGTTTCAAATAACAAAACAATAATAAATGATACTTCATTGTTAAAAATGTTCTATCACATGAAGAATATGGTTATTTCATGGGTGTAATTACCTTTTCAACCCATAGATGTCAGTGTGTTTTTATGTAACAAGTGTTTCCATATTTATTATTCAAACTTTATTAATTGAATATATTTATTAGACGAATAACACGTAAGAATGTATAGCCATGAACCAAAATAAATGAATATATGAATGAGTGATTGAATGAATGAAAGAATTGTTGTATTTACTCAGAATTGAAACATTTTTTCCCTTTTAGTGGAACCATATCATCAATATACTGTATTTAATGAAGCAATATTCTTGTACAAGAAATTACTTTATTAAATGTATGTTTTTTCTTGATTGAGATAAAAAATTAAAATCAAGAATTAAAAATAAAAATAAGGCCTTTATATGTTGATGACAAATGCAGAGTAGTTATGTTCTCAGTATCACAGACCATTAATATTTCCATTATCTGGATGAATTTATATTTGTCATAACCTTGTATTACCAAAATATTCACATTACGCAACGTTGCATGTAATAAATAACCTTCTTAGTGTAAAGAAATGACACTTTATAATACTTCATTTTATTATCCCCAATAGTTATACCATAGTACCTTATTTATATTTATATTTATTCGAATGTGTGATGAAGAGGTATAGATGAAATGTGATGTAATCAGGATCAAAAACACATTTCCCCCTTAATACCCCAAAAATATTATTTTTGAAATAATTCATTTATCAAAACCAAGATTAAAAATAATTAATAATAATAATTATTATTAATAATTATTTCATAAATAATCTGTATAAATTCTAGATTAGCTATATGCAATATATTTGTCTGAAGAGGTGTATACATCTATCTAATAATTAAAAAAAACATTGGATACCATAAAATTATCATATGGAAAAAAAATATTCTAAACTTAGATTTTCTTGATAAACCATTTTGATCTGTGATTACACTTATCCACAATTAACAAAATCAAGAAATTATAATTACTAAAGAAATATATGTTGAGTACATCATATTTCATTATGTATCTTAATATCCTCATCATTAAACTAGTTTGTATTATTTCCCATAACCACAAGGTTTTTGTTTTTTCCCTACCATACCATGAGGCCTCTCACACATCACACATACACGTTACTCTTACGTTATATTCTCTCTTAGCAGCTGCTCATCCTCATCTGTCACTCAGACTGTGACAATTATAAGTTCAAACCACAAATTCCACATACAAAAGGTATGAATACATGCATATTAAACCAAATTATTGTATCCTAATTATCAATGCTTATTATAAACTATTACATTTAATGTCTTAATATATCTTTCAATATTTTCCAAATACACATAACGTAAAACTCTGTAAACCATTTTATGGATACAAGAACATATAACATAATTAAACATGAGTTATAGCTATATTTGGTGCAGGGGTTTGTAATTGTATCTGAACCCTGGAACTTAAGAGGCCTAAGGATTTCCCTTGACTTGCAAAAATTGAGGTCTCTCAGAAATTGTTCTCACTTAGGCTACTTTCACACTAGCGTTAACTGCAAACCGTCTCAAAACGTCTTTTTTGCCGAAAAAACGGATGCGTCGAAAAAGTGAAAAACGGAGACAAACGTATGCCACGCATACAGCATTTTGACGGATACGTCGCAAATCCGTTAAACGTTTCTGTCGAAAATACTGGATGCATTGCATACGTTGCATCCGTTTTTACCATCCGTTGCATCCGTTTTTACGACTGATCCGTTTTTAAAATGGGAGGCTCCCAAATTTGATTGGCTACTGGAAAATAGGGAAAACTATATAGTTACTGTTTTTACAGCCCATCTTTGAGGGTTTTAGTTTTGTGGCAGCGATGGAAGGTGTTCTTGGGAGGATTGCTAGTTTGGTTACCGACGTTATCTTTGAGACGAATCGCCTGGACATCATAGTGCGGGAGAAGGAGGCGGCAGCGGAGAGGCGTAGGATGCTTCTGCAGCAACGGAGACGGAGACGACTGTGGATTCATCCGATTAATGAACTACGGATGACCCGGGGTGTCCAGTCCACTCTGTACCTGGAGTTGCGGCACAATCCACACAAATTCTACAACTACGTGCGGATGAGGATGGAAAATTTTGATTTTTTGCTTCAAAAACTGGAGGATGTCATCCGAAGGCAGCACACAAGGATAAGGCTTGCCATCACACCGGCGGAGCGGCTGATGGTGACCCTGCGGTAAGCCTCTTTTTTTCTGTCATTGGTCATTTTTAATGTTATATTACATGCTGCAGACAATACTGCGCTGGCATACTGCGCACTATTTTCTGCAGCATGTAATTTTGGTTTTCTTTGCGGCCATTCCACTGCTTTTTTTAAATCTCATTGCTGATATTGAATGTTAGATAACAGACTGCAGAAAATACTGCGCTGAAATATTGCGTTGCATTTTCTGCAGTTTTTTTTTTTGTTGTTTTTGGGTTTGATGACATGCAACTGTTTTTTTTTCTGTCATTGGTCATTTTTAATGTTATATTACATGCTGCAGACAATACTGCGCTGACATACTGCGCACTATTTTCTGCAGCATGTAATTTTGGTTTTCTTTGCGGCCATTCCACTGCTTTTTTACACCGGTTTCATGCTGGTTTTATTGTGTGTCCCGTCCTTAAAAAAAATTAACAGTGCCATATTGAAGCTTGTTGGTCTGTGCAATTTTTTCAAACTTTTTTTTTTTTTTAAAGTTTCCTAGCTACGGGTGAATCTATGACTTCTCTCCATTACCAATTCCGGCTGGGCATTTCCACTATTTCAGGAATAGTGAAGGACACATGTCGGGCTATTTGGACCACTTTGCAACCAGAGTATATCCCCCAACCATCCATGGAAATCTGGTTGCGAAGTGCAGAAGAGTTTCAGCAAATTTGCAATTTCCCTAATTGTGTGGGTGCAGTTGACGGGAAACACATACGGATTGCGAAACCGGCAGGAACAGGATCGGAGTACTATAATTATAAGAAGTATTTCTCCATCGTCCTTATGGCTATTGCAGATGCCAACTGCAGGTTCCTTGCCGTGGACATAGGAGCATATGGACGGTCCAACGATTCACAAGTTTTTAAAAACTCTCCAATGGGTCGTTGCCTTTATGGAGAGAGCTACGATTTCCCGCCAGCCAGACCACTGCCAGGAACAAGTGAACCAGCCATGGAATATGTCTGTGTAGGTGATGAAGCCTTTCAACTGTCGCCGCACCTACTGAAACCGTATAGTAGCCGGAACTTAACCCATACCAAGCGGGTCTTTAATTACCGGCTTACTAGAGCACGACGAGTAGTGGAGTGTTCTTTTGGCATATTGACGGCGAAGTGGCGAGTTCTGCTGACGGCTATCAAACTGAAAAACACAACTATAGATGAGGTAGTTAAAGCCTGTGTGGTGCTCCACAACTTTGTCCTTTCAAAGGAGCCCGTTTCCTTGGATGACGAAGAGTTGGAGACCACCTTGTGGGACTACCGCAGCAGCTCGGTTCGCTCTACAGGTTCTGTTACAAGGATGAGGGACCAGTTTGCCGATTATTTTGTGTCACCTGTCGGGCGGATCCCATGGCAAGACATGATTGTTTAACCTGTTTTCCATGTTTTTGTTTATGTAAAAAATGTGTTTCTTCAGAAAAAAAAAAATTACAAAAGAGTGGTTTTCTTGCTAGTAAAACCAATATTTTATACCTGTGACACGTCTGGTGTTTATTTTTATTTTACCTTTGTTATTAGTTACCATATGACCTTAATAAATCCACACACACACAGAGTAGAATTTTTATCAAACTTAATTTTATTTGAACTCTTTTTTCAAAACTTTATTTTATTTCCAAAAACATATATATATATTTTTTCTGTTCAAACTTTCATAAAAATAGTTTGTACATTTTTAGGTAGAAAATAACATTTTTAACAAACAGCCATTTACAGGTCTTGAAAGTGTGGGGTGGAGATACGAGGGGAGGAGGGGCTGGAAGGTTGGACCACGTCAATAGGTTGGGAAACCCTACTTGTTTGGGGTGCAGTGGAAGGGGGGGTAAAACCAGGAGGCTGACCAGAGGGGGGTGGTGTTGGGGTAGGGGGAATACTTAATGGGGAAGGGAAGCTGGGCAAGGAAGAAAACAGTGGGGAAGGAATTTGGTTTTGGGGCCGGGATGGGTATGGGGACTGGGTTGGGTGTTGGGACTGGGTTGGGTATTGTGACTGGGTTGGGTATTGTGACTGGGTTGGGTAGTGGGACTGGGTTGGGTAATGGGGCTGGCGTGGGGTTTGTGGCTGGGTTTGGTAATGGTGCTGGTGTGGGGATTGGGGCTGGGTTTGGTAATGGGGCTGGTGTGGGGATTGGGGCTGGGTTTGGTAATGGGGCTGGTGTGGGTATTGGGGCTGGGTTTGGTAATGGGGGGTATGGTGTGGAAATGGGGCCTGGGGATGGGCATGGTGTGGAAATGGGGCCTGGGGTGGAAATGGGGCCTGGGGTGGAATTGTAGTGGATGTGTGGGGAGGTGTGTGGGTTGATTGGGGCTCGTTAATGGCCTGCAGTAGAGCATTATGGCAGGTATTCATTACCCGCATCTGTTGCTCAAAAGAAAGCTTCTCCATGCTCCTGAGCATGGATTGAAAAAAAATATTGGCCGGATCTGGACTTACAGCTGAATGCAGCCTATCCAAGCGACTGCTGGTTTCCTGGCTTGTTTCACTGATGCTTGATTGCACCATGTTGAAACCAGCAGTCACTTGCTCTCCCAAAATTTTGAAAGAGCCTTGGAAGGATGCATTCAGGTGTAAGAACTCAGGAGCATAGCTCCTTTCCTGACCCCTCTGTCGCTGCCGCCAAGAACCTAATGGTGGTCTAGAGGTGGCAGGATCAGAGGGGTGGGGTAAAGGGAACGCTAACTGTTCAGTATCAGATGCGAGCAATGAAGGCTGCAATAATGCTCCACTGCTTGGGGCGGATGAAGTGGAGGGGACAGAGGGGTCAAAGGAGGGGACAGAGGGGTCAGAGGAGGGGACAGTGGTGTGGGGCCTACCGACGTGGCCCACAGTGGCGGACTCAGGAGGGATCGCTCCAGAGGGCGCAGAGGAAGATGCAGGCGCACGGTGGCTGGAGAAGGTGCTGTGAAAGAAAAAACAAAATAAATTAATACATTGATATGAAAAAGCCCTGACTGAAAGCAAACTAAGTAGACAGGTTAACATGGTTAGTAGTGGGCTGACGAATACTTACACTCTGCTCAGCATTGTTCGCCTCAGGAAGGAGAGGGCCTGGCCATGTTTATATTTGCTCCTCTTCCTTCCTGCAGAGCCACTCGGGGCCTGCATCTCCTCGTTAAATTCCCTCTTAAAGCGATCCCTCAGTGACCGCCACCGCTTCCTAACCTTTTGAGCTGTGAAGAGAAGAATCAAAAGAAAAAAAAAAAAATTGGTAAATGCAATACATTACAGTCAGCTCAAAACATCACTGGAAAGTGAATACTTACCTAGTTTGCTCAGCTGCTGAGGATGAAGGTTCTCCCACCTTGGAAATAGGTTGTGACACACTTCGTCCCAGAGCCGGCGGGTGACACTAGTATTGGAATGCTTGCGGTCAGCCATGTTCCACAGCGGCTCCCGCTCGCGAACCTCCTCGATGAGACAATCGATGTCAATGTCATCATCGTCGTCGTCGGGAGGATGCTGTGAAGCCTGTGCCAAAAAGAAGAAGAAAAACAAACAAATAAGTACACTGAAACACTAAAGTACCAATAGAATCCCCCTCCCAACAAAAAAAACTCACTGATGGCCGACCGCGGCGACGATGACGCCGACTCTGGGAGCGTCTGGGAGAACCTTCAGCGGCAGCATCAGGAGCAGCAGCAGCAGCAGCAGGAGACTGAAATAAAGGAAACAAATTCTCAGTAATGTAGGCATATATTTTCTGTGTTTAGTTATGTATGAAATTCTGTTTTGTGTATGGTGCAGTGTGATGTGCGAAGCAACTGTTTCACCACTACTTACACTTGGTTCCTCCTCCACTTGCATCTCTCCACCCATCTCGCCCCCTTCTGACAGCTCCTCATGTGATTCAGCTTCCTGTTGAAACATAATTTATACATGTAGTTATCCATAAAAATGTAATTTAAAAAAAAACAAAAAAAAAACCATTTTTTGTGTTAACTTACCGATACACGCTGTTGCTGTGGAGGAGGGCTGTCAGAAGAGGACATTGTTGCTGTGTAGGCAGCGGCTGTGGTCCTGGTGGGCAAGGCAGTCAGCGGCTGTGGTCCTGGTGTTTCTGTAAGTTAAAAAGACACTTGAAATATGCTCTACACATTGAAGTAGCAGATTGGGGGTCTTCAAAACTTACTTTAAAACAATTGTTGGTCCTGGTGGGCAAGGCAGGCAGCGGCTGTGGTCCTGGTGGGCAAGGCTGGCAGCGTCTGTGGTCCTGGTGGGCAAGGCTGGCAGCGGCTGTGGTCCTGGTGGGCAAGGCAGTCAGCGGCTGTGGTCCTGGTGGGCAAGGCTGGCAACGGCTGTGGTCCTGGTGTTTCTGTAAGTTAAAAAGACACTTGAAATCTGCTCTACACATTGAAGTAGCAGATTGGGGGTCTTCAAAACTTACTTTAAAACAATTGTTGGTCCTGGTCCTGGTGGGCAAGGCAGGCAGCGGCTGTGGTCCTGGTGGGCAAGGCTGGCAGCGGCTGTGGTCCTGGTGTTTCTGTAAGTTAAAAAGACACTTGAAATCTGCTCTACACATTGAAGTAGCAGATTGGGGGGCTTCAAAACTTACTTTAAAACAATTGTTGGTCCTGGTCCTGGTGGGCAAGGCAGGCAGCGGCTGTGGTCCTGGTGGGCAAGGCTGGCAGCGGCTGTGGTCCTGGTGGGCAAGGCTGGCAGCGGCTGTGGTCCTGGTGGGCAAGGCAGTCAGCGGCTGTGGTCCTGGTGGGCAAGGCTGGCAGCGGCTGTGGTCCTGGTGTTTCTGTAAGTTAAAAAGACACTTGAAATCTGCTCTACACATTGAAGTAGCAGATTGGGGGTCTTCAAAACTTACTTTAAAACAATTGTTGGTTCTGGTCCTGGTGGGCAAGGCAGTCAGCGGCTGTGGTCCTGGTGGGTAAGGCTGGCAGCGGCTGTGGTTCTGGTGTTTCTGTAAGTTTAAAATTAAACTTGAAATCTGCTCTACACATTGAAGTAGTAGATTGGGGTCTTCAAAACTTACTTTGAAAGATGTGTGGGTGTGGTAGTGGTGGGCTGGTCAGTGACTGCGGTCCTGGTGTACCTGTAATAAGTATAATTGATTTATAGTTAGACCACCCCCTGAACTAGGTAATGTTTAACGATAAACACCCTGCTAAAATGATGTGAGAAATGTTCATTACAGGTGAACACCAAAACCCCAAAAACAAAAGTTGCACGTTATAGCACTCATTTCCATGTCCCAAAAAATTAAATTTTGAAATGTGAACCCACCATGCAAAAATATATTTGCCACATTTTAATTTTTAAAAATCACCTCCCCCCAAAAAAAACCTTTACAGTATAACCTTTATTAAAAAATAAGCCCTCAACCAACTCTGTATTGCATGTGTAACCATTGGTACATACACCAGTTTTAAATTTACCTTTATGAAATGATACTACGGACATTTTTTTAATAAACATTTTATTATTGTTATTTCTTTTTTTTTACTTTTTTTTTTTTTTTAATCACAATTAGGAGCTGAAATGCTCTTTATTTTAAATACAAGTACATCAACTGCAAATGGTTTCAACAGTAAAATAAAATCAACACTTTTAAATAGAATAAAAAACCACACTCACACATTCAAACCACAAGCTGCAGACCGCTAGACTTTGAAAAAATACATCAGATTTAAAAAAAAAAAAAAAAAAACACATTTAAACCACATGCTGCACAGACCACTATACAGTAAATACATCAGAAAAAGGCAATTAACCAATTAAAGCATGGACAAATGCACATGCAATCAACAAGACGCACACAAACATGCATGGTATGTGTCCACATTCCGGATCGCATCAGGATTTGGTCAGGATTTTCCATCAGTATTTGTAAGCCAAAACCAGGAGTGTAACAATAGAGGGAAAGTATAATAGGAAAACAGGCACACTTTTGCTTTTATCACCCACTCCTGGTTTTGGCTTACAAATACTGATGGAAAATCCTGACCAAATCCTGATGCAATCCTGAACGTGGACACATACCCTCCCACATGAACAGGCATAAGATTGGCAAAGGCATAATAAGGTGCAGGCACATGAAGACATACTTACAAAAGCACACAGCCGTACAAAAATACACACACACGCACGCACGCACGCACATAAGCTTTATGCAAATACACATATGTACAACAAAGGCAGAAAGGTGAACCCAATCAGAAGACGCATACACACACACACATACAAAAGGCTGACAATCCTCTGGCTGGAGCTGCAGGTCTTCACAGTGGCTGGCATCAGGGTGCATCTGGACTCTAGCATGGCACTGGCTGGTGCAGGACGATGGCAGGCCTCTGGTTCTCTTCAGGTTTTAAGCTCTTGCTGTAGTCAGTAGTACCTCATACACACAGAAATGCACAGGCACACAGATGCACACAAAAATTGCAATACTCACACTGGCTCTATGGTGGCTGGAGTCTTGTGGCTGGAGTCCTGTGGCTGGCTCCTGTGGCTGGCTCCTGTGGCTGGCTCCTGTGGCAGGCTGGGGTCTTGTGGCTGGGGTCTTGTGGCTGGGGTCCTGTGGCTGGCTGGGGTCTTGTGGCTGGCTGGGGTCTTGCTGGCAGTCTTCTCCTCTCTGGGTCTTGCAGGCATATGTGGGGTTGAAGGCCCAGGCCAGGTTTATATAGATTTGGGGGTGTCTGGCCAATTGGCAACAAAATCCTGCTTCTGAGCATGCTCAGTGTAAAAAAAACTTATTGCAGCGCTGTATTGCGTCGTACGACGTGTCCCGACGCATCCGTCGCTCATAGGCTTCCATTGCAGCCAACGACGTATGCCGCAGGATGCGTCGCAACACGTTTTTTAGGCGGAGACAAAAAACGTTACAATCAACGTTTTTTGCCGACGACGTGTCGCCAAATTTCGACGCATACGTCGTAAGACGGACACGACGTATGCCAATCCGTCGCAATACGTCGCCAATACAAGTCTATGGGGAAAAAACGCATCCAGCAAAAACTTTTGCTGGATGCGTTTTTTCGGAAAAAAGACGTTTTGAGACGCAATGCAGTTAACGCTAGTGTGAAAGTAGCCTAGATGCAAATAAATAACTCTATAAAATGTTAGAAAATATTAACAGTACACAAAAACTACCTAAGTTTAAATTCAGTTAGTTATATAGTATATGTATACTTTTTTAAGTATTAACCCCTTTCTGCCAGCTGACGGAATAGTACATCAGCTGGCAGAACCCCCGCTTTGAGGTGGGCTCCGGTGGTAAGCCCACCTCAAAGCCGCGACATGTCAGCTGTTTTGTACAGCTGACATGTGCGCGCAATGAGCGCGAGTGGAATCGCGATCCACCCACGCCCATTAACTAGTTAAATGCCGCCGTCAAACGCTGACAGCGGCATTTAACTAGCGCTCCAGGCCGCACGGCCGGAATTGCTCGCACCGCTGACCCTGTCACATAATCGGGGGTCATCACTGCGTTGCCATAACAACCAGAGGTCTCCTTACGATACGCCTTTTAAAGGCGGCCGCTAAGGGTACTTAAACCACAGCGCCGTTAGCTGGGGAAAAAGTGAATAGCGCTCCCCAGAGTCGGATTTTCTCTGGGGTCTCGGTTGCTGGGGGTAGCCGAGACCCCAGAGAACATGATTCGGTGTTTTTTTACCGACCCCCGAGTTGCGATCGCCAGTAATTAACCGTTTACCGGCGGTCGCAACAAAAAAAAACAAAACGCGATTTGCCATTTAATTTCTCTGTCCTCCGATGTGATCGCACCTCGGAGGACAGAGAAATGTGGTCCCCGATAGCCCCCCAATACTAACCTACCTCCCCCGGTGCTCCTCGTGGCTCCCGATGGGCGCCGCCATCTTTTTCCGGGGAAATAATGGCGGGCGCATGCGCAGTGCGCCCGCCGCCCGGCACCCGGATGTTCTTTGGGGTCTCGGCTGCCGGGGGTAGCCGAGACCCCAAAGAACATGTTTTGCGATCGCCGGTAATTAACTGTTTACCGGCGAATGCAAAAAAAAAGAAAAAGCGATGTCATTCTCTGTCCTCTGATGTGATCGCACATCAGAGGACAGAGAAATAGGGGGATTCGGGGACCCTGTTATACTTACCGGTGTCCCTGGGTCCTCCTGCTTCTTCTGCTGGCCGCCGGCTTCTTGCTCCGGTAAGAAAATGGCGGGCGCATGCGCAGTACGCCCGCCATGATCTGCCGGCCGGCAGAAGAAAATTCTTCCTCTTTTTTTTATTTTGGTCACTGAGATCCTATCTCAAAATAAAAAAAATAGTAAATAACCCCCCCCCTTTATCACCCCCTTAGTAAGAAAAAAATAATAAAATAAACAAAATGTATGAATTTCTATTTTCCAAATAGGGGTAGGGTTAGGGGTAGGGTTAGGGTTAGGGGTAGGGTTAGGATATGTGCACACATAGAATGGTTCTCTGCGGATTTTTCCGCAGCGGATTTGATAAATCCGCAGGACCAAAACGCTGTGTTTTTCCTGCGGATTTATCGCGGATGTACCGCGGTTTTTGTGCGGATTCCACTGCGGTTTTACACCTGCGGTTTTCTATTATGGAGCAGGTGTAAAACCGCTGCGGAATCAGCAGAAAGAATTGACATGCTGCGGAATGTAAACAGCTGCGTTTCCGTGTGTTTTTTTCCGCAGCATGGGCACAGCGTTTTATGTTTCCCATAGGTTTACATTGTACTGTAAACTCATGGGAAACTGCTGCGGACCCACAGCTGCGGAAACGCTGCGGATCCGCAGCAAAATCCGCAACATGTGCACATAGCCTTAGGGTTAGGGCTTGGGTTAGGGTTAGAGCTAGGATTAGGGTTAGAGCTAGGGTTAGGGCTAGGGTTGGGGCTAAAGTTAGGGTTAGGGTTGGGGCTAGGTTTAGGGCTAAAGTTAGGGTTTGGGCTAAAGTTAGGGTTAGGGCTAGGGTTGGGGCTAAAGTTAGGGTTAGAGTTGGGATTAGGATTTGGATTAGGGTTGGCATTAGGGTTATATTTGGGATTAGGGTTAGGTTTGGGATTAGGGTTAAGGCTAGGGTTGGGATTAAGGATAGGGGTGTATTGGGATTAGGGTTAGGTTTTGAGGTTAGGGTTGAGATTAGGATTAGGGGGGTGTTGGGTTTAGGGTTTGATTAGGGTTATGGTTAGCTTTGGGATTAGGGTTAGGGGTGTTTTGGGGGTTAGGGTTGTGATTAGGATTATGGATCGGGTTGGGATTAGGGTTAGGGGTGTGTTGGGGTTAGGGTTGGAGTTAGAATTGGGGGGTTTCCACTGTTTAGGTACATCAGGGGGTCTCTAAACGCCACAGCCAATTTTGTGCTCAAAAAGTAAAATGGTGCTCCCTACCTTCTGAGCTCTGCCGTGCGCCCAAACAGTGGTTTACCCCCACATATGGGGCATCAGCGTACTCGGAATAAATTGGACAACAACTTTTGGGATCCAATTTCTCCTGATACCCTTGTGAAAATAAAAACTTGGGGGCTAAAAAATCTTTTTTTGTGGAAAAAAAAAATATTTTTTATTTTCACGACTCTGCATTATAAACTTCTGTGAAGCACTTGGGCATTCAAAGTTCTCACAACACATCTAGATAAGTTCCTTGGGGGGTCTAGTTTCCAAAATAAGGTCACTTGTGGGGGGTTTCTACTGTTTAGGTACATCGGGGGCCAGGGCCGGACTGGGACCAAAAAGCAGCCCTGGCACAAATAAAAATTCACCAGCCCACATACGAGTGTTGTAGAATCAAATCGTAAAGCACTGACAGGTTGTGCTGACTTTTTTGCTTTATTTGTTACACGAATCAAATGTGTTAAACCACTTTATATATGTAACCTGCAGTGGCCATAGGGGGAATAGACATCAGATCAACACAGATGGCCTGCAGACTATTATCACACTGCAGAATATGCTATAAAATACAGCACTGATCACACACAACACACACACACACACACTACAGATACCACACGCTACAGATACCACCCACACACACACTACAGATACCACCCACACACACACTACAGATACCACACACACACTACAGATACCACACACACACTACAGATACCACACACACACACACTACAGATACCACACACACACACACACTACAGATACCACCCACACACACACTACAGATACCACCCACACACACACTACAGATATCACCCACACACACACTACAGATATCACACACACACACTACAGATACCACACACACACACACACACTACAGATACCACACACACACACACTACAGATACCACCCACACACACACTAGAGATACCACACACACACTACAGATATCACCCACACACACACTACAGATATCACCCACACACACACTACAGATATCACACACACACACTACAGATATCACACACACACACTACAGATACCACACACACACACACTACAGATACCACACACACACACACTACAGATACCACACACACACACACACACTAGATACCACCCCCACACACACTACAGATACCACACACACTACAGATACCACACACACACACTACAGATACCACACACACACTACAGATACCACCCACACACACACTACAGATACCACACACACACACTACAGATATCACCCACACACACACTACAGATACCACCCACACACACACTACAGATACCACCCACACACACACTACAGATATCACCCACACACACACTACAGATACCACACACACACACACACACACACACTACAGATACCACACACACACACACACACACTACAGATACCACACACACACACACTACAGATACCACCCACACACACACTAGAGATACCACACACACACTACAGATATCACCCACACACACACTACAGATATCACCCACACACACACTACAGATATCACACACACACACTACAGATACCACACACACACACACACTACAGATACCACACACACACACACACTACAGATACCACACACACACACACACACTAGATACCACCCACACACACACTACAGATACCACACACACTACAGATACCACACACACACTACAGATACCACACACACACACACACACTACAGATACCACCCACACACACACTACAGATACCACACACACACACTACAGATATCACCCACACACACACTACAGATATCACACACACACACTACAGATACCACACACACACACACTACAGATACCACACACACACACACACACACACACTACAGATACCACACACACACACACACACTACAGATACCACACACACACACACTACAGATACCACCCACACACACACTACAGATACCACACACACACTACAGATACCACACACACACTACAGATACCACACACACTACAGATATCACCCACACACACACTACAGATATCTCACACACACACTACAGATATCACACACACACTACAGATATCACCCACACACACACTACAGATATCACACACACACACTACAGATACCACACACACACACACACACACTAGATACCACACACACACACTACAGATACCACACACACACACTACAGATACCACCCACACACACACTACAGATACCACACACACACTACAGATACCACACACACACTACAGATACCACACACACTACAGATATCACCCACACACACACTACAGATATCTCACACACACACTACAGATATCACACACACACTACAGATATCACCCACACACACACTACAGATATCACACACACACACTACAGATACCACACACACACACACACACTAGATACCACACACACACACTACAGATACCACACACACACACACTACAGATACCACCCACACACACACTACAGATACCACACACACACTACAGATATCACCCACACACACACTACAGATATCACACACACACACTACAGATTATCACACACACACACTACAGATACCACACACACACACTACAGATACCACACACACACACTACAGATACCACACACACACACACACACTACAGATACCACCCACACACACACTACAGATACCACCCACACACACTACAGATACCACACACACACTACAGATATCACCCACACACACACTACAGATATCACACACACACACTACAGATATCACACACACACACTACAGATACCACACACACACACACTACAGATACCACACACACACACTACAGATACCACCCACACACACACTACAGATACCACACACACACTACAGATCACACACACACTACATATATCACACACACACACACTACAGATATCACACACACACACACACTACAGATACCACCCACACACTAGATATCACACACACACACACACTACAGATATCACACACACTACAGATACCACCCACACACACACACTACAGATATCACACACACACACACACACTACAGATATCACACACACACACACACTACAGATATCACACACACACACACACACACACACTACAGATATCACACACACACACACTACAGATATCACACACACACACACACTACAGATACCATCCACACACTAGATATCACACACACACACACACTACAGATATCACACACACTACAGATACCACCCACACACACACACTACAGATATCACACACACACACACACACACACTACAGATATCACACACACACACACACACACACTACAGATATCACACACACACACACACACACTACAGATATCACACACACACACACTACAGATATCACACACACACACACACTACAGATACCACCCACACACAAACACTACAGATACCACCCACACACACACACTACAGATATCACACACACACACACTACAGATATCACACACACACTACAGATATCACACACACACACACTACAGATACCACACACACACACACACACACACACACTACAGATATCACACACACACACACTACAGATACCCCCCCACACACACTACAGATATCACACACACTACAGATATCACACACACACACTACAGATATCACACACACACACTACAGATACCCCCCCCACACACACACACACACTACAGATATCTCACACACACACACACACTACAGATATCACACACACACTACAGATATCACACACACACACTACAGATATCACACACACACACACTACAGATACCCCCCCACACACTACAGATATCACACACACTACAGATATCACATACACACACACTACAGATATCACACACACACACTACAGATACCCCCCCCCACACACAGACACACTACAGATATCACACACACACACACACACACACACACACACACACACTAGATATCACACACACACTACAGATATCACACACACACACACACACTACAGATATCACACACACACTACAGATATCACACACACTACAGATACCCCCCCACACACACTACAGATACCACACACTCCTCTGTGCTGCAGCAGAGGCTGATATACATGTGCAGCTCCTTCTGCTC
Source organism: Ranitomeya variabilis (assembly GCF_051348905.1). NCBI lineage: Eukaryota > Metazoa > Chordata > Amphibia > Anura > Dendrobatidae > Ranitomeya > Ranitomeya variabilis. Next base: position 701,901,127 of record NC_135235.1, on the reverse strand, counting down.
ACAGCAAGCACTTCCCCGCTCTCTCCTTCTCTGTTGGGGATGTGGAAGAGAGCAGGAGAAGCTGTGACCATGAGGAATTGAGCTGCTTCTCTATCTGTCCCTCGGAGCACACACAGGTAGATATGGCTGACCTTGCAGCTTGATTGCAGGCTCTTTCGTGCAGGGGAACAGGAGAACTGGCCAATCAGCTCTTCTATCAATCTGATGCTCATTGGCCAGTGTTCTTCTCCAGCATAGCACGCCCCTTTTTTGAATGGCTGAACCCGGCGCAGCAAAGAAAAAAAATAAATCAGTGTCTAGAAAAATATTTGCACCCCCAGCCAACCACAACCAGTGGCACCGTGAGCAGGCGGCTACCCGTCCTCTGTCCCAAAATACACAAACTTACTGCTGCAGTCTCCCTATGTTCTGTCACTGCTATCAGGGACATCTTCAGTGTAAATACTTTCATGCCCTGTCGCCGCACTAGACAGGAAGAAGTGGGCAGTCTCATGTCCTGATCACAAGCTGTAGTGAGAGGCATGGCTGGAGCAGCGCAGCGCAGCCCCCATCCTGTTCTATGTACCTCACTGCAGCAGTAGTGATCAGGTCTCAGGACATCAGCCGCCCACTTCCTCCTTTCTAGTGCAGCGTGATCAAGTGCGCAAGGCAAGCAAATGCCGCCCGGCGTCCTGGCTGCTGAAGTGAACTCTGGAACGCCCACTGACAATGCTGAAGGGGCGATATCTCTAGCGGCCCATTACAAGGACCGGCCCTTCTGGCATTTGCCAGAAATGTGTCGGGGGCTCTGCAAACGCAACATAATGCCTGCAGACCATTCTATCAAAGTCTGCATTCCAAAACGGCACTCCTTCCCTTCCGAGCTCAGCCATGCGCCCAAACAGTGGTTTATCCCCCACATATGGGGTATCAGCCTACTCAGCATAAATTGCACAATAAATTTTGGGGTCCAATTTCTCCTGTTACCCTTGTGAAAGTAAAAATTTGGGGGTGAAAAGATCATTTTTGTGGAAAAAATATGATTTTTTTTATTTTCATGGCTCTACATTATAAACTTCTGTGAAGCAGTTGGGAGTTCCTAGTGCTCACCACACATCTAGATAAGCTCTTTGGGGGGTCTAGTTTCCAAAATGGAGTCACTTGTGGGGGGTTTCTACTGTTTAGGTACATCAGGATCTCTGCAAATGCAACATGACACCTGCAGACCATCCCATCAAAGTCTGCATTCCAAGCGGCGCTCCTTCCCTTCCGAGCCCTGATGGGTGCCCAAACAGTGCCCTCCCCCCACATATGGGGTATCAGCGTACTCAGGACAAACTGGTCAACAGATTTTGTGGTCCAATGTCTCCTGTTACCCTTGATAAAATAAAAAATTGCAGGCTAAAAAATCATTTTTGTGTGAAAAAAAGGATTTTTTATTTTCACGGCTCTACGTTATAAACTTCCGTGAAGCACCTGGGGGTTTAAAGTGCTTACCACACATCTAGATAAGTTCCATAAGGGGTCTAGTTTCCAAAATGGTGTCATTTGTGGGGGGTTTCCACTGTTTAGGCACATCAGGGGCTCTCCAAACGCGACATGGCATCCGATCTCAATTCAGGCCAATTCTACATTGAAAAAGTAAAACGGCGCTCCTTCTCTTCCAAGCTCTGCAGTGAGCCCAAACAGTGGTTTACCCCCACATATGGGGTATCAACGTACTCAGGAGAAATTGCACAACAACTTTTGTGGTCTAATTTCTCCTGTTACCCTTGGGAAAATAAAAATTTTGGGGCAAAAAGATCATTTTTGTAGAAAAAATGTGATTTTTTATTTTCACGGCTCTACGTTATAAACTTCCGTGAAGCACCTGGGGGATCAAAGTGCTCACCACACATCTAGTTAAGTTCTTTATGGGGTCTAGTTTCTAAAATGGTGTCACTTCATTGAGGCTGTCGTGGCTCGGTAGGATTCAGGTGGTAAAGATGGATATCCTGCCGAGATTTCTTTATATCTTTCAGGCAATTCCCATTTGGCCACATAAATCGTTTTTTATTAAAATACAGTCCTTGATTTCCCGTTTTATCTGGAAGGGGAAAACACCGAGGGTGAGTTACAAGGTTTTATCTAGGCCGCGCCAGTTTGGTGGGGTTGGTCTGCCCAACCTCCGAAACTATTGCAGGGCGGCCATATTAGTTCGCCTCTTGGACTGGAAATATAAAATTAAATTTAAAAAATGGGTAGAGTTGGAACAAGAATGGTCCAATTTGCCTCTTCAGTATCTTCAGTGGATCCAAAAGCAATATGCTCTTCAACAGGGGAGATTTTCCTTCCTAACCTCAGAGGCTATGAGGGCATGGCACTGCAGTGGGGTGAAGGGGTCCGCTCCTTCTGGGGCCAGCCTTCTTACACCTATTTTTTGCAACCCGGCATTTCCTCCGGGCATTCACAGGAAAGCCTTCATGGGATGGAAATACGAGGATGACATACGGGTTGGCGATATCTTACAGCGCGGCGAGATTCCCACCCTCTGTTCCCTCCAAACCCAATCTCCCTCCACTAAACTTCTATGGTGGGAGTACTTGCAGGTCCGGTCTTTCCTGGCCTCTTTGAATTTGCCTAGGGGTTCGAACTGTAGACTCTCTCCCTTGGAACTGTTGTTTGCCGGTGGTGACGCCCCGAGCAGGGGAATCTCTTCCCTCTACTCAATTTTTTCAACACCTGACTCTGACGCAAGGCTCTATTTCCAGTCTGCTTGGGAGAAGGATTTAGGTCGGACTCTGTCGGATGAGGATTGGGAGCGTTGCTTCCTGATGAACCATAAACTCCCGAGTTCCAGTGAGGCCTCGGAGAAGGGGTATAAACTGCAATATAGGTGGTACCTCACACCTGACAGGTTACACAAATTTTCTCCCTCAATTTCAAACTGCTGCTGGAGGTGTGGAAATGGCATTGGCTCCCTTTTGCATATCTGGTGGGACTGCCCCTTGATTAGAACATTCTGGGACCAAGTGTTCCGAAATTATGGTTTGATCACAGGCAAGCACATCACCGGTACTCCGGAGATGGCATTGCTCTCCATGATTCCCGGTTCGGTGAGATCCCAAAAAAAGGACATCCTTAAATTTTGCCTAGCAGCTGCTAGAACGGTCATCCCCCACCGATGGCGAGACCCGGTTCCCCCCGATGTTGTGGAGTGGTTTTCAGAATTTGAAACCATCTTTAGGATGGAGGAAATTGAAGCAGACCTTTCACAGACAAGGGTCTCCTTCTTAGGTACCTGGACTGAATGGATTCTATTTAAAGATTCTGCTCGTTTCCCTGACCTGTTTACCTGAATACACCTGTCTATTCTACAGTCGATTACTAAGCTACTCTTCCTTTCTTTTCATGTTCTCATTTTAAATATCTTTTCTTGAGCCCCACCTAATTGGGCTCCCCCCTCTATTTTTTCTTCTTTCTATCTCCCCCCTGGGTGAGCTGTTCACCTTCCACCAGCTCGGTGTGATAGGTCTGTACCATGATTCACCAGTTACTTTTATAATGATACCATCTGCGTGCATGTCTCGCTTTAGGGGACATGGGCGAACTGATTTTAGGTATGCTTTACTTTATTTACGGTAATGAAAGTCCTCGCCTGTTGCGGGGGCAAGGAGTCATTGCTTATATGTTAAAGATACCGTAGTCATTCTTGAGGGTTTACTCCATCTAATTTTTTTTTTCTCTCTCTTTTTTGTAAGATTTATGCAAGGTTTGTGAATGAGTGTTTTTTTGTGTTACTCTTCTCGAATTGTATATTATAAGAAAAAGTACTTTGATCATTGACGTAGTTTTCAACTACTGTTTTTCTTGTAAAATTCTCTTCTCTTTAATAAAAATATATTTAACCACAAAATGGTGTCACTTGTGGGGGGTTTCCACTGTTTAGGCACATCAGGGGCTCTCCAAACGCGACATGGCGTCCGATCTCAATTCCAGCCAATTCTACATTGAAAAAGTAAAACGACACTCCTTCTCTTCCAAGCTTTGCGGTGCGCCCAAACAGTGGTTTACTCCCACATATGGGGTATCGACGTACTCAGGAGAAATTGCACAACAACTTTTGTGGTCTAATTTCTCCTGTTACCCTTGTGAAAATAAGAATTTGTGGGCGAAAATATCATTTTTGTGTAAACAAATGCAATTTTTTATTTTCACGGCTCTACGTTATAAACTTCTGTGAAGCACTTGGGGGCTCAAAGTGCTCACCACACATCTAGTTAAGTTCCTTAAGGGGTCTAGTTTCCAAAATGGTGTCACTTGTGGGGGGTTTCCACTGTTTAGGCACATTAGGGGCTCTCCAAACGCGACATGGCGTCCGATCTCAATTCCAGACAATTCAGCATTGAAAAAGTCAAATGGAGCTCCTTCTCTTCCAAGCTCTGCGGTGCGCCCAAACAGTGGTTTATCCCCACATATGGGGTATCAGCGTATTCAGGAGAAATTGCACAACAAAATGTATGGTTAAATTTCTGTTTTTACACTTGTGAAAATAAAAAAATATGGTTCTGAATTAAAGTGTTTGCAAAAAAAGTTAAATGTTCATTTTTTCCTTCCACATTGTTTGAGTTCCTGTGAAGCACGTAAAGGGTTAATAAACTTCTTGAATGTGGTTTTAAGTACCTTGAGGGGTGCAGTTTTTAGAATGGTGTCACACTTGGTTATTTTCTATCATATAGACCCCTCAAAATGACTTCAAATGTGATGTGGTCCCTAAAAAAATGGTGTTGTAAAAATGAGAAATTGCTGGTCAAATTTTAACCCTTATAACTCCCTAACAAAAAAAAATTTTGTTTCCAAAATTGTGCTGATGTAAAGTAGACATGTCGGAAATGTTATTTATTAACTATTTTGTGTGACATATCTCTCTGATTTAAGGGCATAAAAATACAAAATTTGAAAATTGCAAAATTTTAAAAATTTTCACCATATTTCCATTTTTTTCATAAATAATCGCAAGTAATACCGAAGAAATGTTACCACTAGCATGAAGTACAACATGTCACGAAAAAACAATCTCAGAATCAGCAGGATCCGTTAAAGCGTTCCAGAGTTATAACCTCATAAAGTGACAGTGGTCAGAATTGTAAAAATTGGCTCGGTCATTAAGTACCAAATTGGCTCTGTCACTAAGGGGTTAAAGAGCTCTGATAATTGAATCTTCAGTTTACCCCCCATTAAAAGAAAACCCCAGAAAAATGGACTATCATACAAATACCGGACAAGATATATTCAATAAAAAATTCATCAATTGATAAAAGATAGTATATTATATATAATGTGATAACCATAAAACCATTAGAACAGATGCTGGAACACAGATATCACATAAAATATACAGTTAGGTCCATATATATTTGGACAGAGACAACATTTTTCTAATTTCGGTTATAGACATTACCACAATGAATTTTAAACAAAACAATTCAGATGCAGTTGAAGTTCAGACTTTCAGCTTTCATTTGAGGGTATCCACATTAAAATTGGATGAAGGGTTTAGGAGTTTCAGCTCCTTAACATCTGCCACCCTGTTTTTAAAGGGACCAAAAGTAATTGGACAGATTCAATAATTTTAAATAAAATGTTAATTTCTAGTACCTGGTTGAAAACCCTTTGTTGGCAATGACTGCCTGAAGTTTTGAACTCATGGACATCACCAGACGCTGTGTTTCCTCCTTTTTGATGCTCTGCCAGGCCTTCGCTGCGGTGGTTTTCAGTTGCTGTTTGTGGGCCTTTCTGTCTGAAGTTTAGTCTTTAACAAGTGAAATGCATGCTCAACTGGGTTGAGATCAGGTGACTGACTTGGCCATTCAAGAATATTCCACTTCTTTGCTTTAATAAACTCCTGGGTTGCTTTGGCTTTATGTTTTGGGTCATTGTCCATCTGTAGTATGAAACGACGACCAATCAGTGTGGCTGCATTTGGCTGGATCTGAGCACACAGTATGGCTCTGAATACCTCAGAATTCATTCGGCTGCTTCTGTCCTGTGTCACATCATCAATAAACACTAGTGACCCAGTGCCACTGGCAGCCATGCATGCCCAAGCCATCACACTGCCTCCGCCTTCTATTACAGATGATGTGGTATGCTTTGGATCATGAGCTGTACCACGCCTTGCCTTCGCCATACGTTTCTCTTTCCATCATTCTGGTAGAGGTTGATCTTGGTTTCATTTGTCCAAAGAATGTTCTTCCAGAACTGTGTTGGCTTTTTAAGATGTTTTTTAGCAAAGTCCAGTCTAGCCTTTTTATTCTTGATGCTTATGAGTGGCTTGCACCGTGCAGTGAACCCTCTGTATTTACTTTCATGCAGTCTTCTCTTTATTGGAGATTTGGATATTGATACGCCGACCTCCTGGAGAGTGTTGGTCACTTGGTTGGCTGTTGTGAAGGGGTTTCTCTTCACCATGGAGATTATTCTGCGATCATCCACCACTGTTGTCTTCCGTGGGCGCCCCGGTCTTTTTGCATTGATGAGTTCACCAGCGCTTTCTTCTTTCTCAGGATGTACCAAACTGTAGATTTTGCCACTCCTAATATTGTAGCAATTTCTCGGATGTTTTTTTCTGTTTTCGCAGCTTAAGGATGGCTTGTTTCACCTGCATGGAGAGCTCCTTTCACCGCATGTTTACTTCACAGTAAAACCTTCCAAATGCAAGCACCACACCTCAAATCAACTCCAGGCCTTTTATCTGCTTAATTGAGAATGACATAACGAAGGGATTGCCCACACCTGTCCATGAAATAGCCTTGGAGTCAATTGTCCAATTACTTTTAGTCCCTTTAAAAACAGGGTGGCACATGTTAAGGAGCTGAAACTCCTAAACCCTTCATCCAATTTTAATGTGGATACCCTCAAATGAAAGCTGAAAGTCTGAACTTCAACTGCATCTGAGTTGTTTTGTTTAAAATTCATTGTGGTAATGTCTATAACCAAAATTAGAAAAAGGTTGTCTCTGTCCAAATATATATGGACCTAACTGTACAGTATATATATGTGTACTATAAAAAAAACACATATTTGTGATCACATAAGGGACCCCCAAAAAAGAAAAGAAAGAAAAAAGTGAAAGCAGAAAAAAAATGTTTATATTAAAATGATATAAATAATTAAAAAATGTGCCTAAGTTATTGGATAAAGTAGCCACAAGTTAATTAAAATAGTGAAAAATGTGAGTGTAATATGAAAAAAATAGGCAAAAAATTGGTTATTAAATAAAACCATAAAACTCACTCCTTTTGGGTGACAATCCAAGTGTACCAAAGTCAGAGTAAATGGTGCAGATCCATGCTGGAAATGTGCAAAGATAGAGAAAAGGATTTGGGGGCTATATATCTTTAAGGACCGGTGGGATCACAGATACGTGCACACCCCAGTTTACCCCCCATGATGTCACTCTCAGAAATCACCTTGTTTCTGTCTGTCACCTTCTGTCATTTGTCTTTTTGTAGAGTGAAGGTCATAACTTTGCATTTTTAACTCTTTCTGTGAAGCTCTTTCTGTGGACTTTTGGATAGGGCTTATAACAAATATATAATTTCCTACATACTTCATACATTTGATTTTGGGGATGACTCCGTTCAGGAGATTTTCACACTAGCTTCTGATAAGATTTTACTCTGTCTGATTTTACAAAATTAGCACAATTTATTTTCCTTTCACGATTCTCATGTTTTCTAGCAAAATCAAGGGATTGCGAACATTCAAAGAAAGAGTCTTTTTGTAACACGCGATACAGAATTTAGGAATCCAAATTTGTTTACAAAACTTTTTATCACTGATTGTGTTCCGACATTGTTAATGAGAGTTCTGTACAACCATTGAAACATGGACATGAATGTAAAGATACATTATTTTCCACCAATCCTTAATTTTTGAAGAATATCAATATTGAATTTCATTCAAAGCTCAGAAGAACAGAATTTTAATCTGTCTTTATCATTTAATCCTTCATGTGACTCGTTATCACACTGGATTTTTAATGTTAACCGTCTGGAAAAAGTTACAGGAAGTCACATTTTAACCCCTTAACCCCCACGGGTGGTTTGCATGTTAATGACCGGGCCAATTTTTACAATTTTGACCACTGTCCCTTTATGAGGTAATAACTCAGGAACGCTTCCATGGATCCTGGTGATTCTGACATTGTTTTCTCGGGGCATATTTTACTTCAAGATAGTGGTAACATTTCTCGCTATTTTGTGAAAAAAATGGAACTGGCTAAAATTTTGAAATTTTCCAAATTTCAATTTTCATCCCCTTAAATCACAGAGATATGTCACACAAAATACTTAATAAGCAACATTTCTCACATGTCTAATTTACATAAGCACAATTTTGGAACCAAAAGTTTTTTTGTTAGAACGTTATAAGGTTGTAAAAATGAGAAATTGCTGGTCAACTTTTAACCACAATTTTTTTAGGGACCACATCACTTTTTAAGTCACTTTGAGGGGTCTATATAATAGAAAATACCCTAATGTGACACCATTTTAAAAACTGCACCCCTCAAGGTGCTCAAAACCACATTCAAGAAATTTATTTACCCTTCAGGTGCTTCACAGGAATTTTTTGAATGTTTTTTAAAAAATTAACATTTAACTTTTTTCACAAAAAAATTACTTAAGATCCAATTTATTTTAATTTACAATGTGTAACAAGAGAAACTGGACTCCAAGAGTTGCTGTATAACTTGTCCTGAGTACGCCCATACCCCATATGTGGGGGATGCTACAGTTTATAATGCAGAGCCGTAAAAAAAATCATATTTTTTTCACAAATATGATTTTTTTCGCCCCCAATATTTTATTTTCCCAAGAGCAACAGAAGAAATTGGACTCCAAAAGTTGTTGTGAAATTTGTCCCGAGTACGCCGATACCTCATATGTGGGGATAAACCACTGTTTAGGCGTATAGCAGAGCTCGGAAGGGAAGGAGCGCCATTTGACTTTTCAATGCAAAATTGGCTGGACTTGAGATAGGACGCTATGTCGCGTTTGGAGAGCCCCTGATGTTCCTAAACAGTGGAAACCCCCCACAAGTGACACCATTTTGGAAAGTAGACCACCTAAGGAATTTATCGAGATGGGTGGTGAGCACTTTTAACCCCCAAGTGGTTCACAGAAGTTTATAATGTAGAGCCATAAAAATAAAAAATCATATATATTTTTTTAACCCCTTCATGACCCAGCCTATTTTGGCCTTAATGTCCTTGCCATTTTTTGCAATTCTGACCAGTGTCCCTTTATGAGGTAATAACTCAGGAACGCTTCAACGGATCCTTGCGGTTCTGAGATTGTTTTTTCGTGACATATTGGGCTTCATGTTAGTGGTAAATTTAGGTCGATAATTTCTGAGTTTATTTGTGAAAAAAACGGAAATTTGGCAAAAAATTTGAAAATTTAGCAATTTTCACATTTTGAATTTTTATTCTGTTAAACCAGAGAGTTATGTGACACAAAATAGTTAATAAATAACATTTCCCACATGTCTACTTTACATCAGCACAATTTTGGAAACAAATTTTTTTTTTGCTAGGAAGTTATAAGGGTTAAAATTTGACCAGTGATTTCTCATTTTTACAACAAAATTTACAAAACCATTTTTTTTAGGGACCACCTCACATTTGAAGTCAGTTTGAGGGTTCTATATGGCTAAAAATACCCAAAAGTGACACCATTCTAAAAACTGCACCCCTCAAGGTGCTCAAAACCACATTCAAGAAGTTTATTAACCCTTCAGGTGTTTTACAGCAGCAGAAGCAACATGGAGGGAAATAATTAACATTTAACTTTTAAGTCACAAAAATGATCTTTTCGCAACAATTTTTTTATTTTCCCAAGGGTAAAAGGAGAAACTGGACCACGAATGTTGTTGTCCAATTTGTCCTGAGTACGCTGATACCTCATATGTGGGGGTAAACCACTGTTTGGGCGCACGGCAGGGCTCGGAAGGGAAGGAGCGCCATTTGACTTTTTGAATGAAAAATTGGCTCCAATCTTTAGCGGACACCATGTCGCGTTTGGAGAGCCCCCGTGTGCCTAAACATTGGAGCTCCCCCACAAGTGACCCCATTTTGGAAACTAGACCCCCCAAGGAACGTATCTAGAAGCATAGTGAGCACTTTAAACCCTCAGGTGCTTCACAAATTGATCCGTAAAAATGAAAAAGTACTTTTTTTTCACACAAAATTTCTTTTAGCCTCAATTTTTTCATTTTCACATGGGCAACAGGATAAAATGGATCCTAAAATTTGTTGGGCAATTTCTCCTGAGTACGCCGATACCTCATATGTGGGAGTAAACCACTGTTTGGGTGCACGGCAAGGCTCGGAAGGGAAGGCGCGCCATTTGACTTTTTGAATGGAAAATTAGCTCCAATCATTAGCGGACACCATGTCGCGTTTGGAGAGCCCCTGTGTGTCTAAACATTGGAGCTCCCCTACAAGTGACCCCATTTTGGAAACTAGACCCCCCAAGGAACTAATCTAGATGCATAGTGAGCACTTAAAACCCCCAGGTGCTTCACAGATTGATCCGTAAAAATGAAAAAGTACTTTTTTTTCACACAAAATTTTTCAGAGCCATGAAAATAAAAAATAATTTTTCTTTCCTCAAAAATAATTTTTATTTTCCCAAGGGTAATAGGAGAAATTGGACCCCAAATGTTGTTGTCCAGTTTGTCCTGAGTACGATGATACCCCATATGTGGGGGTAAACCACTGTTTGGGCACATGCCGGGGCTCGGAAGGGAAGTAGTGACGATTTGGAATGCAGACTTTGATGGAATGGTCTGCGGGAATCATGTAACGTTTGCAGAGCCCCTGATGTGCCTAAACAGTAGAAGCCCCCCACAAGTGACCCCATTTTGGAAACTAGACCCCCCAAGGAACTTATCTAGATGTGTGGTGAGCACGTTCAACCCCCAAGTGCTTCACAGAAGTTTACAACGCAGAGCCGTGAAAATAAAAAATCATTTTTCTTTCCTCAAAAAAGATGTTTTAGCAAGCAATTGTTTATTTTCACAAGGGTAACAGGAGAAATTGGACCCCAATATTTGTTGCCCAGTTTGTTGTGAGTACGCTGATACCTCATATGTGGGGGTAAACCACTGTTTGGGCGCACGTCAGGGCTCGGAAGGGAAGTAGTGACATTTGAAATGCAGACTTAGATGGATTGGTCTGCGGGCGTCACGTTGCATTTGCAGAGCCCCTGATGTGCCTAAACAGTAGAAACACCCCATAAGTGACCCCATTTTGGAAACTAGACCCCCCAAAGAACTTATCTAGATGTGTGGTGAGCACGTTCAACCCCCAAGTGCTTCACAGAAGTTTACAACGCAGAGCCGTGAAAATTAAAAATCATTTTTCTGTCCTCAAAAAAGATGTTTTAGCAAGCAATTTTTTTTTTCACAAGGGTAGCAGGAGAAATTGGATGCCAATATTTGTTGCCCAGTTTGTTGTGAGTACGCTGGTACCCCATATGTGGGGGTAAACCACTGATTGGGCGCACGTCAGGGCTTGGAAGGGAAGTAGTGACATTTGAAATGCAGACTTTGATGGAATGGTCTGCGGGCGTCACGTTGCATTTGCAGAGCCCCTGATGTGCCTAAACAGTAGAAACACCCCACAAGTGACCCCATTTTGGAAACTAGACCCCAAAAGGATCTTATCTAGATATGTGGTGAGCACTTTCAACCCCCAAGTGCTTCACATAAGTTTATAACGTAGAGCCGTGAAAATAAAAAATAATTGTTCTTTCCTCAAAAATTATGTTTTAGCAAGTAATTTTTTATTTTTGCAAGGGTAACAGGAGAAATTGGACCCCAATAGTTGTTGCCCAGTTTGTCCTGAGTACGCGGGTATCCCATATGTGGGGGTAAACCACTGTTTGGTCGCATGTCGGGGCTTGGAAGGGAGGGCGCACCATTTGACTTTTTGAACGCAAGATTGGCTGGAATCAATGGTGGCGCCATGTTGCGTTTGGAGACCCCTGATGTGCCTAAACAGTGGAAACCCCTCAATTCTAACTTCAAAACTAACCCCAACACACTCCTAACCCTAATCCCAACTGTAGCCATAACCCTAATCACAACCCTAACCCCAACACACCCCTAACCACAACCCTAACCCCAACACACCCGTAACCCTAATTCCAACCCTAACCCTAACCCTAATCCCAACCCTACCCACAACTGTAACCCCAATACAACCCTAACCCTATCCTTAACCCTAACCACAAGCCTAATCTTAACCCTATTTCCAACCCTAGCCCTAATTCCAACCCTAAGGGTACCGTCTCACATAACGATTTACCAACGATCACGACCAGCGATATGACCTGGCCGTGATCGTTGGAAAGTCGTTGTGTGGTCGCTGGGGAGCTGTCACACAGACCGCTCTCCAGCGACCAACGATGCCAAGGTCCCGGGTAACCAGGGTAAACATCGGGTTACTAAGCGCAGGGCCGCGCTTAGTAACCCGATGTTTACCGTGGTTACCAGCGTAAAAGTAAAAAAAAAAAAAACGTACATACTCACATTTCGGTGTCCTTCAGGTCCCTTGCCGTCTGCTTCCCGCTCTGACTGAGTGCCGCCGTACAGTGAGAGCAGAGCACAGTGGTGACGTCACTGCTGTGCTGTGCTCTCACTTTCCGGCCGGCAGACAGTCAGAGCGGGAAGCAGACGGCAAGGGACCTGAAGGACACCGAAATGTGAGTATGTACGTTTTTTTTTTTTTACTTTTACGCTGGTAACCACGGTAAACATCGGGTTACTAAGCGTGGCCCTGCGCTTAGTAACCCGATGTTTACCCTGGTTACAAGCGAACGCATCGCTGGATCGCTGTCACACACAACGATCCAGCGATGGCAGCAGGAGATCCAGCGACGAAAGAAAGTTCCAAACGATCTGCTACGACGTACGATTCTCAGCAGGGTCCCTGATCGCTGCTGCGTGTCAGACACAGCGAGATCGTATGGATATCGCTGGAACGTCACAGATCGTACCGTCGTAGCGATCAAAGTGCCACTGTGTGACGGTACCCTAACTCTAATTCCAACCCTAACCCTAAGGCTATGTGCCCACTTTGCGGATTCGTGTGAGATTTTTCCGCCCTATTTTTGAAAAATCCGCAGGTAAAAGGCACTGCGTTTTACCTGCGGATTTACAGCGGATTTCCAGTGTTTTTTTGTGCGGATTTCACCTGCGGATTCCTATTGAGGAACAGGTGTAAAACGCTGCGGAATCCGCACAAAATTGACATGCTGCGGAAAATACAACACGGCCAATCCGCTGCGGATCCGTGGCCAATCCGCTGCGGATCCGCGGCCAATCCGCTGCGGATCCGCGGCAATCCGCTGCGGATTCGCAGCCAAATCCGCACTGTGTGCACATGCCCTAACCCTACCCCTACCCCTAATTCTAACCCTAGTTCTAACCCTAGTTCTAACCCTAACCCTAGTAGAAAAAGAAAAAAAAATTATTTTATTTATTTTTATTATTGTCCCTACCTATGGGGGTGATAAAGGGGGGTCATTTACTATTTTTTTTATTTTGATCACTGTGATAGGCTATACCGCAGTGATCAAAATACATCTGAAACGAATCTGCCAGCCGGCCGATTCGGCGGGCGCAGTGCGCATGCGCCCGCCATTTTGGAAGATGGCGGCGCCCATGGAGAATCCAGACGGACATCGGGAGGCCCGGTAAGTATGGTTGGGGGTGATCGGATCACGGGGGGGGGGACCGGAGCACAGGGAGGGGGGACCGGAGCACGGGGGGAGCGGACAGGAGGACGGAGGAGCGGACAGGACGACTTAGGGGGGCGGACCACATAACGGAGGACTGGGGAGGAGATCGGTGGGTGTGGGGGGGTCCAGATTAGATTTTCCAGCCATGGCCGATGATATTGCAGCATCGGCCATGGCTGGATTGTAATATTTCACCGTTTCTTTGGGTGAAATATTACAAATCGCTCTGATTGGCAGTTTCACTTTCAACAGCCAATCAGAGCGATCGTAGCCACGAGGGGGTGAAGCCACCCCCCTGGGCTGAAGCACTACTCCCCCTGTTCCTGCAGATCGGGTGAAATTGGAGTTAACCCTTTCACCCGATCTGCAGGAGCGCGATCCCTCCATGACGCATACGCTGCGTCACAGGTCGGATTGGCACCGACTTTCATGACGCAGCGTATGCGTCAAAGGCGGGAAGGGGTTAAATGATCTTTTTGCCCTCAAGTTTTTTTTTCCCCAAGGGTAACAGGAGAAATTGGACCCCATATTTGTGCAATTTGTCCTGAGTACACTGATACCCCATATGTGGGGGTAAACCACTGTTTGAGTGCATGGCAGAGCTTGGAAGGGAAGGAGCACCATTTTGGAATGCAGACTTTGATAGAATGGTCTGCGGGCATCACGTTGCGTTTGCAGAGCCCCTGATGTGCCTAAAGAGTAGAAACCACCACGTGACCCCACTTTGGAAACTAGCCCCCCAAGGAACTTATCTAGATGTGTTGTCAGAACTTTGAAACCCCAAGTGTTTCACTAAAGTTTATAACGCAGAGCCGTGAAAATAAAAAATCATTTTTTCCCACAAAAAATATTTTTTAGCCCCCAAATTTTTGTTTTCTTAAGGGTACCAGAAGAAATCGGACTGCAAAAGTTGTTCAATTTGTCCGGAGTATGCTGATACCCCATATGTAGGGGTAAACCACTGTTTGAGCGCACGGCAGAGCTTGGGAGGGAAGGAGCACTGTTTTACTTTTTCAACACAGAATTGGCTGGAATTGAGATCGGACACCATGTCACGTTTGGAGAGCCCCTGATGTGCCTAAACAGTGGAAACCCCCCAATTAATGGAAGGAGGGATCTTACCTCCTTCTGTGCTTTGTGCTCAGCAGCTAGATCCTCTAATGCCCATAATGCTACTTGTTCCTCCTCTGTGGGGAATAATTGAGAGATTAGTATAAAAAAAAGTCTTTTGAACCACAATGAGCAAGCGAACAAATGGAGATCTTTAATTGTAGAGAGCACATCAAATGCAGCCACTGGCAAAAAGGATAAACCCTTATTCAAAAAGTGAGGTATCAAATGCCCCTAAGACTACCAGATCTGGGGCAAGACCTGAAAGATCAAGCGATTCGAATTTTCATCCTTACAGACGCCATGATTTTAAGTCACCAGAATATAAAAGGCATGATAATAAGGTAATAAATTTAAGCTCACACATCTTGTCATCCACAGAAAGGCATTGGTTTCTTGGCTCCCACTGCGATCCATAGTTATCTCAGGGGCACCACGTGACTGCCGATCACATGACCCGAATGGCACGAAGGTCCTGCCGAGTACCGCGCAAGGATCTCCAAGCGCAGGCATCGTGAGGGCCGGCATCGACCGGGACGGCGCTGATACAAGCCGCCTGGAAACAGACAAGCAAACACAGCTACTGCAATTACCAAGCTAAGTAATTTTGCTCTATTACTACCGTCTGGCACTTACGGACAACTTCCGCTCTATGCCATTACACCTATCCCAGGTACTGAGAGAGTATTTTGTCACTGATATAATCCCGCATATCAGTGTACCGCAGAGAGCACCGGGGGGGTTAAGGGACATACCTAGAAGTTCTTCAAAGGACTTTTTTTTAAGGGATTTTTATTCTCACTGTACATTTTACTCACTGGAGGATGGTCTTAAAAAACCGGGCACGATAGCAATTCAGGTATTATCTGGACCCAGTATTGTTCGGTTTATACATTCTTTTTTTCTCCCTACCTTAGTTGTGCCTACACAACCTCAGATTTGATCTACCTCAACATAAATCAATCGAGGTGTTGCCTTCATTAAACACTCGATCCTATATAACTTCAGATTTGACCCACCTCAACACAAAAGCAATCGGAGTATTGTCCACATTAAACAGGTAAATAACACGCTTATTATTTATCTAATGTATTATTCCATATAGCGCAGGTACATATCTATCTCTTCGCAGTCATTTAATCCCCTGTGTGGTTCAGGGCTCTACCTGCAGCTGTCTGTATATGTACATTAGCGCCGCTACCATTCTAACTCTATTTAACATTATAAGCTGTGTATTTTTGTAATTATTTGTATAAAGTCCAAAAACAGAGAAAAGTAAATTTGGCACTGTTGCACCACCGTGGTCTCTTGAGCAAGTCTGCAGAGACCATTCACACACTATATTAACGCCACACACCCCAACGAATGGGTGCTCAATCCTGTATGAAAATGGAGTCCAATGGTACAATGAAAGAAAAAAGGAAGGCACTCACCGTTACCAAAAGTGGAAGTCTTTATTTCATGGATAAAAAAAGGACAGGCTCGGGAGTAATGCAGAGAGTGCGGACAATGGCCATTTCACACTTTCATGGGTCCTGTTGAAGCGCAGGAGCATGAAATGGCCGTTGTCCGCACTCTCTGCATTACTCCCGGGCCTATGCTTTTTTTATCCATGAAATAAAGACTTCCACTTTTGGTAATGGTGAGTGCCTTCCTTTTTTCTATCATATTGTAATTACTTGTATGTATACATGATTGATTACCACTTTTGTCTCTGTAAAAACAATCCCTTTTATCCCTTTTCCGACATCGGGTGTAAATGTAAGCTGATGCCAGACTCCCTCCCCTTGACGTGGGCTCCGGCGCTGAGACCATATCTTTTCCGGCACATGATGGGCCAGATATCCCGCCCATCAGTGACCCTGTCACATGATCGTGGGTCACTGATGGGTTCGCATGACAACCAGTGGTCTCCAGCATACCTCTACGGTTGTCACTGCCTATAGCAAGTGAGCAACTCTGCTACATACAGGCGATCTGCTCATCGCCTGCATATAGCAGAACCGATCTGGTTATGGCAGCTTCTAGTCTCCCATGGAGACTATTGAAGAATGCCTGTGGAGACATGTATGGGGGTCAGCGGGCACCCCAGTCCGCTAGCGGAAACCGCATGGACCAGGGATCATCCTGATGAATTCCCGCTCTCCTTTAAATGTGGGCAAAACGCTACTCAGACAACACAGGGTGAGGGTAAAATAGTGTGGCAATGCTTTATTGAACCACAAAACAGGCAGACAGCACAAAACAGTCCCAGCAAAATACCCAAGATGGTGTACTTTACAGAGTATCACCCTTCCGCTGATTTGCCGGGATAATAGCTGCTGTTACTTCAGAGCTCGCAGGGTCGCTACCCCACCTGTGGCATGCACAGAGAGGAGGTATCGACAAGCATCGGAAGATGACAGTCCATTGAGTCCATACAAGGTACAAGGCCAGTTGATCCGAGGATCACAACCTGGCTTCTTCAAAGTATCCATGGTTCAGCAATGGAAGAATACAGATCTGCTCACTCACCATCCGAGGCTGAAAACCCCTACTTTTTTTCCTATAGGATGATAGTTCCGTGTCCCTCGTGGTGGTTCCATGATGTAAAATTGCTACTGTCCTGTCTCTGGTCCTTTGGATGTATGGATGTCTTGGCAGAATCTCTCTGGCTGTTTCTCTCTCCCGATCTCTTCATACAGAGGCATGTAACTTGTGATGAGCGAGTGTACTCGTTGCTTGGGTTTTCCCGAGCACGCTCGGGTGATCTCCGAGTATTTGTTAATGTTTGGAGATTAAGTTTTCATCGCTGCAGCTGAATGATTTACAGCTATTAGCCAATTGATTACATGTGGGGATTCCCTAGCAACCAGGCAGCCCCCACATGTACTCAGCCTGGCTAATAGCTGTAAATCATTCAGCTGCGGCGATGTAAACTTAATCGCCAAACACTAACAAATACTCAGAGATCACCCGAGCATGCTTGGGAAAACCTGAGCAACGAGTATACTCGCTCATCACTACATGTAACCTATTTTTATACTTAACAAGTGTCCCACATTCAGTATTTACAAAAAAGGTAAAAGGTAAATACATAATATAGAGAGGCAGGAATACATATTGTATAAGAGTCTACTGCTACTTTATAAATGGTAAAATCCACCATAGTTTCTCCTCAGGGTCCAGAGCTCGTGTGATGTAACAAACTCACATAAGATAAGTCCTGGCACAATGAGTCTAGACACCCCTGAAGCAGAGGCCGTACGCCAGCGGAGTATGAATGTTTATATTTTAATGAGGCCAAACATGAGGAAGGAGATCACTGAGAAAAAAATTATAATATATAATTATATGTAAAATGACAAAAGGATAAAACTAAACTTTCTTAATTCCAAATGTAAAACTATACCCATAATTCACCCCCTGAAGGCTAGTCAAAAGGTGACATAGAAAAATCATATACCCCACGTCTCAGTATACAGGGTGAGGGGATATATACACACTCACTGTCCAAGCCTCTCATTTCTACGGGTTTCGTCATCCTCACCAAAGGGGACTCATATTAACCTATATTCAAGTGAGACTAGACAAAGAAAAAACTAAAATCATGTATCATGTTATCCGAAACAGTCAAAACTAGCCATATATTGGCAGACTGCAGACTTCAAACTATATGCTTCATAAGCTTATAAGTCACTCCAGTGTCAGGAATAGATAGTATGTGAAAATACAGTATATACCGCTCAGGGAACACTTAACTTCTCCAGATATAATTTCCATATTCATAGTAAATAATAGCACGGATCTTCCAGACATTATGGTTGCTCATATCACTAGTCTTTGTAATGATATTGCACTCATTCCTTGACAGACCGCAGCATGGCCATTAGTTAGAAGCTACTAATGATCTTTCGAGCAGGTAAGTTTTCCCTGAGTGGTATATATTGGGCCGTCTGAAAACTGAATTCAGTCTAGGACAATTTGTCTGCACTACTAATAGACAGCTGTTACAATACCAAACTAGCGCAGTCCCTATAGGAGAAAAAACACAATAATTATACTGTACCTTCACATACGTTCTATTCCTGACTGACCACCACTGGAGTGGCTAATAAACTTACAAAGTATATAGTTTGAAGTCTGGGATATGCCTATATGTGGCTAGATTTCTGACTGTTTCGGATAACATGATACATGATTTTAGTTTTTTTTTCTAGTCTCACTTGAATATTGTTCAATATTAAATAAAGTCTCCTTATGAGTCATCTTTGGTGAGGATGACGAAACCCATAGAAATGAGAGGCTTTGAGAGTGAGTGTGTATACGTCACCTCAATACTGAAACGTGGGGTATATGTTTTTTCTATTAGTCAGCTTCTGACTAACTTTCAGGGGGTGAATTATGAGTATAGTTTAACATTTGGAATTAATAAAGTTTAGTTTTATCCTTTTCTCAGCAAACATGAGGAATGACAAGAGACAACCCATTTAAGAAGATCCAGTTTTGGTTAAAACGATTCCAACATTCTGAACATAAAAAAGGCTTCTCCCCTATGTGATGTCTCTGATGTTTATTAACAGTTGATTTCCAAGTAAAACATTTCCCATATTAAGAAAATGAAAAAGGCTTCTCCTCTGTGTGACTGTTCTGATGTCTAACAAGATGCCCTTTCTGGTTAAAACATTTCCCACATTCTGAACAGGAGAAAGGCTTCTCCCCTGTGTGGGTTCTCTGGTGGCTATCAAGATGTGCTTTCCGGTTAAAACATTTCCCACATTCTGAACAGGAAAAAGTCTTCTCCCCAGTGTGAGTTCTCTGATGTCTATCAAGATATGCTTTCCGGTTAAAACATTTTCCACATTCTGAACAGGAAAAAGGCTTCTCCCCTGTATGGATTATCTGGTGCTTAACACAATCTGATTTATTGCTAAAACGTTTCCCACATTCTGAACAGGAAAAAGGCTTCTCCCCTGTGTGACTGCTCTGATGTCTAACAAGAAGCGCTTTCAAGTTAAAACATTTCCCACATTCTGAACATGAAAAAGGCTTCTCCCCCGTGTGACTGCTCTGATGTCTAACAAGAAGCACTTTCCATTTAAAACATTTCCCACATTTTGAACATGAAAAAGGTTTCTCCCCTGTGTGATTTCTCTGGTGGTTATCAAGAACCGATTTCCGGTTAAAACATTTCCCACATTCTGAGCAGGAAAAAGGCTTCTCCCCTGTGTGAGTTATCTGGTGGCTATCAAGAACTGATTTACGGTTAAAACATTTCCCACATTCTGAACAGGAAAAAGGCTTCTCCCCTGTGTGGGTTCTCTTGTGGCTATCAAGATTTGTTTTCCATATATAACATTTCCCACATTCTGAACAGGAGAAAGGCTTGTCCCCTGTGTGGGTTCTCTGGTGGCTATCAAGATGTGCTTTCCGGTTAAAACATTTCCCACATTCTGAACAGGAAAAAGCCTTCTCCCCTGTGTGAGTTATCTGATGTCTAACAAGATGTGCTTTCCGGGTAAAACATTTCCCACATTCTGAACAGGAAAAAGGCTTCTCCCCTGTGTGGATTCTCTGGTGGCTCTCAAAATCCGATTTCCAGTTATAACATTTCCCACATTCTGAACATGAAAATGACTTCTTTGCTTTAGGAGCAGTTTGTTTTTTAATGCCTCTTTTGTGTCTTTGATTTTCCTTAGCAATTGGTACTGAATCAGAAGATGGGACCTGTTTCATACTATCAGCTGACAGATCTTTGCTGTGATGGGATGATGGTATATCCGGAGTAATAGCATTCACTTCTGTTGTATCTTGTAGGATCTCAAGATCATCTGATTTAAAAATTGAAGACGATGTCAGCTGTCCCTCGGATCTCCTGGTACAGTCATCTGCTGAGATAACAACAATTTTTTTTTTAATAAAACATCCTTGAGTTTTATATTTTTTAACATTTCTACTTAAAGGGTCCATAAACATTGCAAGATATGTAACAGAAAACCTTATTAGATGAACCAGTAGGGTTTGGTGTTAAAAGTGTTTGTTCATTCTGCCTCCCAAATATCGAATAAAAAGAAACCAATCAATGTTATGTAGGCGAAAATAATACCAATTCTCATCTCACAAAAAATAAGTCCCCACTCAGGTCCATCATCTGTCAATGGAAAAACAGAGGTTCCCATGCTATTAGTGGCTCAAAGGCTGTTGAAAAGCAACGGGGTTTCTATAAACCAATCCAGCAAAATCAGCTCTCACTTCTGAGTCTTGCAGTGTGCTCAAACAACATTTAGGATCCCTGTGTTCAGCAAAATTATAATGAGAAGAATCCACTTAATTTGCAGTGTTTGTCTCCTGGAGCACAATCTGGGCACTATGTGTTGGGTAATAAAATGGCAAATGTGTAATTTTAACTCTCCAATATCCACTGCATGTTAATTTCCGGAAAGTGGCTGTGGAGTCAAAATATTCACTCCTCCTATAGATTATAGCCTTCCGTGAATTAATTTATAAAATGGAATCACTTTATGGGGATTTCGACTACTCTGGTTTTCTGTCATTTAGTTATATTAGGGCATCTGCATATGGTGTGTCCAATCTCATCTGGGAAAAAGGGCAGAAGCCTAGCACTCGATTCTTAAGGATATGACGGTGCTAGTGAACGGAGCCGATGATCCCATAAACAATAGAGTATATAATCACTGCACTCGTACATTGAGGAATTTTGCTTAAAGTGAAAAATTTAATACAGGTGGCAGGTGAACCGACAGGCAAATTAACGTTTCGGACAGTTAATGGCCTTGATGACAATGCCGCCCTTGGAAAAATTTCTATAGGTTAGAACACGAAATGTCAATATGGATGGTTGGAGAAAGAGTGAATGGACAAAATCTTCCGTAAGTGGTAAAGTTGTGCATGCAAACACGAATGTGTCTTGGGAACAGCTGGATAGCGTTGTAGCAGAAGCCGACACCAGTGGCTAATTAGCGAATGCTGGCACATATTGTGATAAAAAAAAACACCATAAGAGGAAAAACCTCCACTATTCTAGACAAAAAAACACCAGTATACAGGCAGAGATGCTAACCTGTCCAAGGCCTACAACAATTGCACTAACCAAGGTGCAGCGGACCCAAGTTAAGATGGCAATACACATATTGTGACCATATTGAGATCTGCCTATATGTGTCTAGATTTCTGACTGTTTTGGATAACATGATACATAATTTTAGTTTTTTTTCTAGTCTCACTTAAATATAGGTAAATATTAAATAAAGTCTCCTGATGAGTCGTCTTTGGTGTGACTTGGGAACAGCTGGATAGCTTTGTAGCAGAAGCCGACACCAGTGGCTATTTAGCGAATGCTGGCACATATTGTGTCTGAAAACAAATTCAGACAAAACAGGTCAGTGCTGTAAGGGTATGTGTCCACGTTCAGGAAACGCTGCGTGTTTGATGCTGCGTGGGGCCGCACCGTCAAACACGCAGCGTCCAGATGTTCCAGCATAGTGGAGGGGATTTTATGAAATCCCGTCTCCAATATGCTTGGTAACATGCATCCGTCGGCCCTGCGACTCCGGACATGCTGCGTGTCTTTTAAGATCGCAGCATGTCCGTGTTCCTTGCGGCGACGCAGCGCCTCCGCAAGGAATAACACAGGGCCCTATGCGTGGGGTGCGATGATCCCGGATGTGTGCAATGAACACATCCGGCATCATCGCGTCACAGAAGGGGGCGGGGCTTAGCGCCGAGCGGGTTTGCCGCTCCGACGAAACCTAATGTAGGTTAGGGAGCAACTCCCACTCGTCCACCAACGCCGGCTCCTGCACCTGCGTCTCTCATATGCTCCTGGGGTATTGCTGCACCTGTTTCCACAACTGCGCTATCGCTATTGGATTCGGCTCCCTAACCTACATTACAGCACCGACCTGTTTTGTCTGAGTTTGCTTTCAGACACAATACATGCCAGCATTCACTAAATAGCCACTGGTGTCGGCTTCTGCTGCAATGCTATCCAGCTGATCCCAAGACACATTCGTGTCTACATGCACAACTTAACCACTTATGGAAGATTTTGTCCATTCACTCTTACTCCAACCATCCACACTGACATTTCGTGTTCTAACCTGGAGAAATTTTCTAAGGGCGGCATTATCATCAAGGCCATTAACTGGCCGAAACGTTAATTTGCCTGTCAGTTCACCTGCCACCTGCATTAAATTTTTCACTTGAGGCAAAATTCCTCAATTTGTACGAATGCAGTGATTATATACTCTACCAATCTCATCTGGGATCTGTCTGTCCAGCTGGAGTAATCTGTTCCCTACTTCAGCAAATTGGATAGTACTACACCCTACTAAAGCATATTGCCAGAATCTGCCAGATACAGAGTTGTTCTCCTCTTGTTCAGTCCTCTGTGCTCAGCTTGCGGCTTGTGCATTTGTTTACTGTTGTGACCGTGGCCCATTTACTGACTACTCGTGTCTTCTTATTCTGTCCTTCTAGTTCTTACCCAGCTGCCTGACTATTCTTCTTGCCATCTAACACCACAAAATAGCAGGTAACACCATGGGGTCCAAGCCTAGGGGTCCCAGTGTAAGTCCAGATTCATGTAAGTGTGTTAAAGGGCGATGTTGTGAATTCCGTTCTTGGGCTCCCTCCAGTGGTTGTAAATGGCACTTTTGTGAATTCTGTCCTTGGGCTCCCTCCGGTGGTTTTAAGTGGAACTGCTGCTCCTTGGGTTTAGCATTAGCAGCTGCTTCCACTGATCGTCTCTCCTGGCTCTGCTATTTAGCCTGGCTCTAGTCTTCAGCCAGTGCCAGCTGTCAATGTTTCTTGGTTGGATTCAGATCTCTCCTTGGATTTCTCTGATAGCCTGCCATTTCAGCAAAAGATAAGTCCTTGCTTGTTCTTTTGGTTGTCCACTTGCTGTGGACTTAATCGCTCAGCTCATGTTATGTTTTTTCTTGTCCAGCTTGTCAGTATGATATATTCTGCTTAGCTGGAAGCTCTGGGGAAGCAGATTTGCCCTCCATACCGTGAGTCGGTGTGGAGATTATTTTTGTAAACTCTGTGTGGATTTTTTAGGTTTTAATACTGACCGCACAGTATTCTTTCCTGTTCTGTCTATCTAGTTAGAATTGGCCTCCTTTGCTAAATACTGTTTTCATTCTGTGTATGTCATTTCCCTCTCCACTCACAGTCAATATTTGTGGGGGGCTATCTTTCCTTTGGGGAATTTCTCTGAGGCAAGATAGCTTTCTGTTTCCATCTTTAGGGGTAGTTAGTTCTCAGGCTGTGACGAGGTGTCTAGGGAGTGACAGGAACATCCCACGGCTACTTCTAGTGTTGGTGATAGGATCAGGAACTGCGGTCAGTACAGATACCACCTCCTCAGAGCTCGTCCCATGTTGCTCCTTAACCACCAGGTCATAACAGGGCGATGAGCAAGACAATCCTTGGGATATGGAAAGCAGAGAAGGTAGTGCCAAGCATGTTCATGATGGACATCTTTTGAGCTGCCAGATGACCCAATACATTGTGTCTGCAAACTATTTCAGCTAGATCTACATTCAAATAGCGCTCCTTCCCTTCTGAACACTGCCATGTGCCCAGACAGTAGTGTACAACCTTATAAAGGGTATTGTGCGAAGGTGGAAAATAATTTGTATGTTCGATTTGTTTTCCATTATCCTTTGGGAATAATTCCAAAGTGCTCACCACATAAAGTGACACACGTCTGATTTTAAAAATGGGGCATGATTAGGAGCAAAAATCTGGCTGCAGGAAGAGGTTAAATCAGAGTGTTTTGGACACTAACTAGTGCAGTCAAAAACTGTGGCAACTGTGGCTATAGACAATAACACATCTACTGAAATGATCAAACTCAACAGTCTTCATCAGTAATAAAATGAGTTCATGCAGCGCCCCAGAGTCCTGGTCGTTGCAGTACTGATGCTCCGCCGCTAAGGGGAGCTGTGGCACGTCTGATGGCACTGAAGGAGTTCACCTGACCAGGTATCACAGACACCAATACACTTCACAGTCTGGCCTCCAGGGGGAGGTAAGGGTGCTATGTATTAGGCCACTCCTCACAATCTGGTAAAACTGGGGGTTGGATAGGAAGTTAGAGAGAAGCTGACTGGGGATTGAACATGCAACACCCTGTGGCAGAGGGTGTTGCGGGGAGAGACTCAGGGGGGTCCCTGTCAGGGGTGGGATCCTGACAGAGGCCTAGCGAACAGAGAGAACGTTACGGGACCGCGCCTGCACCTGATCGCGGCAGTACCCTAAGAAAGGACAAGAAGCGAGGTATATTGTGCTGAGTGAGAAACGAGATCAACGCAACAAGGAGAAATACCAGTAGGAGTCGTGCTGTAAGACAAGGCAACATCCTACTGAGGCGCGTAGCCGGTGGCCGGAATGCCGAGGAAGTACTAGGCTCCAAGCAATACTTCAAACCTACGGCAGGACAGTCAGCTATAGGAGGGCTGTCTCACACAAATCACCTACGAAGACATAGGAGGCAACATTAGGAGAAGGGCGACACTAGGGTCCAGGTAGAGCTCCGAGCCTACCCGTCATACGGGTGCGTCCTAGCCATATCATCTGGGGGACGAAGAAGAACATCAGAATTGAGTTGTGAGGGAACACGAGAAACAGACACAACAGTTGTGGGGACTATCCCGTAAGCACAGCAGGGGAGGACCGCAACACACAAGCGCTAGAAGGTAGGCACAGATTTCCACCTGCAAAGGGAACTCTGGAGGTGCCATCGGACCGGCCGGACTTGCACAGCCTGGTTAACCGTATTCCGGACTGAGGATCCTGAAGCCTTCAGTAAAGAGGTAAAGAGACTGCAACCTGGTGTCCTCGTTATTTCCTGTGACCAGCACTGCACCGCACTACCACCACCATCCACACCTATTATTGGGCGCCCCTCAGCAGGGTCACGGACCGGGTCTAGCCACCGTGACACTCCCAGAGCAGAGACTCAGAGGCCCGGTACCGGGTACCCCTCGGCCCTGCGGCAGTGGGGGCGCTGCATTCACACCGTGCCATGATCTGCCCATCAAAGCATGCCTCGCGTGCGTTTCAATCTGGAGCGCACGGAAGTAAGTAATGTCTTCTGATGAGCGGTCTGCGCATGTCTCATGTGGATTGCACGGAAGCATGTAAAATAACTTCCGGTTCAAAGTGTCCCAGGTCATATCCGTTTGCACATGAGCAAAAGACCGATGGACGTTACCAGACTGTAGTTCACACTGCGCATACCAGGCGAGAGCAATGGGCAAACCGATCGGACCCTATTTTTTGGGGAGCAAAGAATCATATATTACACTACCACATAATAAAAGAATCAATAACCCAGGTCACCAGCAATGTATTTTTTCCTTTTTCAAATGGTATATCAATAGCCGGGTACTACATTAGTGTCTTGCTGTTTCATTAATATAGGTATAATTTATTCAATATTATGAGTACCGGTCCTTTAAATGACCTCCCAAAAATCATATAAATATATTATTAAATCCTTACGAGGCAAGGCAGACCATTTGCAGAAATGGATCTATGGTATTAATACATAGAAATCTATGCATTCCTAATAGGAGAAAAATAGTAATTGGCTAGTCAATTAATTTCTCAGTGTCCAAAAAACAATAGGGTAGTCTAGACAAAACAGGCAAATGACATCTGCGCATTTATTTCTTTGGGTTGCCGGGAGTCAAGTCTAAATATCCATTCACACTCCCTTCTAAGAATGGTCCTATCATGGTTACCTCCTTTGGGGCCTGGTTTTACGACCTCAATAATCATAAAGTTGATATTCTCCAAATCTCCTCGATTGACTAACCTCATATGTCGGGCCAAGGTGGTATCCCTATCATTTCTAATGTCTCCTAGATGTTCACTCACTCTTTTTCTAAATTCCCTTTTAGTTTTTTCTATATAGTCTCTTGGGCAGGAGCACGTGGCCTTATAAACAACCCTTGAAGTTTTACAACTGGAAAAGTCTCTCTGATAAAAACACTTTCCTGTCGAGGAACTCTCGATCTCTGATTGAGCCACCAGGCCAGCGTAGAATAGTTTTTAATATTTCTGGGCCGCAGGGACCCTTTATTGACAGGTGTGATCTATGTCTAGACACAGTGGTTCCCTACTGAGGGTTGGGGGCATTATCAGATAAAGTGCGCATCTAGGGAATAACAGGGACAGCTGTCAATGAGCGGGGGCTTCACAACGAAAATCCCCTTAGGGTGCCAACCCCCGCTGTAAGACAGGATCAACACAGTTCAATATTAGGGAACTGCAGCAAAAAAACCCCCATAAAGGGTTTATTGGTTAGTTTTTGGGTATACACTGTGTTTTTTTGATTTTTGGTGAGCACATACCACCTCGTGGGTGTTTTTTAACCTTAATTAAACAAAGGTTATTCTTTTAATAAGGTTTTTTTCATGATTTCGTGTCAATTAAAGCTTCCACTCAATCCACAAAAAAAAGCAAGTCCTCACTCAGGTCCATCATCTGTTAACGGAAATATAGGTGGCTTCCATGTTACTGCTAGTACAAAGGCTCTGGAAAAGCGTTACGGCTACTTAACCCCCTAAAAAAAATTCTGCGCTCCCAAATTCAAATGCCCCCCTCCCTTCTGAGCCCCACAGTGTACCTAAGCCACAAATATCATCCACATGTTTGGCATTTCTGTAGTGACTAGAGCCCATCTAATTTATGGGTGCATGTATCCAGAAGCACAGGCTGGGCATAACGTACTGGTTACTGCAACGTACTGGTCACTACAATGGCAGTTTGCATTTTTCACTCAGCAACATCCATTGCTGCCTGTTTCTGGAATCAAAATCATCACTACATTTGTACATAAATTCCTTAAGGGGTATAATTTCCAAACTGGGGTCACTTGAGGGTGATTCTGCTTGTCTGGCATTTAGGGGCTCTTTATATAGAGTCTGGAAACTATTCTACAACAATTTGTTCTCCAAGAGTCAAATAGCGCTCCGTCCCTCCAGAGTCTTGCTGTGTGGCTAATTTTCATTTTGGCACAATTTTTACCCATTTCTCAGTGTTAAAATTAAAAATCTAGGGCTAAAACAATTTTGTTGTGGTAAAAATGTAATTATTTTTTCTTCACTGCCCAATGGTATCAAATTCTGTGATACACTTGTGGTGTCAATATGATCGCTGCACCCCTAGATGAACTCATTGAGAGGTGTAGTTTGTAAAATGCGGTCACTTATGGGGGTTTCTGCTGTTCTGGCACCTCAGGGATTCTGCCAATATGTTATGGCCCTCTCAAACCAATGCAGCAAAACCTGCACTGTAATATGGTGCTCCTTCCCTTTCATGCCATGCCATGCTCCTAGACAGTAGTTTTCCACCACATACCAGGTATTGGTATACTCGGGAGAAATTGCACAACAAACTCTGGGGTCCATTTTTTCTTGCTATCCTTTTGAAAATAAAAAAGTGGGGCTAAAATAGCATTTTTGTGGTAAAAATGTTATTTATTATTATTTTGACAGCTCAATATTATAAAATTATGTGAAGCCCCTGGAGGATCAAGGTGCTCACCAGACATGTAGATAAATTCCTTGAGGGGTCTAGTTTCCAAACTGGGGTCACTTGTTGGGGGTTTCCACTGTTTAGGCAAGTTAGGGGCTCTCCAAACACAACATGGCGTCCTCTATCGATTCCAGCCAATTCTGCATTCCAAAAGTCAAATGGCGCTCCTTCCCTTCTGAGCTCTGCCATGCGCACAAACAGTGATTTTCCTCCAGATATGGGGGTATCTGTGTACTCAGGAGAAATTGCTCAACAAAATTTATGGAGCAATTTCACCTTTTACCCTTATGAAAATGCAAAATATGGAGCTAAAAGAGCTTTATTTGGGAAAAATGTGATTTTTTTTTATTTCCACGGCTCTACGCTATAAACTTCTGTGAAGTACCTGTGGGTTCAAGGTGCTCAATACACTCTAGATAAGTTCCAAAACGGTGCCACTTGTTGGGGGTTTCCACTGTTTAGGCACATCAGGGGCTCTCCAAGCGCGTCATAGCAACCGCTAATTATTCCAGCATATTTTACATAAAAAAAAAATCAAATGGCGCTCCTTCCATTCTGAGCCCTGCCGTGTGCCTAAACAGTAGTATTCCCCCACATATGGGGTATCAGAATGCTTAGGAGTAATTGCAAAATAAAATGTATAGTCCATTTTCTCCTGTTACCCTTGCGAAAGTAATTAAAAAATTAGGTATAAAGGAAAACTTTTGTGAAACAAAAGCAAATGTTTATTTTTTCCTTCCACATTCCATTCATTACCGTGAAGCACCTGAAGGGTTAATAAACTTCTTGAATGTGGTTTTGAGCACCTTGAGGGGTGCAGTTTTTACAATGGTGTCACTTTTGGGTATTATTTTTTCATATAGATCCCTCAAAGTGAGTTCAAATGTTAGGTGGTCCCTAAAAAAATGGTTTTGAAAAATTTGTTGAAAAAATGAAAAATCGCTGGTCAACTTTTAACTCTTATAACTTCCTAACAAAAAATAGAATTATTCTTACCGCTAATTCGGTTTCTAGTAACCCACCACGACAGCACACCTGGAGGATGTTACCCCTTTCCTAATAGGGACAGGAAATGACAAAGAGGTTAAATAACCCCTCCCTCATCCTCCCCTCAGTGTTATTATAAAGGACCACAGGAGAAGAAATGCTTCAAATTATATTTATTCTTTTCAGAACGTATATTAAGCAAAGGGAGGGATTACTCCTGCTGTCGTGGTGGGTTACCAGAAACCGAATTAACGGTAAGAATAATTCTATTTTCTCTAGTAACCCCCCACGACAGCACACCTGGAGCAGTACCCAAGAGTAATATTTAGGGAGGGACTATAGCTTAAAGGACTTTTTCCCCAAAGGCTAAGTCTTCTTTTGACATTAGGTCTAGCCTGTAATGTTTGGAAAATGTATGGACTGAGGACCATGTAGCAGCTCTGCATATTTGCTCGATGGAAACACTGGCTTTCTCGGCCCAGGAGACAGCTGTTGCTCTGGTAGAATGAACTGTGAATTTTTCTGGCGGTGGAAGGCCTTGGATCTGGTAAGCCTCCAAGATTGCTCTCTTGATTCAGTTGGCAATTGTAGATTTGGAAGTCTTCTTCCCCTTATTCTGGCCGTGAAGATGAATAAACAAATTCTGATCCTTTCTAATTTTGTCTGAAACTTGACCATAATAAAGTACCATTCTCCGAACATCCAAAGTATGGAACTGTTCTTCTTCCTCATTCTTTGGTTCCTGATAGAAGGATTGGAGAATTATCTCCTGCGACTTGTGGACGTCAGAGACAACCTTTGGGAGAAAGGATGGATCCAATCTCAGGATAAGTCTGTCTTGTAGACTCTTCATGTAGGGCTCATTGATTGACAGGGCCTGTAGTTATTGCTATCAGGAAGGTGGTTTTCCAGGCAAGTCTATCCATTCCTATTGATGACAGGGGTTCAAAAGGTGGAAGTGTAAGTCCCTTGAGGACTATATTGAGGTCCCAGGATGGGACTATATTTATGGATCTTGGAGATATGCGGGATGCTGCCGTCATAAATCTTCTTATCCATCTGTGGTCGGCTAAAGGCTGGTCAAAATACGAGCTCAGGGCCGCCACCTGTACCGTGAGGGTGCTGGGTCTGAGACCCTTTTCTAGCCCATCTTGCAAAAAATCTAAGATTCTGGCTAGGTTCGGCCAGTCTGGGTTAGGCCGTTCAGAAGCACTCCATGCGATAAAGGTCTTCCATATTTTTTGATAGATGGAATTGGTTACCATTTTCCAGCTTTTCTGTAGCGTTCTAATGACGTTCTTTGATAGGCCTCTGGTCCTCAGAATTGTGATTTCAGAAGCCAGGCATTCAGGTGTAATCTCTCGGGATCTGGATGAAGTATTGGCCTCTGATATAGAAGTCTATTGACCGGGGGTAGTGCCATCGGTCCATCTACTTTTAGGCTGATGAGGGTCCCAAACCAGCTTCTTTTGGGCCAAAAGGGAGCCACTAGGATTACCCTGATCTTTTCTGTCCTTATCTTTTGTAGGACCTTTGGTAGAATTGGTAACGGCGGAAAAGCATAGGCCAGTGAGAATGTCCATGGTTGTGCCAATGCGTCTACACCTAGCCCCGGATTGGTTGGATCTAGCGAGAAAAACTGGTTCACCTTTGTGTTCTGACTGCTTACGAACAGGTCCACTTCTGGCTGTCCCCACTTTTTGGCCAAAATTTGAAAAATTTCCGGGTCTAGACCCCATTCTCCTGGATGGATCCTTTCCCTGCTCAGGAAGTCGGCCTGTATATTTATTTCCCCTTTTATGTGCAGGGCGGAAAGCGAGAGAACATGTTCTTCTGCCCAGGAAAATATTCTGGCTGATATGGCCTTTAGATCCTCATGTCTTGTACTTCCCTGATGGCGAAGGTGGGCAACTGTCGTCATGTTGTCTGAGTAGATTTTGATGTGGGAATTTTGAACAAGAGCTACTGCTGCTTTGAGAACTTCCTCTACTGCTTTCAGTTCTCTGAAGTTCGAGGATCATTGACTTATCTCATTTGGCCAGTCTCCTTGAAATATGTGTTGGGCCACCGTAGCTCCCCAACCTCTTTCGCTGGCATCTACTGTTATAGACATTGCTGGATCCTGTAACCAGGGAACTCCTTTGATTAAGTTTTCCTTTTGTAGCCACCATGTCAATGAGGACTTTACGTGTGGTGGTATTGTGATCTTTTTGTCTAGAGAATTTGGGGATCAGTCCCAGTTTGACAGAATATGAGTTTGGAGTATTCTGGTGTGGGCTTGTGCCCATGCCACCATCTGGATGCATAATGTCATGGTCCCGAGAACCGACATGGCCCATCTTAAAGATACTATCCTTTTGTCCCACAACATTCTTATTTTTGGTGTAAGCAAGGTCCGTTTTTGTTCTGGTAAGAAAGATGTTTGGCTGTGAGAGCCTAGTAGGACTCCTAAAAAGACCTTTGTTGTTGACGGAACCATATCTGATTTCTTGTGGTTCACTATCCAGCCTAGGGACGATAAGATTTGGACTGTCTTTTGAAGGTGTTCTTGTAGAATGGAAACTGCAGGAGCCACTATCAGGAGGTCGTCGAGGTATGGAATTATGCATATTCTTTGACCTCTGATGTAGGCCATTGCTTCGGTCATAATCTTTGTGAAGATTCTAGGGGCTGAGGATAGCCCAAACGGGAGGACATTGAACTGAAAATGGTCTGTGTTTTCTCCCCTGGCGACTGCAAATCTTAGGAATTTCCGATAAGTTGGATGGATTGGGATGTGGTAGTATGTGTCCTGTAAATCTATAGTTGCCATGACGAAATCTTGACCTATGAGGGGTACTGTAGATTTTACGGATTCCATCTTGAACCTTCTGTAGGCGACGTGTCAATTCAGGGGTTTTAGATTGATTATCACATGATGGGACCCATTCGGTTTCTTTATTAGGAATAAGTTTGAATAATGTCCTCTGTTCCGCTCGTTCTCCGGGTGTTATGGACCTGGTGGTTAGGAGCACCCGGAATGACCTGATGTTTAAACTAGAAATAGGGACAAGCTCTGGGGAAGTGGGAACTCTGTTGACCGCAAACCCTACTCCTATCACACACACTAGAAATAGCCGTGGAGCGTACCTAACTCTTCCTAGATGCCTCTTCACAGCCTAAGAGCTAACTACCCCTAAAGATTATTGACTAAATTAAAGATTAAAGATTATATTGACTGTGAGTTAAGAGTAAAGTCACAAACACAGGAATGAAACAGGTTTTAGCAAAGGAGGCCAGTGAAGACTGCCTAAATAGTCAGAGGATAGAAAAGGGAACTATGCGGTCAGCACAAAAAACTACAAAAACCACGCAGAGTATGCAAAAAGACCTCCACACCGACTCACGGTGTGGAGGTGCAACTCTGCACCCCCAGAGCTTCCAGCTAGCAAGGAAATATCATGATAGCAAGCTGGACTAGAATTTAGCAGTACTAAGAAATATATTCAGGAAGCAGTAACAACAAATGAACTAGCAGGGACTTAGCATCTGCTGGAGTAGACAGGTCATCAGAGAAGTCCAAGAGAGATCTGAACCAATACTGAGACATTGACAGCTGGCATGAAGTAACGATCTGAGTGGAGTTAAATAGGGAAGCCAGCATAGCAATAAACGAGGGCAGCTGAGGAAGCCAACCTCAAGGACCAGCAGTTCCACTCAAAGCCACCAGAGGGAGTCCAAGGACAGAACTCACCGAAGTACCATTCATGACCACAGGAGGGAGTCCGAGAACGGAATTCACAACAGTACCCCCCCCTTGAGGAGGGGTCACCGAACCCTCACCAGGGCCCGCAGGCCGATCAGGACGAGCCAAATGAAAGGCACGAACTAAATCGGCAGCATGGACATCGGAGGCAACAACCCAGGAATTATCCTCCTGACCATAGCCCTTCCACTTAACCAGGTATTGAAGCTTCCGTCTTGAAATACGAGAATCCAAAATCTTCTCTACCACATACTCCAACTCCCCTTCGACCAACACTGGAGCAGGAGGATCAACGGAGGGAACCATAGGCGCCACATATCTCCGCAACAACGACCTATGGAACACATTATGGATGGCAAAAAAAGCTGGAAGGACCAAACGAAATGACACAGGATTGAGAATTTCAGAAATCTTATAAGGACCAATGAAACGAGGCTTAAACTTAGGAGAAGAAACCTTCATAGGAACATAACGAGAAGACAACCAAACCAAATCCCCAACACGAAGTCGGGGACCAACACAGCGACGGCGGTTAGCGAAACGTTGAGCCTTCTCCTGGGACAACGTCAAATTGTCCACCACGTGAGTCCAAATTTGCTGCAACCTGTCCACCACAGAATCCACACCAGGACAGTCAGAAGGCTAACCTGCCCTGAAGAAAAACGAGGATGAAAACCAGAATTGCAAAAAAAAGGCGAAACCAAAGTAGCCGAACTAGCCCGATTATTAAGGGCGAACTCAGCCAATGGCAAGAAAGTCACCCAATCATCCTGATCAGCAGAAACAAAGCATCTCAGATAGGTTTCCAAAGTCTGATTGGTTCGTTCGGTTTGGCCATTTGTCTGAGGATGGAAAGCCGAAGAAAAAGACAAATCAATGCCCATCTTAGCACAAAAGGACCGCCAAAACCTAGAGACAAACTGGGAACCTCTGTCAGACACAATGTTCTCCGGAATGCCATGCAAATGAACCACATGCTGAAAAAATAGTGGAACCAAATCAGAGGAGGAAGGTAATTTAGGCAAGGGTACCAAATGGACCATCTTAGAAAAGCGATCACAAACCACCCAGATGACAGACATCCTTTGAGAGACAGGAAGATCTGAAATAAAATCGATGGAAACATGCGTCCAGGGCCTTTTCGGGACCGGCAAGGGCAAAAGTAACCCACTGGCACGAGAACAGCAGGGCTTGGCCCGAGCACAAGTCCCACAGGACTGCACAAAAGAACGCACATCCCGTGACAAGAAAGGACCTAGCCACCAAATCTCTGGTACCAAAAATCCCAGGATGACCAGCCAACACCGAACAATGAACCTCAGAAATAACTCTACTAGTCCATCTATCAGGGACAAACAGTTTCTCCGCAGGACAACGGTCAGGTCTATCAGCCTGAAACTCCTGCAGCACCCGCCGCAAATCAGGGGAGATGGCAGACAGAATTACCGACTCTTTGAGAATACCAGCCGGCTCAGGGACTCCCAGAGAATCAGGCACAAAACTCCTAGAAAGGGCATCAGCCTTCACATTCTTAGAACCAGGAAGGTATGAGACCACAAAATCGAAACGGGAGAAAAACAGCGACCATCGAGCCTGTCTAGGATTCAACCGCTTGGCAGACTCTAGATAAGTCAGATTCTTGTGATCCGTCAAGACCACCACGCGGTGCTTGGCTCCCTCAAGCCAATGTCACCACTCCTCGAATGCCCACTTCATAGCCAGCAACTCCCGATTGCCAACATCATAAATACGCTCAGTAGGCGAAAACTTTCTAGAAAAGAAAGCACATGGCTTCATCACAGAGCCATCAGAACTTCTTTGAGACAAAACAGCCCCTGCTCCAATCTCAGAAGCATCCACCTCGACCTGAAAAGGGAGCGAAACATCTGGCTGACGCAGCACAGGGGCAGAAGAAAAACGACGTTTCAGCTCCTGAAAAGCCTCAACGGCCGCAGAGGACCAATTCACCACATCAGCACCTTTCCTTGTCAAATCAGTCAAAAGGTTTAACCACACTAGAAAAATTAGCGATGAAGCGACGGTAAAAATTAGCAAAGCCCAGGAATTTCTGAAGGCTCTTCACAGATGTAGGTTGAGTCCAATCATAAATGGCCTGAACTTTAACAGGATCCATCTCGATAGTAGAAGGGGAAAAAATGAAGCCCAAAAAGGAAACCTTCTGAACTCCGAAGAGACATTTAGACCCCTTCACAAACAAGGAATTAGCACGAAGGACCTGGAATACCATTCTGACCTGCTTCACATGAGACTCCCAATCATCCGAAAAGACCAAAATATCATCCAAATATACAATCATGAATCTATCCAGATACTTTCGGAAGATGTCATGCATAAAGGACTGAAACACAGATGGAGCATTAGAAAGCCCGAATGGCATCACCAGGTACTCAAAATGGCCCTCGGGCGTATTAAATGCTGTTTTCCATTCATCGCCCTGTTTAATACGCACAAGATTATACACCCCTCGAAGATCTATCTTGGTGAACCAACTAGCCCCCTTAATCCGAGCAAGCAAATCAGACAGCAGGGGAAAAGGGTACTGAAATTTGACCGTGATTTTATTGAGAAGGTGGTAATCTATACAGGGTCTCAGAGAACCATCCTTCTTGGCCACAAAAAAGAACCCTGCTCCCAACGGTGACGAAGACGGGCGAATATGCCCTTTCTCCAAGGATTCCTTTATATAACTCCGCATAGCGGCGTGTTCTGGCACAGATAAATTGAAAAGTCGGCCCTTAGGAAACTTACTACCAGGAATCAAATTAATAGCACAATCACAATCCCTATGAGGAGGTAGGACACTGGATTTGGGTTCATCAAATACATCCCGGTAATCTGACAAAAACTCAGGGACTTCAGAAGGAATGGAAGAAGAAATTGACATCAACGGAACATCACCATGTACCCCTTGACAACCCCAACTAGACACAGACATTGATTTCCAATCCAATACTGGATTATGAACCTGTAGCCATGGCAAACCCAACACGACCACATCATGCAAATTATGCAACACCAAAAAGCAAATATCTTCCTGATGTGCAGGAGCCATGCACATGGTCAACTGAGTCCAGTACTGAGGTTTATTCTTGGCCAAAGGCGTAACATCAATTCCCCTTAATGGAATAGGATACTGCAAAGGCTCCAAGGAAAAACCACAGCGCCTGGCAAACTCCAAGTCCATCAAATTCAGGGCAGCGCCCGAATCCACAAATGCCATAACAGAGTAGGACAACAAAGAGCAAATCAGAGTAACAGATAAATGAAATTTAGGCTGTACAGTACCAATGGTGACAGACCTAGCGAACCGCTTAGTGCGCTTAGGACAATCAGAGATAGCATGAGTGGAGTCACCACAGTAAAAACACAGCCCATTCTGACGTCTGTGTTCTTGCCGTTCAGTTCTGGTCAAAGTCCTATCACATTGCATAAGCTCAGGCCTCTGCTCAGAGGACACCGCCAAATGGTGCACAACTTTGCGCTCGCGCAAACGCCGATCAATTTGAATGGCCAAGGACATTGATTCATTCAGACCAGCAGGCGTGGGGAACCCCACCATAACATCCTTAAGGGCTTCAGAAAGACCCTTTCTGAAAATTGCTGCCAGGGCACACTCATTCCATTGAGTAAGTACAGACCACTTCCTAAACTTCTGGCAATATACCTCCGCTTCATCCTGACCCTGAGACAGAGCCAGCAAGATTTTCTCTGCCTGATCCACTGAATTCGGTTCGTCATAAAGCAATCCAAGCGCCAGAAAAAACGCATCTACATTAAGCAATGCAGGATCTCCTGGCGCAAGGGAGAATGCCCAGTCTTGAGGGTCGCCACGTAACAAAGAAATAATAATTTTTACTTGCTGAATGGAGTCACCAGAGGAGCGAGGTTTCAAAGCAAGGAACAGTCTGCAATTATTTTTGAAATTCAGAAACTTAGATCTATCCCCAGAAAACAAATCAGGCATTGGAATTCTAGGCTCTAACATCGGATTCTGAACTACATAATTTTGAAATTCCCCAAAGGAAAAGGCAGCCCCCACATATATTGACTGTTAGTTAAGAGGAAAGTCACAAACACAGGAATGAAACAGGTTTTAGCAAAGGAGGCCAGTCTTCACTAAATAGTCAGAGGATAGAAACGGGAACTATGCGGTCAGCACAAAAAACTACAAAAACCACGCAGAGTATGCAAAAAGACCTCCACACCGACTCACGGTGTGGAGGTGCAACTCTGCACCCCCAGAGCTTCCAGCTAGCAAGGAAATATCATGATAGCAAGCTGGACTAGAATTTAGCAGTACTAAGAAATATATTCAGGAAGCAGTAACAACAAATGAACTAGCAGGGACTTAGCTTCTGCTGGAGTAGACAGGTCATCAGAGAAGTCCAAGAGAGATCTGAACCAATACTGAGACATTGACAGCTGGCATGAAGTAACGATCTGAGTGGAGTTAAATAGGGAAGCCAGCATAGCAATAAACGAGGGCAGCTGAGGAAGCCAACCTCAAGGACCAGCAGTTCCACTCAAAGCCACCAGAGGGAGTCCAAGGACAGAACTCACCGAAGTACCATTCATGACCACAGGAGGGAGTCCGAGAACGGAATTCACAACACCGGGACTGTGGAGATCACATTGTTGACTAGGAGATCTTGTACTCCCGCTATCAATGTGGATTGTAGCTTTGGTGTGGACAAAGATGTTGTCCTTAACATCTTTTGAGGATATGAGACAAACTCTATTTTTATCCCGTCTCTGACTGATGTTAAGGTCCATTGGTCTGAGCAGATTGTTTGCCAGTATGGAAGGAAATTTGAGATACGACCCCCCAACATGGTGGCATCATTGTTTTCTTTGATTTTGGGGTTGGGGAAGAAAAAGATTCCTGTCTTTTCCCCCTTTTGGATAACTCCAACGCGCCGACTTACCCTTACCCCTGTATTGAGGAGTATGCTCTTGTTGAGAGCGAAAGGGTCTTTTCCTAGGGTTTCTGTTATGACCCCAATGGCAGAGGGTCTCAGAAATATTTACTAAGTCTGCAAACACAAAAACCAGCTCATAGGGCAGTGGTAACTGGGCTGACCATATATCTAATCCTAGCACCACAAATAACAGCAGCCGGGGAACGTGGATACGTTGATTCTAGACGTCTCGCGCCAGCCGGAGAACTAACTAACCCTAGAAGGGAAAAGAAAGACCTTTCTTGCCTCCAGAGAAAAGACCCCAAAAGTTGGATACAAGCCCCCAACAAATAATAACGGTGAGGTAAGAGGAAAAGACAAACGCAAGAATGAGCTAGGTATTTAGCAAAGAGAGGCCCACTAGCTAATAGCAGAATATAGTAAGATAACTTATATGGTCAGCAAAAACCCTATCAAAAATATCCACGCTGGAAATTCAAGAACCCCCGAACCGTCTAACGGCCCGGGGGGAGAACACCAGCCCCCTAGAGCTTCCAGCAAGGTCAGGAATAACATTTAGTACAAGCTGGACAAAAATGAGAGCAAGCAAATAACCCAAAAAACAAAGAAGCAGGACTTAGCTTAATTTAGCACGAACCGGGACCAGCAGATAGGAGCAAACAGAAAGGATCTGATTACAACGATGCCAGGCACTGGACTAAGGATCCAGGAAGTTTATATAGCAACACCCCTGGACTAACGGCCCAGGTGGGTGCAAACTGAGGGAAGAAACTCCCAGAGTAATATCACTAGTAACCACAAGAGGGAGCCAAAAAGTCTAATTCACAACAGGTTTCTAGGTACTGGCAGTGTATTCTTTTTGTCTGAGGCTTTCTCCAATAGATGATCCAGGGCAGGCCCAAACATATATTTTCCTTTAAAAGGAATAGAACACAGCCTCATCTTCGAAGTCATGTCCCCAGACCAAGATCTTAGCCAGAGTGCTCGTCTTACGGAATTTGACAACCCTGATGATCTTGCTGCCACCCTCACCGATTCAGCCGAGGCATCGGCTAGAAATCCTGTCGCCTTCTGGAAGATAGGTA
This sequence comes from Ranitomeya variabilis, assembly GCF_051348905.1. Classification (NCBI taxonomy): domain Eukaryota; kingdom Metazoa; phylum Chordata; class Amphibia; order Anura; family Dendrobatidae; genus Ranitomeya; species Ranitomeya variabilis. Next base: position 701,861,940 of record NC_135235.1, on the reverse strand, counting down.
GGGAGGCTAGCATATCTTCTCTGGGAGTGCCTGAGGACAGGTGTTCTTCTAGTTGTCCCATCCAACGGTGCATTGACCTAGCCACACAGGTAGATACAGAATTGATGTTCAGTAAGGATGCTGACGTTTCCCATGATTTCCTTAGTAGCCCGTCCATTTTACGTTCCAAAGGATCTTTCAACTGGGAGGCATCTTCAAATGGTAGCGTGGTTTTTTTTTAGCTACCCTAGCGATCTGGACGTCAACCTTTGGTATCTCCGACCAGCATGAAGCAGTGTCGTCATCTACCGGAAACCGATCCTCAATTTCTGCTGGGGTGGTCAACCTCTTTTCTGGGGATTCCCATTCTTCTAGGACTAAATCACGGATATTTTTGTGAATAGGAAATACCTGTTTTTTCCTAGAACGGAGACCCCCGAACTTCTCTTCCTGTACTGACTGAGCCGTTTTTTCTTCTTCAATCTCCATAGCCTTCCTTACTGCTGTGAGAAGTTCTTCTATGTCACTGGAGGAGAAGTTGTATCTCTCCTGCTGAGAAGACTCTGATTCTAAGGATATTTCACCTTCTTCTGGAGGTTCATCAGACATCTCCCCTTGAGAATCCTCATGTACTTCATCCTCTGGATTAAGCCTTCTTTTCTTAGCCTCCGGAGGAGTACTAGGGGAGGGTGTGGGTTGGGAAAGGGTGGCCAGAGAGCTTCTGATCTCGTGCTGGATTAAGCCTTTGATCTCTTCCATGAGAGATGGCTGCTCTTCTCTAATAATTTTCTCTGTGCATTCTTTGCACAATGTCTTCTTGTATGAAGAGGACAATTTCTTTACACAAACTGCGCATTTGCGCGTAGCTTTGGATTTGCCTCCTGATGCGGGTTCCTTGTCCCCCTGAAATAAAGGGGAGAAGGAACCATAAGTTTGTAGCCCGCATCAGGGAATGGACACCCTGGGCCAGACTACTTACTGGGGCCGGGATGGTGCTGGGATCTGCAGGAGCAGAGCGTGAGGCAGCGGACATCTCCATGATTTTCACCACACAGTGGTCCTACCTGAGATGTCTTCTTGTCCGGGGCTCTTAAATAGGCGACCGGACACAGCACCTGTCCTCGTGGTGGGAGGACCTCCTCCTCCAATGTCCGGACGTATGTGGGGGGAGGCCGCCGACATACACACCGCTCTATCATGCGTTCCAGCGTGGAACGCAAAAGGACCTTCCTGAACGCTGAAGCCGGCCGGCGTCTGACGTCACATCCTGCCGCCGGCTTCAGACCGGAAGTCCTCATCATGCGCATACCGCTGGAGGAGGAGAGAGGCTGGAGAGCGTCAGAGCGGTCTGCAGCTGAAGAATGCCGCCCAGACCTTGCCCTGCAGGTGCGCACTGGTGGCGGATGTCCCGAGTCCAGAGGAGACGGGAGCAGCGCACAGGGAAGAGAGGTAAGTCTGCTCCCTAGCTGCCCAGCGTTAAGTTCCCCCCGGTGACCACTGCCGGCACAGTACACCTGGGATGACCTCTTCATCCCTAGTAGGGACAGCAAAAAACACTGAGGGGAGGATGAGGGAGGGGTTATTTAACCTCTTTGTCATTTCCTGTCTCTATTAGGAAAGGGGTAACATCCTCCAGGTGTGCTGTCGTGGGGGGTTACTAGAGAAAAAAAATTTTGGTTCCAAACTTGTGCTGACGTAAAGTTGGAAATGTTATTTATTAACTATTTTGTGCGATATAACTCTCTGATTTAAGGGTCTAAAAATTAAAAGTTTGAAAATTGTGAAATTTTCAAATTTTTTGCCAAATTTCCTTTTTTTCACAAATAAACAAGTCATATCAAAGACATTTTACCACTAACATGAAGAGCAATATGTCCCAAGAAAACATTGTCAGAATCACCAGGATCCGGTGAACCGTTCCAGACTTATAACCTCAAAGTGACAGTAGTCAGAATTGTAAAAATTGGCTAGGTCACGAAGGCAAAAACAGGCCCGGGCACGAAAGGGTTAACTGAAAACTACAAATAAAGATTAAACAACAACAACCACAAGATGGAATTCATCACCAGGTATCAGTGTAATCAGTATAACGGCACCGAAAGCACACTGTCTGTACGTTAGGGCTGACCCACACGTCCAGATAATTCCGGTACCGGAATAAATCGGTACCGGAGTTATCCGTGTCCGTGTGCCTGGGAACTCACGGAGGCCATACCTGCGGCACACGTGTGCCGCCCGTATGGCGAGTGGGTACCACACGGAGCGTGTGGTACCCACTCTGCATGGTGCTGAAGCTGCGATTCATATCATCCCTGCAGCAACGTTTGCTGCAGGGAAAATATGAAGAATAGTGTTTAAAATAAAGATCCATGTGTCCGCCGCCCCCCCACCCCCTGTGCGCCCCCCCCGCTGGTCAGAAAATACTCACCCGGATCCCCCGTCGGCAGTCGCTCCTTCCTGGTCTGGCCGCGGCTTACTGTATGCGGTCACGTGGGGCCGCTCATTTACACTCATGAATAGGCGGCTCCGCCCCTATTGGAGGTGGAGCCACATATTCATGAGTGTAATCGGCCGCATACAGTAGAGAAGCCGCGGCCAGACCAGGAAGGAGCGACTGCCGACGGGGGATCCGGGTGAGTATTTTCTGACCAGCGGGGGGGGCGCACAGGGGGTGGGGGGGCGGCGGACACATGGATCTTTATTTTAAACACTATCATTCATATTTTCTCTGTAGCAAACGCTGCTACAGGGAACATATGAATGGCGGCTTCAGCACCATGTGGGGGGGGACAGCGCTTACTGTAGCGCTGTCTCCGAAACGCCACACGGACCCCAGACGGAGAATGTCCGTGTGAGGTCCGTGTTTTACACGGACCCATTGACTCTATTGGGTCCGTGTAATCCGTGCGCTCCCACGAACACTGACATGTCTCCGTGTTTGGCACACGGAGACACGGTCCGCACACGGTCCGCACAAAATCAATGACATCTGAACAGATGCATTGATTTTTATGGGTCTACGTGTGTCAGTGTCTCCGGTACGGGAGGAAACTGTCACCTCACGTACCGGAGCCACTGACGTGTGAAACCGGCCTTACTGTGCACAATCCTGCTGACAGGTTCACTTTAAATTTAGATGTTAGGCATTTGGAAGAGGAGATGGAGAGCTTTTTTTAAGACTATCAGGGAGTTACAGACTCACATAATTCAGGAAGGCCAATCCCACCACAATCAAACTATCATACAGAATGAACAGGTAAAAAAAAAGGCATAGAATAAAAAAAGTTACATCCCCAACAACGTACAGTATGTACGAGGGGAGAACTCCAACACTAACGATATGTGCACACCTTCAGGTTTTTTTCGCTTACATTAAGCATCCTATTTTTAGAATGCGTTCTGCACTTTTGTGCACATGGTGCGTTTTATTCAGCAGCAAAATCGCATTCCGGAAAAAAGGCAGCATGTTCATTCTTTGTGCGGAATTTTGGTTCTGGAAGCATCGCGAGGAGCGGGAAGGCTGCTGGGGAGGCCGGAAGGTGAAAATATCATGAGTTTTTATTTTTTTAACATTCTATCTTTTTACTAGTGATGACGCATAGGCAGTATCAATAGTAAAAAGTTGGTCACATTTGTCAAACACTATGTTTGACAAGTGTGACCAACCAGTCAATTAGTTTTCCAAGCAAAGCTACAGATCAGATGGAAAACACTAGGATTCTGCAAGCTAATTACGCTTATAAAACGCTAGTGTTTAGCGGGAATACGCATGCCAATTCCACATGCGATATACCCGTGGCAGGAGTTGCAGAATTTCCGCGGAAATTCTTCAACGTGTCCACTTAGCCTAAGCCAGAGTGGCACTTATTTATGATGGAACATTGGAGCTACTATGAGTTCTGACCACAAGATTAGAGTAAGTATTAGTGCTCCTCATTTCAGGAGAGATTGTGCAGTAATCTGAATTCCTTAGGATTGAAAATATAATGGAATTTATGACGTGGAGTGAATCCATGAAACCAGGACTCAAGCCATGACAACACATCTCCTGCAGGCGCGAATAAATGTATATTACAGCCATCAGCCACGCACAGCTTACAGATATATCATGGCACAGGTGTAATGGTTTTCCTGTAGTCTATCACAATCCTCCTTGAAATTAGTTAGTTTTTAATACAAATTGAAAAGTCAGGATAAAGGGAAACTCTGTTGTTATTGTACAGAAATTCACACTTGGCCTCACTGCACATTTAATGTTGTTGATCAAAAAGTGAAGTTTGGCCAGAAATACTGGACCTGGTCTTGTAGGGACCATATGAGCACATTCAGCAGCACAGAAGGGAGAGAAGGAAGATTCATCCAATAAGATATCAGGGATCTAGGAAGCCAACAGCATCATTACCCTCCACTTTCTCTTACTGGCCAATCATACTTTTCAAGTGATTTCCGAACTTGTCAGAACATTGTACGTACACTGTCATTTGGCTTTGTAGTTTACAGATCTGGACAGGAAAGGGTTATTGTCTTCTAATCTAATGGATCCTCCAGGTTGTAAGATCTATAGAAAGTGGCTTTCAATGCCCAAAGTCATTTGAACAGTTTTGGTGGAGAATGTTGTGGTCTAGAGGCAAAATGGTGATCACACGATTATGATACGGCCGCACTACACCACCGATAAAGCAGCCACAGCCGGTGACTGAGAAGAATCTGTGACTTCTCTGCATTTAGTGGTTACTACTCACCTGGGTAGTCATATGTGGGAATCTCCTCTTTACACCACTCATCATCTCTCACATATGTCTCTGTAGTATTAATATGGGTCAGATCTTCACACTGAAACAAATATTGTAAAAGTCACAGACAGATGGAGAAGTCACATCTATGATCAGCTCTAATCCTGCCATCTCCACCATTCTCATTACACAAGTATAAAACATATAATACTGGTGGATAGAACAAGACTGAGCACAAGACCTTCACAGCCGTCTACATATCATAGGGGAGATCTCAGGACACCTTCTCTCCATCTACCTGATGATCCTGAGGAACATTGGGATCTTCTTGTTTACAGTCCTGTGGAAGAAGAGGACGGGGACATCTCTCGGGTGTTGTCCTCTTACTGGATAGATCTGGAGGAAACACACACAGGGACTGAATTAATTCCTTACATCCAGATAATACAGATAATTATAGGCTGTGTGTATGTAATCCTATTACCTGGAGATGTGAGGGGCTGGGGAACCTCCATCATGACGTCCTTGTACAGATCTTTGTGTCCTTCTAAATACTCCCACTCCTCCATGGAGAAATAGACGGCGACATCCTGGCACCTTATAGAAATCTGACACATACAATGATACCGTCATCCCCCCGATCCCTTCATATTGTTACTGTATAATGTCCCAGCATTCCCAGCAGTGTCACCTCTCCAGTCAGCAGCTCAATCATCTTGTAGGTGAGTTCTAGGATCTTCTGGTCATTGATGTCCTCAAGTATCAGCGGGTGAGGTGGAGGCCCCGTGATTGGACTCAGGGGTCTTCCCCATCCCTCAGACACAGGGTCCTGACAGCGCTCACTAGAGATCTTCTTCACTACCGTGTAATCCTGGTTATGGAGAGACACATTAATAAATCTCACTACAGACATTTCCAGAGTCCTCACCTCTCCAGTTCTGTCCATCTGTTATTCCCATAGATAAGAATGATGTAATGTGACGTCATCAGAATCTCTCACCTCTCCAGTAAGCCGGAAGAGGATCTCTATGGTGAGGTGTAATATCCTCTCCACCATCTTGTCTCTGTCCATATCCATCTTTGATGGGTAAATCAGGAAAATTCTCTTCTATAGAAGATCTTCACTGAGAAGATCCGATATTGTAGAGACCTGAATAAGAAGAAGATGAGCCGATGTAACATCATAAGAATCCTGTGTAATAATACAATTACTGGAGATAATAAGGGAAACATATGAGGAGATTTATTATTTTACAGTATTTAGTTTCCTTCTTTACATCTACTAATAAAACCTATATATTTAGGCCACAGACAACAAGCAGTTTCTCCCTCGGAGTCGGCAGCTGAATACGTTCCTCATAGACTCATCTTCCATAACGCTAATTCTCGTCTCATTTACCGACACTGGAATCGGCATTAGCAATACTGCAGGAGATATTCATTACACGGGACAGGAGAAATAACGACTTCATGATGAGGACGACATCTTCATCTTCTACTGCGGCTCTAGGAACAGATTTGGCCAGAGTCCATCACTGACTCCATCACCACCGGCCTCTATATGAAGGTTTCCCGACAATACTGTGTGGAGGCCCCGTACTATGAGAGTAATACAGGTTTCCTTGGTTCCCATATTTCATAGATCCAAAAAATTGGGTTGGAGATACTGTGTGTGGGAACCAAGAAAATGGCAATGTACAGTATCAAGAATGTGGATAAATGAGGATTTATTATCTAGTGGTTTAGGTGGTAGCAGATTGTGTGAGGTTTTTTGTATTATTATAATGTGCTGAGGCTTCTGGGGGAACATTATACTGTGTGGGGGCCCCGTACTATGAGAGTAATACAGGTTTCCTTGGTTTCCGTCTTTCATAGTTGGGTCGTTTGTATCCATCAGAAGAAAAGAAAGAAAACCATTGTGATTCTTATAAGGAGACAACACAAACCCCCTAAATATAACATTTTATAACAACCCCACAATCTGTGACTCTTCAGGGTAAATCGCTCTCTCACCATTGGATTAGAGCTGATACTATGGAGCTAAAGGGACTAAACAGACTTTCTGTCACCTCCATAAAGGGGCACTTTTCCGTGTTTGTCAGAACTGTCCGAGGATTATTAGAGGAGATAGTTCCCCCCAATTAGAAGGGACACCTGTGGATATTGGGGTCTTTACCTGCTACAGTTCTGGTGTGGAGCCTCCACCTGCAGAGCCAAACAGGACCTGTGATGAGGTCACATGAGGGGAGGAGTCAGGGGTCACATGATCAGGGCCTCAGTGTATGCAGGACTCTGCTGTGCTGGTTGTCATGGTGCTGGATGAGGGGAAGTTTATGTGTGGGGTCAGGAGGGGTTTACAGTGTGGATGTAGCGGAGCCGTGTGTGTACGAGGTGTACGGAGCGGAGCCGTGTGTGTACGAGGTGTACAGAGCAGAGCCGCACGTGTACTAGGTGTACGGAGCGGAGCCGTGTGTGTACGAGGTGTACAGAGCAGAGCCGCGCGTGTACTAGGTGTACGGAGCGGAGCCATGTGTGTACGAGGTGTATGTAGCTGAGCAGCATGTGTACAGCGGAGCCGTGTATCAACGAGATGTACGGAGCACAGCTGTGTGTACAAGGTGTACGGAGCAGAGCGGTGTGTGTAGGAGGTGTACGGAGAGGAGCAGTGTTTGTACGAGGTGTACGGAGCGGAGCCTTGTGTGTGGGGCATATAGAGTGGAGCCATGTGTGTACGAGGTGTATGTAGTCGGAGCCGTGTGTGTACAAGGTGTATGTAGCAGAGCCGTGTGGTTACGAGTTGTATGCATTGGAGCAGTGTATGTACGGAGCCGAGCTTTGTTCAATGTTTTGGTTCGTTTAGGCTAATTTCCCACTAGCATCATACACTGCACGTCGCTATGCGTCGTTTTGTAGAAAAAACGCATCCTGCAAAAGTGCCTGCAGGATGCGTTTTTTCTCCATAGACTTGCATTAGCGACGCAGTGCGACGCATTGCCACACGTCGCAACCATCGTGCGACGGTTGCGTCGGTCCATCGCCACCAAAAAACGTTGCATGTAACATTTTTTGGTGCGTCGAGACCGTCTTTTCCGACCGCGCATGCGAGGCCGGAACTCCGCCCCCGCCTCCCCGCACATCACAATGGGGCAGCGGATGCGTTGAAAAACAGCATTCGCTGCCCCCGTTGTGTGGCGCTTTCACTGCTTGCGTCGGTACATCGCAACGATGCAATTCGTCGTGCGTCGTACGACGCTAATGTGAAAGAGGCCTAAATTAGTAGATTTTGTATAAAACAATGATTGGATCCATCTGAATATCACATGTTCTGTTCTACAATATTTCCTCTATTATTCCCATCTGTGTATTATTGTCTTGTGTCTTTTTCCTTCTTCCTAATATTATACTTTGCTCCGGCCAGGACGTCTTGGTAAAGACCATGGACTACAAAGTCCGGGAACAGTCTTGGCTCGGACACGTAAATCCAGTTTCCAATAACAAACCAACAATATCTGGGGGCTCTGAGTATGGGATTTTAACGTATTGATATAAAATTTACTCTTTAGGCTGCCATCACACTAGCAGTATTTTTCAGTATTTTACATCAGTATTTGTAAGCCAAAACCAGGAGTGGGTGATAAATGCAGAAGTGGTGAATATGTTTCTATTATACTTTTCCTCTAATTGTTCCACTCCTTGTTTTGGCTTACAAATACTGATGTAAAATACTGACCAAATACTGCTAGTGTGACGGCAGCCTCGTTGTAAGGGTATGTGCACACGTTGCAGATTTTGCTGCGGATTTTTTCGTAGCGGATTTGGAAAATCCGCAGTGCAAAACCACTGCGGTTTTCACTGCGGATTTTCTCGCGGTTTCTTCTGCGGATTCCTCTGCGGGTTTTCAACTGCACTTTCCTATTGGTGCAGGCTGAAAACCGCTGCGGAATCCACAGAAAGAAGTGACATGCTACTTCTTTGTTTCCGCGCGGAATTTTCCGCAGCATGTGCACTGCGGATTTTGTTTTCCATAGGGTAACATTGTACTGTACACCGCATGGAAAACTGCTGCGGATCCGCAACGTCAAAAAGGCTGCGGATCCGCAGCAAAATCCGCAACGTGTGCACATACCCTTAGGTTTGGGAAAGGCCAGGGGATGCAAATTTCCCAGACTAAGGCCGGCGTCACACTTAGCGTAAGACAATACGGTCCGTTTTTTACGGCCGCAATACGCAGAAATGTTACAAAAATAGTGATCCGTATGTCATCTGCAGGCAGGGTGTGGCAGCGTATTTTACGCATGGCATCCTCCGTATGTAATCCGTATGGCATCCGTACTGCGATATTTTAATGAAATAAAGACACAGGGTGTTGTAATATTTTATTAGACTCTTAATCCACCTGAAGACCATCGTCCTGAAACAAAGTTAAAAAAACAAGCAACAATATTCCATACCTTCTGTCTTTATGTCCCACGATGTAAATCCATCTGAAGGGGTTTAATCATTTTACAGCCAGGAGCTCTGCTAATGCACTTGCTCCTGCCTGTAAAACCCCGGGTACTGAATGGAAAGCAGGGTGATCTGTAGTTATCTTGAGTCGCGGTGAGGCGCCCTCTGCTGGATGTCCTCATATGAACTCGAGCGTGGGAACTTTTCCAAGGCTCCAGTTCATGAGGACATACAGCAGAGGGCGCATCACCACGAATGGAAGTAGTGTGGAATATGCAAAAAAGAAGGGGATATGAGATGGTTTACTGTATGTAAACCATGTCTCATATCCTGTCGGGTTTGGGGAGGAGAAATTAAAAGCCGGCAATTGAATTACCGGCTTTTCTCTAACACCGGTGCGTATTTCTCGCAAGTCACACGCATGGTCCGTGTGTAATCCGTAATTTTCTTGCCCCCATAGACTTTCATTGGCGATTTTTTTTGCGCAATATGGTGACAAACGCAGCATGCTGCGATTTTCTACGGCCGTACAAGACCGTATATTACGGATGCGTAATATACGGCAGATAGGAGCTGGGCCATAGAGAATCATTGTACCGTATGCAATGCGTATTTTACGGACGTAGTTTATGCGCTCATACGTCCGTAAAACTCGCTAGTGTGACGCCGGCCTTATAAAACCCAGCCTCCTCTAACCTTGTGCAAATAGCAGCAGCATGGGTTCTTCTAAGCAGCTGCCTAGCACTCTGAAAATTAAAATGGTGGAGGTTCACAAAGCAGGAGAAGGCTGTAAGAAGATAGCAAAGCGTTTTCTTCAAGTCGCCATTTTCTCAGTTCGAAATATAATTAAGAAATGGCATTTAACAGGAACAGTGGAGGTCAAGATAAAGTCTGGAAGACCAAGCAAAATTTCAGTGAGAACTGTTTGTAGAATTGCTAGAAAAGCAAATCTGCACCTCGCTTGACTGTAAAAGACCTCCAGAAAGATTTAGCAGACTCTGGAGTTGTGGTACATTTTTCTACTGTTCAGAGACACCTGCACAAATGTTATGCTGTAAGAATCAGGCTGCACTCAGATGTCATCCGAGTGCAGTCCACAGTCCGGACGATTCAAAGAGGGAAAACAGAAAGTGGACCCTCTAGACCGCGACGACGAACCCCTCACGGACGAGCTGACCAGATAGACCGCCCCCTATACAGGGAGAGTTAGGGGCAGGCCCGTGAGGGACTATCGCCATGGAAGCTGGAGGACCTGGACGGGAGAAGGCCAAGAAGAGGCAGAGATAGTAGGACCACGGGATAGGTGAGTACTGCAGAGACACAGGACTGGTAGGTAAACTGCAGCAGTGCAGGGACTGGCGGAGGAACTGAGGGAACGCAGAGGCTAGCAGGATACAGGAAAGACAGGATAAACCCAAAGTCAGAGGGAAACCGAACTTCACAGAGACTAAGAGCGGCCAGGAACACCTGAAGGAACAAATGATAACCAGGCACAGAGGGACGGCAGGAAGCAGTTTAACTACCTAAAGGCAGGGTAGCACTTCCGAGTAACAGACCTCCAGAACCATAGAGAGGACAATGAGGACCGACCTCTGAGTACTAGTCCTCCATGACCATAGAGGAGACGCCGACAGAAGATCAGAAGTACACACGCGCTGCACTGAACCTGGTATGCACGCGTGCACGAGAAGCAGAGGCAGGGAGCGAGCAAGGAGGCGGCAGCAGCGGTATGATAGTACCCCCGTCTTTACATCCCTCCCTCCTCTTTAGGCCAGAAAGAAACTTAGCTATAATTCGAGGAGCCTGAATATTCTCCCGAGGCTCCCAGGATCTCTCCTCAGGACCGAAACCCTTCCAGTCGACCAAAAACAAAGTTCTACCTCTAATATTTTTCATGGCCAAAATGTCCTTAACCTCAAAAACATTGTCTGCGGAAACAGGCGAAGGTGAAGAAAGAGTCGAGGTGTGAAACCGATTAAAAACTACAGGCTTAAGGAGAGATACATGAAAGGAATTAGGGATACGAAGAGAGGCAGGTAACTTAAGTTTGTAAAGGCCCCGTCTCACATAGCGAGGTCCCTAGCGAGATCGCTGCTGAGTCACAAGTTTTGTGACGCAACAGCGACCTCAGTAGCGATCTCGCTATGTGTGACACGTACCAGCGATCAGGCCCCTGCTGTGAGATCGCTGGTCGTGTCGGAATGGCCTGGACCTTTTTTTGGTCGTTGAGGTCCCGCTGACATCGCTGAATCGGTGTGTGTGACACCGATCCAGCGATGTCTTCACTGGTAACCAGGGTAAACATCGGGTTACTAAGCGCAGGGCCGCGCTTAGTAACCCGATGTTTACCCTGGTTACCAGCGTAAATGTAAAAAATAACAAACAGTACATACTCACCATCTGATGTCCGTCAGGTCCCTTGCCATCTGCTTCCTGCTCTGACTGACTCCCGGCCGTAAAGTGAAAGTACAGCACAGCGGTGACATCACCGCTGCGCTCTGCTCTCACTGTACGGCGGCACACAGTCAGAGCAGGAAGCAGATGGCAAGGGACCTGACGGACATCAGATGGTGAGTATGTACTGTTTGTTTTTTTTGGTAACCAGGGTAAACATCGGGTTACTAAGCGCGGCCCTGCGCTTAGTAACCCGATGTTTACCCTGGTTACCCGGGTGCTGCAGGGGGACTTCGGCATCGTTGAAGACAGTTTCAACGAAGCCGAAGTCGTTCCCCTGATCGTTGGTCGCTGGAGAGAGCTGTCTGTGTGACAGCTCCCCAGCGACCACTGTTATGATCCCAGTGGTAGAGGATCTCTGGTATTCCGGCAAGGAAAACAAAAAACATAGGAACTGCTCTAGGGAGGTGGAAACTGGGCTAACCACATACCTGATCCTAACACAACAACTAGAAGTAGCCGGTGAACGTGCCTACGTTGATTCTAGACGTCTCGAGCCAGCCAGAGAACTGACTACCCCTAGAGGGAAAATAAGACCTCACTTGCCTCCAGAGAAATTGAACCCCAAAGATATAGAAAGCCCCCAACAAATAATAACGGTGAGGCAAGAGGAAAACACAAACGCAGAGATGAACTAGATTCAGCAAAGTGAGGCCCACTAGTCTAGATAGGCAGAAAATAGAAAGTGAACTATGCGGTCAGCAGAAAACCCTGCAAAAACATCCACGCTGAATATTTCAAGAACCCCCACACCGACTGACGGTGCGGAGGGAGAATATCAGCACCCCAGAGCTTCCAGCGAGCAGAAAATCACATATTAAGCAAGCAGGACAAAAACACTGAAAAATGCAAATGATCCAAAGTATTCAAAACGGACTTAGCTTTTCTTGCATGAGACAGACGGAAAGGAATCAGGAGGAAACCTTATAGGACTGGATACAACGATGCCAGGCAAGAGACTGAGTCCAGAGGAGACCTAAATAGGGAACACCCGCTGCTTAATGACCCAGCTGGAGCCCAGGCCTGCAACAAGACATGCCTAACACAGTACCGTTAGTGACCACCAGAGGGAGCCCAGAAATACAGTTCACAACAGTACCCCCCCCTTGAGGAGGGGTCACCGAACCCTCACCAAGACCCCCAGGGCGATCAGGATGAGCAGCGTGAAAGGCACGAACCAAATCAGTCGCATGAACATCAGAGGCGACAACCCAGGAATTATCCTCCTGACCATAGCCCTTCCACTTAACTAAATACTGAAGTCTCCGTCTGGAGATACGAGAATCCAAAATCTTCTCCACCACGTACTTCAACTCGCCCTCAACCAAAACCGGGGCAGGAGGCTCAACAGCAGGAACCATAGGCACAACGTACCGCCGCAACAAGGACCTATGGAACACATTATAAATAGCAAATGACGCTGGAAGGTCCAAGCGAAAAGACACCGGGTTAAGGATTTCCAAAATCTTATAAGGACCGATAAAGCGAGGCTTAAACTTAGGAGAGGAGACCTTCAAAGGAACATGCCGAGAAGACAACCAAACCAAATCCCCAACACGAAGTCGGGGACCCACACTGCGGCGGCGGTTGGCAAAACGCTGGGCCTTCTCCTGTGACAATTTCAAATTGTCCACCACATGGTTCCAAATCCGCTGCAACCTATCCACCACAGAATCAACCCCAGGACAGTCAGAAGGCTCAACCTGACCCGAGGAGAAACGAGGATGAAAACCAGAGTTGCAGAAAAAGGGTGAAACCAAAGTGGCAGAACTAGCCCGATTATTAAGGGCAAACTCGGCGAGTGGCAAAAAGGTAACCCAGTCATCCTGATCAGCAGAAACAAAACATCTTAAGTAAGTCTCCAACGTCTGATTAATTCGCTCGGTCTGGCCATTAGTCTGAGGATGAAAAGCCGACGAAAAAGACAAATCAATCCCCATCCTAGCACAAAAGGATCGCCAGAATCTGGACACAAACTGGGATCCTCTGTCAGACACAATATTCTCAGGGATGCCGTGCAAACGAACCACATTCTGAAAGAACAAAGGCACCAAATCAGAGGAAGAAGGCAACTTAGGCAAGGGCACCAAATGGACCATTTTAGAAAAACGATCGCACACCACCCAGATGACAGACATCTTCCGAGATACCGGAAGATCCAAAATGAAATCCATGGAAATGTGCGTCCAAGGCCTCTTTGGGATAGGCAAGGGCAAAGGCAACCCGCTGGCACGAGAACAGCAAGGCTTAGCCCGAGCACAAATCCCACAGGACTGCACAAAAGAACGCACATCCCGCGACAAGGAAGGCCACCAAAAGGACCTAGCCACCAAATCTCTGGTACCGAAAATCCCAGGATGCCCCACCAACACCGAGGAATGAACCTCAGAAATAACTCTGCTGATCCATCTGACAGGGACAAACAGTCTCTCCGGTGGGCAATGATCAGGCCTATCAGCCTGAAATTTCTGCAGCACTCGTCGCAAATCTGGGGAAATGGCAGACAAAATCATTCCCTCTCTGAGAACACCAACCGGCTCTGAGACTCCAGGAGAGTCAGGCACAAAACTCCTAGAAAGTGCATCAGCCTTCACGTTCTTCGAACCAGGCAGGTACGAGACCACAAAGTCAAAACGGGAGAAAACCAACGACCAACAAGCCTGTCTAGGATTCAAGCGCTTGGCAGACTCGAGATAAATAAGATTTTTATGATCAGTCAAGACCACCACACGATGTTTAGCTCCCTCGAGCCAATGTTGCCACTCCTCAAATGCCCACTTCATAGCCAACAACTCCCGATTACCAACATCATAGTTCCACTCAGCAGGCGAAAATTTTCTTGAAAAGAAGGCGCATGGCTTCATCACGGAGCCATCAGAACTTCTTTGCGACAAAACGGCCCCTGCACCAATCTCCGAAGCATCAACTTCAACCTGGAAGGGAAGAGAGACATCTGGCTGGCACAGGACTGGCGCTGAAGTAAACCGATACTTCAGCTCCCGAAAGGCCTCCACGGCCGCAGGAGACCAATTAGCAACATCAGAACCCTTCTTGGTCATATCCGTCAAAGGTTTAACCACGCTAGAAAAATTAGCGATAAAACGACGGTAAAAATTAGCAAAGCCCAAGAACTTCTGCAGGCTCTTAACAGACGTGGGCTGAGTCCAGTCATGAATGGCACGGACCTTGACTGGGTCCATCTCCACAGTAGAAGGGGAAAAAATGAAACCCAAAAAAGAAACCTTCTGTACCCCAAAGATACATTTTGAACCCTTCACAAATAAAGCATTCTCACGCAGAACCTGAAACACCATCCTGACCTGGTTCACATGGGACTCCCAATCATCAGAAAAAAACAAAATATCATCCAGATAAATAATCATAAATTTATCCGGAAGATGTCATGCATGAAGGACTGAAACACAGAAGGAGCATTAGAGAGTCCAAAAGGCATCACCAGGTACTCAAAATGACCCTCGGGCGTATTAAATGCTGTTTTCCATTCATCTCCCTGCTTTATGCGCACAAGGTTATACGCACCGCGAAGATCTATCTTGGTGAACCAACTGCCACCCTTAATCCGAGCAAACAAATCGGACAACAATGGCAAAGGATACTGAAATTTCACCGTGATCTTATTCAGAAGACGATAATCTATACAAGGTCTCAAAGACCCGTCTTTCTTGCTCACAAAAAAGAATCCTGCACCAAGAGGAGAAGAGGATGGGCGAATATGTCCCTTCTCCAAAGACTCCTTTATATAACTCCGCATCGCGGCATGCTCTGGCACAGATAAATTAAAGAGTCGTCCCTTAGGAAATTTACTACCAGGAATCAAATCTATAGCACAATCACAGTCCCTATGAGGAGGAAGGGCACTGGACCTGGGCTCACTAAATACATCCTGATAGTCTGACAAAAACTCAGGGATCTCAGAAGGAGCAGAAGAAGCAATAGACACCAATGGAGAATCGCCATGAATCCCCTGACAACCCCAACTTGACACAGTCATAGCTTTCCAATCCAAAACTGGATTATGGGCCTGTAACCATGGCAGACCCAAAACACTAACATCATGCATTTTATGCAGTACCAGAAAACGAATCACCTCCTGATGTACAGGAGTCATGCACATGGTCACTTGCGTCCAATACTGAGGTTTATTCTCTGCCAATGGCGTAGCATCAATTCCTCTAAGAGGGATAGGATTTTCCAAAGGCTCCAGGACAAAACCACAGCGCCTGGCAAACAACAAATCCATCAGACTCAGAGCAGCACCAGAATCTACAAAAGCCATAGCTGAGTAAGAAGACAACGAACAAATTAAAGTCACAGACAAAATAAACTTAGGCTGAAAAGTACCAATGGCGACAGGATTAACAACAACTTTTTTTAGGCGCTTAGAGCATGCTGAGATAACATGTGCCGAATCACCACAGTAAAAACACAACCCATTTTGACGTCTATGATTTTGCCGCTCGGCTCTGGTCAGAATTCTGTCACATTGCATAGAATCAGGTGACCGTTCAGACAGCACTGCCAAAGGATTAGCAGATTTGCGCTCCCGCAAACGTCGATCAATTTGAATGGCCAGAGCCATTGAATCACTCAGACCTGTAGGGATAGGAAACCCCACCATCACATTCTTAATGGCTTCAGAAAGACCATTTCTGAAATTTGCGGCCAGGGCACACTCATTCCATTGAGTAAGCACGGACCATTTCCGAAATTTTTGACAATACACCTCAGCTTCGTCCTGACCTTGAGAGATAGCTAGCAACATCTTTTCAGCCTGACTTTCAAGATTAGGCTCCTCATAAAGCAAACCAAGCGCCAGAAAAAACGCATCAACATTCACCAATGCAGGATCTCCTGGCGCCAGAGAGAAGGCCCAATCTTGAGGGTCGCCGCGCAAGAAGGAGATAACAATCTTAACTTGCTGAGCGGAATCACCAGAGGAACGAGGTTTCAGAGACAGAAACAATTTGCAATTATTCCTAAAATTCAGGAACTTAGATCTATCTCCAAAAAATGGCTCAGGAATAGGTATTTTTGGTTCAGACATAGGGCTATGGATAACAAAATCCTGAATGCTTTGCACCCTAGCAGCAAGCTGATCCACACTAGAAGTTAGAGTCTGGACATTCATATCTGCAGCAGAGCTCAAGCCACTCAGAGAAAAAGGGGATGGAAGAAGCAAGGCAAACTGCATCAAAACACAAAAAAAAACAAAAAAAACTCAGAACTTCCTTTTAATCCCGCTTCTGCGATGCAATAAACATTTTCTTTTGGCCTGGAATTCTGTTATGATCCCAGTGGTAGAGGATCTCTGGTATTCCGGCAAGGAAAACAAAAAACATAGGAACTGCTCTAGGGAGATGGAAACTGGGCTAACCGCATACCTGATCCTAACACAACAACTAGAAGTAGCCGGTGAACGTGCCTACGTTGATTCTAGACGTCTCAAGCCAGCCAGAGAACTGACTACCCCTAGAGGGAAAATAAGACCTCACTTGCCTCCAGAGAAATTGAACCCCAAAGATATAGAAAGCCCCCAACAAATAATAACGGTGAGGCAAGAGGAAAACACAAACGCAGAGATGAACTAGATTCAGCAAAGTGAGGCCCACTAGTCTAGATAGGCAGAAAATAGAAAGTGAACTATGCGGTCAGCAGAAAACCCTGCAAAAACATCCACGCTGAATATTTCAAGAACCCCCACACCGACTGACGGTGCGGAGGGAGAATATCAGCACCCCAGAGCTTCCAGCGAGCAGAAAATCACATATTAAGCAAGCAGGACAAAAACACTGAAAAATGCAAATGATCCAAAGTATTCAAAATGGACTTAGCTTTTCTTGCATGAGACAGACGGAAAGGAATCAGGAGGAAACCTTATAGGACTGGATACAACGATGCCAGGCAAGAGACTGAGTCCAGAGGAGACCTAAATAGGGAACACCCGCTGCTTAATGACCCAGCTGGAGCCCAGGCCTGCAACAAGACATGCCTAACACAGTACCGTTAGTGACCACCAGAGGGAGCCCAGAAACACAGTTCACAACAGACCACACAACGACTTACCAACGATTACGGCCAGGTCGTATCGCTGGTCGTGATCGTTGGTAAATCGCTATGTGAGACGGGGCCTTAAGAAACGTTGTTAATACGTGCCAAAACCTCGAAAGGACCAATATAATGGGGACCCAGTTTATGTGAAGGGATTTTAAGGTGAATAAATCTAGAAGAAAGCCAGACCTTATTCCCCGGATGGAACACAGGAGAATCGAGACACCTTTTATCTGCATGCCTCTTCATCCTATGCTGAGCTAGTTCGAGAGCAGACTTGGTCTCCTGCCAAACCCTGGAGAATTCTCTAGACAGAAGATCTGCCGCCGGCACAGTAGAGACAGGAGGAACTGGTAGAGGAAGACCAGGGTGTTGTCCGTAGAAGACAAAAAATGGAGATTTGGTAGAAGCTTCGCTGGTGTGGTTATTATAACAAAACACGGCCCATGGTAGTAAGTCAGACCAATCATTTTGATGAGCGTTGGAGAAATGCCGGAGATAAGTAACCAGGATCTGATTGGTACGCTCCACTTGGCCGTTGGACTGTGCATGATAGGTCGAAGAAAAATCAAGCGAAATGTTCAATGGCTTACAGAGAGATCTCCAGAAACGAGCGGTGAACTGAACTCCCCGGTCAGAAACAATGTGCTGTGGAAGACCATGAATGCGAAAAATATGTTGAACAAAAATCTTCGCCAGACCAGGAAGAGCAATGAAATGTGCCATTTTAGAAAAACAGTCCACAACCACGAGGATGACGGTACAACCACAGGAACGAGGCAGATCAGTTAAGAAATCCATTGCGATATTTTGCCACAGAGCGGTAGGCACTGGAAGAGGAAGAAGCCCGGAAGGAAGCCGCCTGGGTACTTTGTTCTTGGCACAGGAAGGACAAGAGACCACAAAAGCTTGGACATCCTTCAAAAGAGTCGGCCACCAGTAGTAACGAGATATTAGATCAAGAGTTTTCTTGAAACCGACATGTCCCACTAGCTTGGAAGCATGTCCCCAGAGTAACACACGTCTCCTGTTCCTCTCAGAAACGAAAGTCTTACCCGGAGGTAAAGAGGTCATAGATACTGGAGCAAGTATGATGATTCTAGCGGGGTCAATGATGTGCGAGGACTCCTCCTCAGTGTCCACCGACAAGAAGGACCTGGATAGAGTGTCAGCTTTGAAGTTCTTTTCTCCAGGCAGGAAGCGAAGTTCAAAGTCAAATCGGGCAAAGAACAAGGCCCACCTGGCCTGTCGTGGATTCAGTCGGTGCGCTGAATGGATGTATGCCAAATTCTTATGATCTGTAAAGATGACAAAGGGATGTAAGGCTCCTTCCAACAGATATCTCCACTCCTCTAAGGCCACTTTAATGGCCAAAAGTTATCTGTCGCCAGTGGAATAATTTCTTTCAGAAGAAGAGAAACTCTTGGAGAAGAAACCACAGGGCACAAGACGACCAGTAGACGACTTCTGAGAAAGCACAGCTCCGGCACCGACAGCAGAGGCGTCAACCTCTAGGAAGAAGGATTTATTAGCTTCAGGGCGATGGAGTAAAGGAGCGGAGGCGAATGCTTCTTTGAGAGAATGAAAAGCCTTTTCAGCCTCTGCTGGCCAAATACGAGGATTGGCACCCTTCTTTATCAAAAAAGAGATGGAAGCCGACAAGGAGGAGAAATGAGGAATAAATTGCCGATAGTAATTCGCGAATCCTAGAAAACGCTGAATTGCCTTAACTCCAAGCGGACGTGGCCAGTTGAGTATGGCAGAAACTTTAGCCGGATCCATACACAGACCAGAATCAGAGATGATGAAGCCCAGGAACGGCAGGGACGACTGTTCGAAGGCACACTTCTCAAGTTTAGCATACAGACGATTCTCCCTCAGACGGAGAAGAACTTGCCGCACATGTCTCCTATGAGAAAGCAGATCCGGTGAAAACACAAGGATGTCATCCAAGTACACCACTACACAGGTGTAAAGTAGGTCCCGAAAAACATCATTCACCAACTCTTGAAAAACTGCAGGAGCATTACATAAGCCGAAAGGCATCACCAAATACTCATAATGACGGTCTCTGGTGTTAAATACAGTCTTCCATTCATCTCCCGAACGAATTCGGATCAAGTTGTAAGCTCCTCTGAGATCCAGTTTAGTGAAGATTCGTGCTCCACGCAGACGATCAAAAAGTTCTGGGATGAGAGGAAGTGGATACTTGTTTTTAATGGTGATGTTATTGAGGCCACGGTAATCAATGCAGGGACGACGGGAACCGTCCTTCTTCTTGACGAAGAAAAAACCAGCGCCTGCAGGTGAGGAGGACTTCCGTATAAAGCCTCTGGCCAGATTCTCTTGAACGTATTCAGACATGGCTTGAGTCTCGGAGGGTGACAGAGGATAAATACGACCTCTAGGAGGAGTAGAGCAGGATACAAGATCTATCGGACAGTCGTATGGGCGATGCGGAGGTAAGACCTCTGCTTCCTTTTTGTCAAAAACGTCCGAAAAAGAGTGATAAGCTGCGGGTAGATTCTCTAGTTCTGGAGCAGAGGGAGAGAAACTAGCAGGCTTGACGGGAAGCAGGCATCTGTTTTGACAAAACTGTCCCCAGGATAGGACGTCCCCAGTACGCCAATTCAGAGTAGGTTCATGGTTTCTTAACCAGGGGAGTCCTAAAAGAAATGCATGGGATAAAGACGGTAAAACATAAAATGCCAACTTTTCTCGATGTAAAGCTCCAATTTGAATCTCAATCTCCTCTGTGACCGAAGAAACGACCTCCCGCAAAGGCTGACCGTCGACAGAAGCTATTTGCCTACGAACCTCCAAGGATCTGACAGGAATCCCAAGCCTCTCGACCAGCTCAAGTTGAACAAAATTCCCAGCCGCACCAGAATCTACATAAGCCTCAAAATAGAAGCGACTGGAACCCATGTGTAAAATAACAGGCAAAATCAAAGGTGGAGAGGAATGGCTACCTAGGGAGGCCTCTCTTACCTGACCTAGGCGGAGGCGTTTCCCGGCTTCTGGGGACAAGAACGCAGAAGATGAGAAGCGCTGCCACAATAAAAGCATAAGCCCTGTGCGAGTCTCTCCTTTTGGCATTGTTCGGCAGGCTTGAGGCGATCAACCTGCATAGGCTCAGGGGAAGAAGAGGAAGAAGCTGCAGTGGTTTGGGAAAGAGAAGTACCATGTGTAATGGAGGATAAATGAGGAGATCGCCTCTCTCTGACAACCTCACGAGAGCGCTACTGGAACCGCAAATCAATGTGAGTCGCCAAAGAGATAAGGTCATCTAAAGCAGAAGGAGTATCCCACCCTGCCAGCTCATCCTTAATACGAGAAGACAAACCTCGCCAAAATGCTCCCACCAAAGCCTCATTATTCTAACCTAAATCAGAGGACAGCATCCGGAAACGGATGGCATATTGAGCTACAGAAAGGGTCCCCAGACTAAGGTTGAAAAGGGACTCCGTGGTCGATACCAGATGACCAGGTTCATCAAACACCTTGCGGAAGGTGTCTAAAAAGAGAGCAAGTTGAGAAACCACTGGGTCATCTCACTCCCAAGGAGGGTTCACCCAAGCCAAAGCCTCGCCCTCCAAATGGGACATCACAAAAGCCACCTTAGCTCGGTCAGTTGGGTACAGTAGCGGGGATAATTCAAAGTGTATTTGACACTGGTTGAGAAACCCACGACATAATTTAGGATCCCCACCATACCGAGGTGGCCTGGCAAGACAGGGCGAGGGCTGTGGAGCGGACACCTGTACAGGAGCAGAAGCGGCAGTCTGAAGAGAGAGAAGTCAATTATCGACAGAGGCCATAAAATTCAAAATATGGGACTGAGTGTCCCATTGTTGACTTAACTCTTGCTGAAGAGCCGCCAACTGAGTAGCGTTACCAGGGTCGGTAGACTGTAACGTCACGAGACGAGACTCCATGTTCTTGAGAAAGGACGTGATTCTAGTCTGGTTCTCCCGCAAAAAAAGTAACTCCTTTTGAGTGGCAGAGACACCAGTGGGGTCCATGGCCTGGTTATACTTTTATGCTGTAAGAATCAGGCTGCACTCAGATGTCATCCGAGTGCAGTCCAAATGCGAGTGTGACGATTCAAAGGGGGAAAACGGAAAGTGGACCCTCTAGACCGCGACGACGAACCCCTCACGGATGAGCTGACCAGATAGACCGCGCCCCCTATACAGGGAGAGTTAGGGGCAGGCCCGTGAGGGACTATCGCCATGGAAGCTGGAGGACCAGGACGGGAGTAGACCAAGAAGAGGCGGAGATAGTAGGACCACAAGATAGGTGAGGACTGCAGAGACACAGGACTGGTGGGTAAGCTGCAGCAGTGCAGGGACTGGCGAAGGAACTGAAGGAACGCAGAGGCTAGCAGGATACAGGAAAGACAGGATAAACCCAAAGTCAGAGGGAAACCGAACTTCACAGAGACTAAGAGCGGCCAGGAACACCTGAAGGAACAAATGATAACCAGGCACAGAGGGACGGCAGGAAGCAGTTTAACTACCTAAAGGCAGGGTAGCACTTCCAGGTAACAGACCTCCAGAACCATAGAGAGGACAATAAGGAGGACCGACCTCTGGGTACTAGTCCTCCAGGACCATAGAGGAGACGCCGACAGAAGATCAGAAGTGCACACGCGCAGCACTGAACTTGGTATGCGCGCACGCACGAGAAGCAGAGGCCGGGAGCGAGCGAGGAGGCGGCAGCAGCGGTATGATAACAAATATGGCCTTCATGGAAGAGTCATCAGAAAAAAACCTCTCCTGCATCCTCACCATAAAATTCAGCTTCTGAAGTATGCTAAAGAACATCTAAACAAGCCTTATGCATTTTGGAAACAAGTTCTGTTGACCTATAAGGTTAAAATAGAACTATTTGGCCTCAATGATCAAAGGTATGTGTGGAGAAAAAGGGCACAGAATTTCAGGAAAAGAACATCTACCCAACCATTATGCATGGGTGTGGATCGATCATGCTTTGGGTTGTGTTGCAGACAATAGCACGAGGAACATTTCCCGAGTAGAGGGAAGAATGGATTCAATGAAATTTCAACAAATTATTCACGAAAACATAACAGCATCTGTAACAAAGCTAAAGGTGAAAGGAGGATGGCTTCTACAAATGGATAATGATCCTAAACACACGTCACAATCCACAATAGACGATCTCAAAAGGCACAAGCTGAAGTTTTTACAATGGCCCTCACAGTCCCCTGATCTGAACATCATTGAAAATCTGTAGCAAGACCTCAAAATAGCAGAGGATGCAAGACGACCCAGGAATCTCACAGAACTAGAAAAGTTTTCCAAGGAAGAATGGATGAAAATACCTTAAAAAAAAGAAACTCTTGTCTAGCAACAAAAGCATTTACAACCTGTGATACTTGCAAAAGGGGGCGTTACTAGGTACTAATCATTCAGGGTGCCTAAACTTTTGCATCAGCCCAATATATGTGTTAGTCCGCCTCCACGTGGTGCACCCTGGGTAACGCTAAAGGACTAACAATCTTGATGACCAAACAATCAAATTACATCTAGATCTCTTGGTCAATATATTTTACATCATTTCGACTCTGACTTCTGTTCCATTGTCCCCTTTCAATCACTTTTTATTGTTTGTTATTCATTCTTATATGATGTTAAAATATATGTTCATACGATTAAATATATATATATATATATATATATATATATATATATATATATATATATATACACACACACACATATATACACACATATATACACACTGTATATACTGTATACTTTACCTAAAATGCAAAAGAAATGTGTCATCTTTAACTTTAGGCCTTTTAGAGATCATTTCATCTTCAACTTGCTTAACTGTTCTTAATAACAGCAATTTTGACCAGGGGTGCCCAAACTTTTACATGCTACTGTACATCCGCTACATCAGAATTCTCAGCAGATGACCTTGAATCCATTAATTCCCAAATGGATAAACATGTGGATACTTGGGTTAAAAACATTCATCAGACTCAAGCTACTAAATTCACACGAGACCTCAAAGACCTGCAGGCGAATAACGTATAACGGAGAAAACAGCAAACACATGAAAATATGAGTTCAGAATCATTATCTTCTGCTACGTCCTTGAGCAAAGTTCCGGAAAGCCTTTGTAACAATTTTTAAAAGGAATAATTTATTCGGACGTAAATATGATAAGCGTCATTTCCATAACAGAGTCCATCGGTCACCTGACAACAAGCGTAACAAGGTAATTAATTTGAGCACTCATGTATTATCTGAAGCTGATTATAATGTCTTTGATAAGGGTCTTAATTTTTTTCCTGACAGTAAATTTGGTTTACTTATAAGTATCAAAGATCTGCAGCTTTTTGCACGACCTCTGACCTTTAAAAAACATTTTCATGACCAATCCTTACATAAATTGTTTCCAACAGAAACCCTGTTTGCCCTCCTTCCCTATAGATGATAGCGCATTTAAGACAAAATGGGAAGAGATTTGTAACCAATGCTCAAAATCACTTAAGGAACTACTGATTGGTAACAATAAGAGAAGTTTAGATTTGGACATTGAGAATACACGAAAAAAATTGACTGAGACTCTATCAACATCTGAATTGGATTCATTAAACAATGATATAGACACCCAATTCAAAATCTGGGAAAAAGAGGTCAAGGAGGTGAAGACAAAGAAATTTCAAAGGGATTTGAATGATTTTAAAAACGGAACCATCTATAGATGGCGCTCTTTGACCACCAGAGAACAGGATAAAACCAGATCCTCATCATTTTCATCTATGTCATCAAGGGATGATGAAGGGGAATTGGGAGCAAGGCACCGTACATACAACTTGAGGAAAAACGATTATAAAAGAAAAGGAAGTAATCATAAGAGGAAAGATGACAGGAGAACTGATAATCCCTCATCGAAACTACAGGTAATCAACCTATCAGAAATTCAATTGTCAGAGGCACAGTTAGATGTGTTAAGTTTAGGTTTAACCTTCTCCCCTGTCTCCCCCTTTGACTCCTTCCTAGCCATAAAGGACCTCCACCTCTTCGCAAGAAAATTAGTTCGAAAAAAACTACATGATAAATCTGATAGAGGTGAAGAGTGGAGTGAGGAGGAAATGGAGGCTATAAGAGTATTAGAAGATTTAAGCAATGAACAAGATGAATCTACAACAAAGAGTAAGTTCATAATACCAACTCCAAAAAAATTTCCATCATTGAATATTTATCCAAATATTGAAATATTTGTTAAGTTAGTCACTGAGGAGTTTGAAAAAATTGTCAAAGGTATCTCTAACGATAATATGTCCAACAATCAGAGAAAGGTGTTGCACAAACTTAAAAATATGAAAGGGATAGTAATTAAACCCTCTGATAAAGGGGGCAATGTTGTGATTTGGCCACAAAAGCAATATGAAAAAGAGGCGTTTAGACAACTCATGGAAACTGCCTGTTATAAGAAATTAACGTATAATCCTACATCTGCCTTTCAGAGTGAACTCTATGACATATTAGACAAAGCCTTTCAAGATGGAATAATAACGAAGGAATTGAGGGAGAATTTAATACCCACTTATCCCAGAACTGCATGTATATACTTCATTCCGAAAATACACAAGAGTCTATCAAACCCACCCGGACGACCGATTGTCTCAGGGAATGCAAGTCTATGTGAAATCACATGTAAGTATTTAGATTTTCATCAGAAGCCAATTGTCCAAAATCTACCATCACACATTAAAGACACTGACGATGTACTGGGCAAAATAGAGGTTATTCCGATGGAAGAAGATATGTGATTGGTCACGCTAGACGTAGAATCGCTGTATACATCGATTCAGCACAAGGATGGTATACATGCAGTACAAATGTTTCTTGCTATGTCTGATTACGACATAGAGTTTATTGACTTCCTGATGTCCCTACTAAGATTTGCATTAGAGCATAACTATTTTATTTTTAAAAATACCATCTACTTACAGAAGCAGGGCACTGCTATGGGGGCGGCGTTCGCCCCCTCGTATGCAAATTTATTCTTAGGGGCCTGGGAAAGGAAAATTTTCTTTACCAACCCAATAGCGGATATTGAAAAAGTCCTATTTTGGGCAAGATTTATTGATGACATTCTTATGATTTGGCAGGGTACTGAACGAGAACTCCTCTCTTTTGTGGATACATTGAACGACAACAGCATCAATGTAAAACTAACATGTAAATGTAGTCAAAAAGACATTGAATTCCTAGACATTCTCATCTTTAAGGGATCTTCAAATGCCTTACTAACTGATGTGTTCCGTAAAGAGACTGCTGTAAACTCTCTTCTTCATGCATCTTCCTCCCACCCCCATCAAGTGGTGAATGCGATACCAACAGGTCAGTTCTTGCGAATTAAAAGAATCTGTTCGAATGACTCTCTATTTAACAAACAGGCTGATGATCTAGCTGAAAGATTCAAAAATCGGGGATACTCCAATTGAAGTATTAAAAGAGCCCGTAGAAGAGCAGCAGCGGAGAATCGGACAACTCTTCTTCAGCCAAAAACCAAGACAACTGGACAGGACAATATGATCAGATTTATATCAACATACAATGAGAAATGGGTAGATATGAAACAGGCCCTCAACAAGTACTGGGCAATATTGAAAACTGACCAAGTTCTGACTAAACATATTAGCAACACCTCTTCTGTTACCTACAGAAGATCACATAATCTTAAAGATATGCTGGTACACAGTTATTACTTGGGCGAAGAACCAAGTAAAGCCTTTGGTTCAAAAGGACCTACTGTAAGTGGGGATTTTACCATGTAATGACTGTATTGCCTGTCCTAATATGGAGAAAGCCTTAACGTTTAAATCTAGCGATGGAACAAAAACCTTTACCATTACACAACATATAACATGCAACATGGTAGGTGTGATATATTACGCCAATTGCCCTTGTGGCAAAATCTATGTGGGTTTAACATCGAGACCCTTGAAAATCCGGGTCAGAGAACATTATAGAGATATCATGAATGCACGAGAGGTAACGGATATATCACTATTAAAACCAATACCCAGGCACTTCAAGCGAATCCATGACTGCAATGCCAAACTTCTAAGGGTATCAGGGATTGATAAGGTTTTTATAGACCAGAGAGGTGGAAATTGGAAGAAGACCTTAGCTCAGCTAGAGACTAGATGGATTAAGAGGATTGATTGTGTTCAGCCAAAAGGGTTAAATGAAAAGTTGAGTTTTGCCCCTTTTCTTTAATTACATTTATATGTATGTTCTGTCTTTGTTTTAATTTGCCTTTTTAATCTGTTACTGTATATATGCCAAGTTTTAACTTTGTTCTCTTTCAGTTTTATTTACTTGTACTGTACTTACCGATTTGTGGCTGTTTGGTGGCATGGGCTCTGGATCAGCTGGAGGAGTGCAAATCATCGTGGGGGTTCGAGTTTCTGAGTTTGGGTTCCACACCTATGAATGAAAGGTGTCCCTAGGTCCAAGAGAAAGGTACAGAGAAAGGAAAAAATACAACAGAAGAAAATAAGAAAATGTGGAGATATACTATCTTAATATTATATTTATAATCACGGGCACTTTTTCTGCCACTATAGTTGACACATTTTAAGTAAATAATGTATTTAAATAATAATTTTTATATTTGTATACTTTATTTGTATCACAGTAGTTAGTATAATCACTGGATTATTATTATTACTAACTGGCCATTACAATTATTGGTCTTGTTTGTGTATTTACACTGCATTGTCCCTTTATTGCCTCAATGAGGTGAATACATAGCCTGCACGTCCCAGTCAATCTTCAGCACTGCCCCTTAGATATTTACATACGGAGGTTTATCTTTCTGTGGGTTTACTACAATACATCACAGGGTTTAAATATTATTGTTCCCCATATGTATATATATTTTAATCTATTTATTATCTTTTGGTGTTGCCTCCTCTGGTTTTTCTTATGTGTGGCACCTTCTGCCCTTATTATCTCTCTCCCCCTTACACGGCTCCTCCTGCGGTGAGTGCGCTCCACCGCTGTCCGGGTTACCGCGTTACCATAGCAACCCGTCCGTGATGTCGCTGACTCCGCCCCCCATTCTGACGCGTCGGACAGGGAAGTGGAACAGTGACGTGGGACGCCGACCTGCACATGCGCCGGAGCCCGGCTCAGAGATGCGAGCGCCATTACCACGCCGCTGCCACCTATGAAGGATAAGACTATAAATAGCTCCATTAATGACACTTAAACATACAGTTCCCCCGGACGAAGCTAACGCGAAACGCGCGTTGGGGCTGAGGACTGCATGTGCAGGTTATGTATTACTCCATTCCTCTGATGAATTTATGCATATTATTATTATTTATTTATTTATTTATATAGCACCATTAATTCCATGGTGCTGTACATGAGAAAGGGGTTACATACAAGGTTATAAATATCGTTTACAGTAATCAAGTTTACAGTTACAGACTGGTACAGAGGGGAGAGGACCCTGTCCTTGCGGACTTACATTCTATGGGATAGTGGGGATGAGACAGAAGGTCAGAGGTACAGCAGCTCTGGCGGTGGTGAGGCGGCTGCTCTGGCGATGGCGAGGCGGCAGAATGGTTATTGCAGGCTGTAGGCTTTCTTGAAGAGATGGGTTTTCAGGTTCCGCCTGAAGGATCCGAGGGTGGTGGATAGTCGGATGTGTTGAGGCATGGAATTCCAGAGGATGGGGGATATTCGGGAGAAATCTTGGAGGCGGTTGTGTGAGGACCGAATAAGTGTGGTGGAGAGTAGGAGGTCTTGGGAGGATCGGAGATTACGTGAGAGAAGGTATTGGGAGATTAGTTCAGAGATATAGTGAGGGGACAGGTTGTGGATGGCTTTGTAGATCAGTGTTAGTAGTTTGAACTGGATTCATTGGGGAATTGGGAGCCAGTGGAGGGATTTGCAAAGGGGAGAAGCAGGGAAGTAGCGAGGAGACAGGTGGATTAGCCGGACAGCAGAGTTGAGGACAGACTGGAGTGGTGCAAGAGACTTAGCGGGGAGGCCACAGAGGAGGGTGTTACAGTAGTCGAGGCAGGAGATGATAAGGGCATGCACAAGAGTCTTCGTAGATTGTGGGCTGAGGAAGGGACGGATTCTGGCAATATTTTTGAGTTGGAGGCGACAGGAGGTGGCAAGAGTTTGAACGTGCGGTTTGAAGGACAAGGCAGAGTCGAGAGTTACACCGAGGCAGCGGATTTCAGGTGCGGGAGAGAACGTGATGCCGTTTACCATAATAGATAGATCAGGTAGGGGGGATACGTGAGATGGGGGAAAGATGATGAGTTCGGTTTTGTCTACATTGAGTTTTAGGAAGCGAGAGGTGAAGAAGGAGGATATGGCTGACAGAAACTCCGAGATTCTGGACAGAAGAGAGGCGACATCTGGGCCAGAGAGGTAGATCTGAGTGTCGTCCACATACAGGTGGTACTGGAAGCCATGGGACTTTATGAGTTGCCCTAGGCCAAGGGTATAGATGGAAAAAAGTAGGGGCCCTAGGACAGAGCCTTGAGGGACTCCAACAGAGAGAAGGCGGGATGAGGAGGTAGTGTGGGAGTGGGAAATGCTAAATGTGCAGTCGGAAAGGTATGAGGCAATCCAGGACAGGGCAAGGTCTTTGATGCCAAGGGAAGAAAGAATCTGTAGCAGTAGGCAGTGATCAACTGTGTCAAAAGCAGAGGACAGGTCAAGAAGGAGGAGGATGGGGAACTGTCTGTTAGCTTTGGCTGTAAGTCATTAGTAATTTTTGTCAGGGAAGTTTCGGTGGAGTGGTTGGGGCGGAAGCCAGATTGGAGGTTGTCAAGGAGAGTGTTAGATGAGAGGTGGGAGGAAATTTGAGCATGGACATGCTGCTCAAGGAGTTTTGAAGCAAACGGGAGCAGTGATATGGGGCGGTAGCTGGGCATAGCAGTTGGGTCAAGGTTAGTTTTTTTGAGGATGGGTGTGATGGTGGCATCTTTGAAGGCAGAGGGGAAGGTACCAGAAGATAGTGATAGGTTGAAGAGATGGGTTAGGGCTGGAATGAGCATGTTAGTGAGGTTGGGGAGCAAGTGGGAGGGGATGGGGTCAAGTGCACAGGTGGTGAGGTGTGATTTGGAAAAGAGGTGAGTAAGCTCTCCTTCAGTGATGTTGGAGAGGGAGGTTATTAGGGATGGGCAGAGGTCTGGTATATGGAGTGGTTGGGGTGGTGGAACAGTTAGGGTTTGCCTTGTTTGGTCGATCTTGTTTTTGAACTAGGTGGCAAAGTCCTCGGAGGAGATAAGGGGAGTTGGGGGTGGCAGTGGTCGGCGGAGGAGGGAGTTAAATGTGCTGAACAGTTGTTTTGGGTTGTAGGATAGTGAAGATACAAGGTTAGTGAAATAGGTCTGTTTAGCGGAGGTGAGGGCTAATTTGAAGTCAAATGTAGCTTGTTTGAAAGCAGTGAAGTCGTCTGGCAGGCGTGTTTTCTTCCAACGCCGCTCCGCAACCCTGGATGCTTGTCTAAGTTTTTTTGTGAGATTGTTATGCCAAGGTTGCCTATTGGTTCGTCGCTCTTTGCCATGCATGAGAGGGGCGACTGAGTCTATGGCTGATGTGAGAGTGGCGTTATAAGAAGCGGTGGCGCTGTCTGTCGTGGAGTCAAAATATGGAGGACAGGGGTAGGAGAGAGTCAGAGTCTGTGAATGCCTAGATGTGCGAGGATGTGGTAATGGCTGGACATGGGGGGCAGGTGAGGACAAGGATGAGGTGAGTAGATGGTGGTCAGATAGGGGGAAGGGAGAGGTTGCGAGATTAGATAAGGAACAGAGGCGGGTGAAGATGAGGTCTAGTGTATGTCCGTCTTTGTGGGTGGCTGTGGAGGACCACTGGGTGAGTCCAAAGGATGAAGTAAGGGCCAGTAGCTTGGAGGCTGCTGGCTGGCGGGTGTCAGTAGGGATATTAAAGTCACTCATGATGATGGTGGGGATGTCAGCGGAGAGAAAGTGAAGGAGCCAGGTGGAGAATTGGTCGATGAAGGCAGTGGCTGAGCCCGGTGGTCAGTATATGACAGCCATTTGTAGATTGGAGGGAGCGTAAATATGGACAGAGTGAACCTCGAAAGAAGGGAGGATAAGGGAGGGTGGGGGTTGGATAGGGTTGAAAAAACAGTTTTTAGAAAGAAGGATACCCACTCCTCCACCATGTCTGTTGCCAGAGCGAGGAGTGTGGGTAAATTGGAGGCCACCGTAACTCAGTGTTGCAGGGGAGGCCGTGTCAGGGGGCGTCAGCCAGGTCTCAGTGAGGGACAGGAAGGAAAGGTTGCGGGAAGTGAAGAGATCATGGACCATGTGGAGCTTGTTGCATATAGAGCGGGCATTCCAAAGTGCCCCAGAGAGAGGAAGCAGGGGGGTGGGGGTCAGTGGCACAGATTTTAAGTGTGAGGGGTTGCAATAATTTCTCATAGTGTGAGAAGGATAGGGGGAGGATTAGTGATGAATGAGGCGGGGGGTAAGAGAGAGGGGAGATAGTTATGTGGTTTGAGGGTGCGTGGGTATATAATATGGGGCATGGCTTACTTATCTGTGAGCTGTTTTTATGAGCTGTTTTTGCACTAGCATATTCTGATTGATCTTTACTTGTTTTGTGGCCAATGCATAGGATTTGTCTATATGATTTTTTATTTGTTCTGGTACTCATCTAATGGTGGACATAGATTACTATGCACTTTGCAAAAATATAGCACCTAGCACTTGTTTCCACTGTAGGATTAGCCCTTTATATTGGATCTTTAGGTACTAGAACTGCAAATATACAGTATACTATATATATACTCTTTTCAATAGCAAGTATATTATTATTCCTATGAATGGTCACTTTACCCCAATCCACTTTAGTATCATTGAATATATGAATGGTTTGTGATACCTAGCCTGTACTTGGCAGTTTACTTTGCATGTGTTGTCTCCATTGTGGATATGAGAAAGAGAGATGTTCTTTTAACCCCTTCAAGTCGCGGCCCTTTTTCGTTTTTGCGTGTTCGTTTTTCACTCCCCTCCTTCCCAGAGCCATAACTTTTTTATTTTTCCGTCAATATGGCCATGTGAGGGCTTATTTTTTGCGGGACGAGTTGTACTTTTGAACGACACCATTGGTTTTACCATGTCTTTTACTAGAAAAAGGGAAAATAATTTCAAGTGCGGTGAAATTGCAAAAAAAAGGGCAATCCCACACTTGTTTTTTGTTTGGCTTTTTTGCTAGGTTCACTAAATGCTAAAACTGACCTGCCATTGTGATTCTCTAGGACATTACGAGTTCATAGACACCTAATATGTCTAGGTTATTTTTTATCCAAGTGGTGAAAAGAAATTCAAAACTTCATAAAAAAAAAAAAAAGTGCCATTTTCCGATACCCGAAGCGTCTCCGCTTTTCGTGATCTGGGGTCGGGTTAAGGCTTATTTTTTGCGTGCCGAGCTGATATTTTTAATAATATCACTTTTGTGCAGATACGTTCTTTTGATAGACCGTTATTGCATTTTAATGCAATGTCGCGGCGACCAAAAAAACGTAATTCTGGCATTTTAAATTTTTTTCTCACTACGCTGTTCAGCGATCAGGTTAATGCTTTTTCTTTATTGATAGATCGGGCGATTCTGAACGCGGCAATACCAAATACGTGTAGGTTTGATTTTTTTTTAATTGTTTTATTTAGGATGGGGCGAAAGGGGGGTGATTTAAACTTTTATGTTTTTTACATTTTTTTTCATATTTTTAAAAACATTTTTTTTTTACCTGTGCCATGCTTCAATAGCCTCCATGGGAGGCTAGAAGCTGCCACAACTCGATCGGCTCAGCTACATAGCAGCGATCATCAGATGGCTGCTATGTAGCTGAAATGCAGGTGTGCTGTGAGCGCCGACCACAGGGGGGCGCTCACAGCAGGCCGGCATCAGTAACCATAGAGGTGGCCTAATATCCCTGGGACAGAATGAAGAGCAGAATCACAGGGCAGCGCCATTTTGTGTGTGAATGACCTGTGATCTGCTATCACCAGCAGTTACTGCATCAGAAGCACAGCTTGTTTACAGAGGAGAAGAAGATGGTGGACTCAGCAGCATGGTGGACTGGAGGAAGAGTGAAGACATGTGATGTCTATAGAGCAGCATTGTCTGAGCAGAGCTGTCTGTGACTCACCATCAGTAAGATAAAAAGGAGATCCAGGTCTGCATTGAATAGCCAGGCATTGTGGAGGGAGGCGAGAGATGCATTGCTATGGCTGAGAGAGACTGATGGGAGAGAGCGAGACATGTACAATGATGAGTGAGACACATATGGAGCATGATAGGGAGAGAGATATACATGGAATAGCAGGGGTGAGACACATGGGGCGTGATGGGAGAGAGATAAACATGGAACAGCAGGGGTGAGACACATGGAGCGTGATGGGGAGAGAGATACACATGGAACAGCAGGGGTGAGACACATGGAACATGATGGGGAGAGAGATACACATGGAACAGCAGGGGTGAGACACATGGAGCATGATGGGAGAGAGATATACATGGAACAGCAGGGGTGAGACACATGGAGCGTGATGGGGAGAGAGATACACATGGAACAGCAGGGGTGAGACACATGGAGCATGATGGGAAAGAGATACACATGGAACAGCAGGTGTGAGACACATGGAGCATGATGGGAGAGAGATACACATGGAATAGCAGGGGTGAGACACATGGAGCATGATGGGAGAGAGATATACATGGAACAGCAGGGGTGAGACACATGGAGCGTGATGGGGAGAGAGATACACATGGAACAGCAGGGGTGAGACACATGGAGCATGATGGGAAAGAGATACACATGGAACAGCAGGTGTGAGACACATGGAGCATGATGGGAGAGAGATACACATGGAATAGCAGGGGTGAGACACATGGAGCGTGATGGGGAGAGATAAACATGGAAAAGCAGGGGTGAGACACATGGAGCATGATGGGAGAGAGATACACATGGAACAGCAGGGGTGAGACACATGGAGCATGATGGGGAGAGAGATACACATGGAACAGCAGGGGTGAGACACATGGAGCATGATGGGAAAGAGATACACATGGAACAGCAGGGTTGAGACACATGGAGCATGATGGGAAAGAGATACACATGGATCAGCAGGGGTGAGACACATGGAGCATGATGGGAGAGAGATACACATGGAACAGCAGGGGTGAGACACATGGAGCGTGATGGGGAGAGATATATACATGGAACAGCAGGGTTGAGACACATGGAGCATGATGGGAAAGAGATACACATGGAACAGCAGGTGTGAGACACATGGAACGTGATGGGGAGAGAGATACACATGGAATAGCAGGGGTGAGACACATGGAGCGTGATGGGGAGAGATATACATGGAATAGCAGGGGTGAGACACATGGAGCGTGATGGGGAGAGATATACATGGAATAGCAGGGGTGAGACACATGGAGCATGATGGGAGAGAGATACACATGGAACAGCAGGGGTGAGACACATGGAGCGTGATGGGGAGAGAGATATACATGGAACAGCAGGGTTGAGACACATGGAGCATGATGGGAAAGAGATACACATGGAACAGCAGGGGTGAGACACAGAGCATGATGGGAAAGAGATACACATGGAATAGCAGGCGTGAGACACATGGAGCGTGATTGGGAGAGAGATACACATGGAACAGCAGGGGTGAGACACATGGAGCGTGATGGGGAGAGAGATACACATGGAATAGCAGCGGTGAGACACATGGAGCGTGATGGGGAGAGACACATGGAACAGCAGGGGTGAGACACATGGAACGTGATGGGGAGAGAGATACACATGGAACAGCAGGGATGAGACATAGAGCATGATGGGGGAGAGATACACATGGAACAGCAGGGATGAGACACATGGAGCATGATGGGAGAGAGATACACATGGAACAGCAGGGGTGAGACACATGGAGCATGATGGGAAAGAGATACACATGGAACAGCAGGGATGAGACATGGAGCATGATGGGAGAGAGATACACATGGAACAGCAGGGGTGAGACACATGGAGCCTGATGGGGAGAGAGATACACATGAAACAGCAGGGGTGAGACACATGGAGCATGATGGGAAAGAAATACACATGGAATAGCAGGGGTGAGACACATGGAGCGTGATGGGGAGAGAGATACACATGGAACAGCAGGGATGAGACATGGAGCATGATGGGAGAGAGATACACATGGAATAGCAGGCGTGAGACACATGGAGCATGATGGGGAGAGAGATACACATGGAACAGCAGTGGTGAGACACATGGAGCATGATGGGGAGAGAGATACACATGGAACAGCAGGGGTGAGACACATAGAGCATGATGGGAGAGAGATACACATGGAATAGCAGGGGTGAAACACATGGAGCATGATGGGGAGAGAGATACACATGGAACAGCAGCGGTGAGACACATGGAGCGTGATGGGGAGAGAGATACACATGGAACAGCAGGGGTGAGACACATGGAGCATGATGGGGAGAGAGATACACATGGAACAGCATGGATGAGACATGGAGCATGATGGGAGATAGATACACATGGAATAGCAGGGGTGAGACACATTGAGCGTGATGGGAGAGAGATACACATGGAATAGCAGGGGTGAGACACATTGAGCATGATGGGAGAGAGATACACATGGAACAGCAGGGGTGAGACACGGAGCATGATGGGGAGAGAGATACACATGGAACAGCAAGGGTGAGACACATGGAGCGTGATGGGAGAGAGATACACATGGAATAGCAGGGGTGAGACACATGGAGCGTGATGGGGAGAGGTACACATGGAACAGCAGGGGTGAGACACATGGAGCATGATGGGGAGAGAGATACACATGGAACAGCAGGGGTGAGACACATGGAGCGTGATGGGAGAGAGATACACATGGAACAGCAGGGGTGAGACACATGGAGCGTGATGGGGAGAGAGATACACATGGAACAGCAGGGGTGAGACACATGGAGCCTGATGGGGAGAGAGATACACATGAAACAGCAGGGGTGAGACACATGGAGCATGATGGGAAAGAAATACACATGGAATAGCAGGGGTGAGACACATGGAGCGTGATGGGGAGAGAGATACACATGGAACAGCAGGGATGAGACATGGAGCATGATGGGAGAGAGATACACATGGAATAGCAGGCGTGAGACACATGGAGCATGATGGGGAGAGAGATACACATGGAACAGCAGTGGTGAGACACATGGAGCATGATGGGGAGAGAGATACACATGGAACAGCAGGGGTGAGACACATAGAGCATGATGGGAGAGAGATACACATGGAATAGCAGGGGTGAAACACATGGAGCATGATGGGGAGAGAGATACACATGGAACAGCAGCGGTGAGACACATGGAGCGTGATGGGGAGAGAGATACACATGGAACAGCAGGGGTGAGACACATGGAGCATGATGGGGAGAGAGATACACATGGAACAGCATGGATGAGACATGGAGCATGATGGGAGATAGATACACATGGAATAGCAGGGGTGAGACACATTGAGCGTGATGGGAGAGAGATACACATGGAATAGCAGGGGTGAGACACATTGAGCATGATGGGAGAGAGATACACATGGAACAGCAGGGGTGAGACACGGAGCATGATGGGGAGAGAGATACACATGGAACAGCAAGGGTGAGACACATGGAGCGTGATGGGAGAGAGATACACATGGAATAGCAGGGGTGAGACACATGGAGCGTGATGGGGAGAGGTACACATGGAACAGCAGGGGTGAGACACATGGAGCATGATGGGGAGAGAGATACACATGGAACAGCAGGGGTGAGACACATGGAGCGTGATGGGAGAGAGATACACATGGAATAGCAGGGGTGAGACACATGGAGCGTGATGGGGAGAGGTACACATGGAATAGCAGGGGTGAGACACATGGAGCGTGATGGGGAGAGATACACATGGAACAGCAGCGATGAGACACATGGAGCGTGATGGGGAGAGAGATACACCTGGAACAGCAGGGGTGAGACACATTGAGCATGATGGGAGAGAGATACACATGGAACAGCAGGGGTGAGACACATGGAGCGTGATGGGGGAGAGATACACATGGAATAGCAGGGGTGAGACACATGGAGCGTGATGGGAGAGAGAAACACATGGAACAGCAGGGGTGATACACATGGAGCATGATGGGGAGAGAGATACACATGGAATAGCAGGGGTGAGACACATGGAGCGTGATGGGAGAGAGATACACATGGAACAGCAGGGGTGAGACACATTGAGCATGATGGGAGAGAGATACACATGGAACAGCAGGGGTGAGACACATGGAGCGTGATGGGAGAGAGATACACATGGAACAGCAGGGGTGAGACATATGGAGCATGATGGGAGAGAGATACACATGGAACAGCAGGGGTGAGACACATGGAGCGTGATGGGAGAGAGATACACATGGAACAGCAGGTGTGAGACACATGGAGCGTGATGGGAGAGAGATACACATGGAACAGCAGGGGTGAGACACATTGAGCATGATGGGAGAGAGATACACATGGAATAGCAGGGGTGAGACACATGGAGCGTGATGGGAGAGAGATACACATGGAATAGCAGGGGTGAGACACATGGAGCGTGATGGGGAGAGAGACATGTAATATGATGAGTGAGACACATGGAGCATGATGGGGAGAGAAATACACATGGAACAGCACGGGTGAGACACATGGAGCGTGATGGGGAGAGAGATACACATGGAACAGCAGGGGTGAGACACATGGAGCGTGATGGGAGATACACATGGAATAGCAGGGGTGAGACACATGGAGCATGATGGGGAGAGAGATACACATGGAACAGCAGGGGTGAGACACATGGAGCATGATGGGGAGAGAGATACACATGGAACAGCAGGGGTGAGACACATGGAGCGTGATGGGGAGAGAGATACACATGGAATAGCAGGGGTGAGACACATGGAGCATGATGGGGAGAGAGATACACATGGAACAGCAGGGGTGAGACACATGGAGCATGATGGGGAGAGATACACATGGAACAGCAGGGGTGAGACACATTGAGCGTGATGGGAGAGAGATACACATGGAACAGCAGGGGTGAGACACGGAGCATGATGGTGAGAGAGATACATATGGAATAGCAGGGGTGAGACACATGGAGCATGATGGGGAGAGATACACATGGAACAGCAGGGGTGAGACACGGAGCATGATGGTGAGAGAGATACACCTGGAACAGCAGGGGTGAGACACATTGAGCATGATGGGAGAGAGATACACATGGAACAGCAGGGGTGAGACACATGGAGCGTGATGGGGAGAGAGATACACCTGGAACAGCAGGGGTGAGACACATGGAGCATGATGGGAGAGAGATACACATGGAACAGCAGGGGTGAGACACATGGAGCGTGATGGGGGAGAGATACACATGGAATAGCAGGGGTGAGACACATGGAGCATGATGGGAGAGAGATACACATGGAATAGCAGGGGTGAGACACATGGAGCATGATGGGAGAGAGATACACATGGAACAGCAGCGATGAGACACATGGAGCGTGATGGGGAGAGAGATACACCTGGAACAGCAGGGGTGAGACACATGGAGCATGATGGGAGAGAGATACACATGGAACAGCAGGGGTGAGACACATGGAGCGTGATGGGGGAGAGATACACATGGAATAGCAGGGGTGAGACACATGGAGCGTGATGGGGAGAGAGATACACATGGAATAGCAGGGGTGAGACACATTGAGCATGATGGGAGAGAGATACACATGGAACAGCAGGAGTGAGACACATGGAGCGTGATGGGAGAGAGAAACACATGGAACAGCAGGGGTGAGACACATGGAGCGTGATGGGAGAGAGATACACATGGAACAGCAGGGGTGAGACACGGAGCATGATGGTGAGAGAGATACACCTGGAACAGCAGGGGTGAGACACATTGAGCATGATGGGAGAGAGATACACATGGAACAGCAGGGGTGAGACACGGAGCATGATGGTGAGAGAGATACACCTGGAACAGCAGGGGTGAGACACATGGAGCGTGATGGGAGAGAGAAACACATGGAACAGCAGGGGTGAGACACATGGAGCGTGATGGGAGAGGGATACACATGGAACAGCAGGGGTGAGACACATGGAGCATGATGGGAGAGAGATACACATGGAACAGCAGGGGTGAGACACATGGAGCGTGATGGGAGAGAGATACACATGGAACAGCAGGTGTGAGACACATGGAGCGTGATGGGAGAGAGATACACATGGAACAGCAGGGGTGAGACACATTGAGCATGATGGGAGAGAGATACACATGGAACAGAAGGGGTGAGACACATGGAGCGTGATGGGAGAGAGATACACATGGAATAGCAGGGGTGAGACACATGGAGCGTGATGGGAGAGAGATACACTTGGAATAGCAGGGGTGAGACACATGGAGCGTGATGGGGAGAGAGATACACATGGAATAGCAGGGGTGAGACACATTGAGCATGATGGGAGAGAGATATACATGGAATAGCAGGGGTGAGACACATGGAGCGTGATGGGGAGAGAGATACACATGGAACAGCAGGGGTGAGACACGGAGCGTGATGGTGAGAGAGATACACCTGGAACAGCAGGGGTGAGACACATTGAGCATGATGGGAGAGAGATACACATGGAACAGCAGGGGTGAGACCAGGGCCGGACTGGCCATAGGGCACTTCTGGCAAATGCCAGAAGGGCCGGTGCCAGTGGTGGGCCGCCCAATCCACCGCCCCCGCATTCAACTATACCGGCGTATAGACGCCGGTACAGTTGAATGCAATGATGGAGGAGAAAGCGTCTACAGACGCTCCTCTCCCATCATTCCCCGCTCTGCCTCTGACACTGCGGGTGCGCGATGACGTCATATCATCGCGCACCTGCTGTGTCCCGGGCAGACTGCAGCTGCTGAGACGGTAGATGCTAGAGTGTATGGGCTCCTTCCAGGTGTGACGTCATTTCCGGGGGCGTGTCCTATCGGGAGGGGGGCGTGTTCTCCAAGGCGGCAAAGGAAAGCAGCATGACAGCTTGTGGACGCCATGGAGGTTGGTGGTTTCAGGGTGAAAAATGCTACTTGCCGATCGCTATTCGCTATTGGGGGGAGGCCCTGTGGTGGTCGACCTACTTGTCTGTGTGGGGAGTGACCCGTGGTGGGATTTTGGGGGGCTCTGCTGCTGCTGGCTATTGTGGGGGGCCTCCGCTGCTGCTGGCTATTTTGGGGGTCTCTGCTGCTGCTGGCTATTGTGGGGGACCCCTGTGGTGAGATTTTGGGGGGCTCCGCTGCTGCTGGCTACTGTGGGGGATCCCTGCGGTGGGATTTTGGTGGGCTCCGCTGCTGCTGGCTATTGTGGGGGACCCCTGTGGTGGGATTTTGGTGGGCTCCGCTGCTGCTGGCTATTGTGGGGGACCCCTGCGGTGGGATTTTGGGGGGCTCCGCTGCTGCTCGCTATCGTGGGGGATCCCTGCGGTGTAGTTTTGGGGGGCTCCGCTGCTGCTGGCTATTGTGGGGGACCCCGGTGGTGGGGTTTTGGGGGGCTCCGCTGCTGCTGGCTATTGTGGGGGACCCCTGTGGTGTGGTTTTGGGGGGCTCCGCTGCTGCTGGCTATTGTGGGGGACCCCTGCGGTGGGATTTTGGGGGGCTCCGCTGCTGCTGGCTATTGTGGGGGACCCCTGCGGTGGGATTTTGGGGGGCTCCGCTGCTGCTCGCTATCGTGGGGGATCCCTGCGGTGTAGTTTTGGGGGGCTCCACTGCTGCTGGCTATTGTGGGGGACCCCGGTGGTGGGGTTTTGGGGGGCTCCGCTGCTGCTGGCTATTGTGGGGGACCCCTGTGGTGTGGTTTTGGGGGGCTCCGCTGCTGCTGGCTATTGTGGGGGACCCCTGCGGTGGGATTTTGGGGGGCTCCGCTGCTGCTGGCTATTGTGGGGGACCGCTGCGGTGTGGTTTTGGGGGGCTCCGCTGCTGCTGGCTATTGTGGGGGACCGCTGCGGTGTGGTTTTGGGGGGCTCCGCTGCTGCTGGCTATTGTGGGGGACCCCTGTGGTGGGGTTTTGGGGGGCTCTGCTGCTGCCGGCTATTGTGGGGGACCCCTGTGGTAGGATTTTGGGGGGCTCTGCTGCTGCTGGCTATTGTGGGGGATCCCTGTGATGGGGTTTGGAGGTGACGTGCTGCTTACGGGGTGGACCCCTTTTAGTGGGGGCGACCTGCTGCTGGCTATTGGGGAGACCCTGGTGGTGGGGTTTGAGGGCGACATGCTTGTGGTCGGGTTTTGGGAGGGCGTGACCTGCTGTCTATTGGGGGGGACCCTTGTGGTGGATGTGGGGGGAGACCTGCTGCAAGCTATTGGGGGACCCCTGTGGTGGGATGTGGGGGTGACCTGCTTGTGGTGGGATGTGGGGAGGCGACCTGCATGTGAGGGGTGACCTGCTGCAGGCTATTTGGGGGACCCCTGTGGTCAGATTTGAGGGCGACCTGCTTGTGGGGAGGCGACCTGCTTGTCGTTGAATGTGGGGAGGCGACCTGCTTGTCGTTGAATGTGGGGAGGCGACCTGCTTGTCGTTGAATGTGGGGAGGCGACCTGCTTGTCGTTGAATGTGGGGAGGCGACCTGCTTGTCGTTGAATGTGGGGGGGTCCACGTCCGATGGGGATTTGTGCTGGGTGGGGGGGGGTCCACGTGTGATGGGGGTTTCTGCGGGGTGGGGGGTCTGCATCTGGGGGTTTCTGCTGGGTGGGGGGTTCCGCGTCCGGTGGGGGTTGTACGTCCGATGGGGGTTTGTGGGGGTTGGACGTCCGATGAGAGTTTAAGCTAGGGTGGCGTTCGATTGGAGGGGGTGTCTGATGGGATTTATGGTTGGGGCAGGGGGCGTCATATTTGGATTTACGCTTGAGGGGAGGGAATGTCTGGTGGGCTTTGGATTTATCCTGTGGGGTCCGCTGGTTAATGTGAGGTGGATGTTTCTGACTGGGGGAGCGAGGTTATGCTGTGTGGCCCGCTGGTTAATGTGAGGTGGAGGTTTCTGACTGGGGGAGCGAGTTTATGCTGTGTGGCCATCTGGTTGATGTGGGGGGGGCTAATGCTTCATTGGGGTACACACAAAAAATATGAGTGTATGCTGCTTATGCTATGCAAAAAAATTTTTGAGGTATTTCCCTGTAGAGTAGGCCACACCACCAACTGGCACGAAGCTAATCCTTTTTAGCTTAATGTCAGTAGGAGGCAGACATGGGTCTGGACCACCCAGCCCAGTTCTGACTTAGGTTTTGGGGTTTTTTTTTATTAACGATTTTCCTTTTTCTTTTCTTTTTTTTTCAGATACGGCTTTTGAGGGCGACAGTGGAATTGTCACTCTAATCTCCCACCTAGAATTGTCACTACCGTATCATCTGTGGTCTACGAGGCAAGGCCCTAACACATCAAGAGTGTTTGTGGTTCCCCAGAGGACGGTCCATGCCATGAATCCCCCTACCCTCCGGCCCCCCCAGAGCCAGATAGAGTAGGGAGGGAAGACTAATCCGTTATGTGCCAGCCGCCGAAAGGTCTGCGTCCAGGTTATTCCATGCCCATCTTCATCATCGGTCTGTGAAGAATGATGTGTGATCTTCAGGCAGTGAGGGGGTTACTTTAAAAAAAAAAAAAAAAAAAATGGACAGGACAAGTATGTCCTAGTTTGCCCCTGAGCAATATGGACGTCTCCTGGGGAAACCTTCCTATTCATGCAGCCTCCATGTTTTCCAGAGGCTCCTGTGACCCTGCTCTTAAAATATCCAGGCTTCGGTCTAGGACTTCTCTGGTGGCCGGTCCACACCGCCAGTGCCCTGAACAATCATGCACGCCAACTTTCTAGTGCGTCGTACTCTGCACCTATCAGTTTAAGAGTACTTCGCTTCTGCAACAGAGTACTAAAGTCTGCCTCCCAAGAGATCTGCTGTTCAATTTTGGTTGTCTTGGAAATGTTCTGTCCAAAAAACCGACGGGACAACTCTCCGACCCGCCAGGAAAAGACGAGACCTTCCTTTAAGCCCCCGTCTCACATAGCGAGATCGCTAGCGAGATCGCTGCTGAGTCACAAGTTTTGTGACGCAACAGCGACCTCAGTAGCGATCTCGCTATGTGTGACACGTACCAGCGATCAGGCCCCCGCTGTGAGATCGCTGGTCGTGTCGGAATGGCCTGGACCATTTTTTGGTCGTTGAGGTCCCGCTGACATCGCTGAATCGGTGTGTGTGACACCGATCCAGCGATGTCTTCACTGGTAACCAGGGTAAACATCGGGTTACTAAGCGCAGGGCCGCGCTTAGTAACCCGATGTTTACCCTGGTTACCAGCGTAAATGTAAAAAAACAAACAGTACATACTCACCATCTGATGTCCGTCAGGTCCCTTGCCGTCTGCTTCCTGCTCTGACTGTGAGCGCCGGCCGTACAGTGAGAGCACAGCACAGCAGTGACGTCACCGCTGCGCTCTGCTCTCACTGTACGGCGGTGCTGCAGGGGGACTTCGGCATCATTGAAGACAGTTTCAACAATGCCGAAGTCGTTCCCCTGATCGTTGGTCGCTGGAGAGAGCGGTCTGTGTGACAGCTCCCCAGCGACCACACAACGACTTACCAACGATCACGGCTAGGTCGTATCGCTGGTCGTGATCTTTGGTAAATCGCTATGTGAGACGGGGCCTTTAGGCCAACCCCCTCCTGGCATCCATGAACCCACCAGCACTGGTCTGCTAGGCCTGGATCTAGCAGACTCTCTTCGACATGATGGGGCGTTCCCACCTTGGATGTTTCTCAGGGTCGGCTGCCGTGTCCTTCACAATTCAAGGCCGGTATTATGATCTCTGGTCTGGGACACCGAAACCTCAGACATCGGAGGCAGGCCTGGGGGGAACAGAGCCACATACCAAACCGACAGTCCAGCCCGCA
This sequence comes from Ranitomeya variabilis, assembly GCF_051348905.1. Classification (NCBI taxonomy): domain Eukaryota; kingdom Metazoa; phylum Chordata; class Amphibia; order Anura; family Dendrobatidae; genus Ranitomeya; species Ranitomeya variabilis. Next base: position 701,818,206 of record NC_135235.1, on the reverse strand, counting down.
TGCACCAACAGCATACTACAGTTTTACAATACTTTAGAAATGCATAAAATGAAACAAGCAAAGGCATAAAGTTATTCAATGCAAAAAAATGCAGTTTTATAAAATTGGAAATGTTTCTATATCTAATGGTAAAATGATATTTATCCAGTATTTCTATAAGTAAAAGTCTGAGATTTCTGTGGGAAATGGTAATTTGTTCCTCTTAAACCAGTTCTGAATGTAAATAAAACATTGCTCTGATGAAGTCTCCACATTGTATTTTTGCCTTTCATTTCATGCGCAGGGCAGGACAAGCCCATGATGTATCTGTGTTAAGGTACCTTCACATTAAGCGACGCTGCAGCGATAGCGACAACGATGCCGATCGCTGCAGCGTCGCTGTTTGATCGCTGGAGAGCTGTCACACAGACCGCTCTCCAGCGACCAACGATGCCGAGGTCCCCGGGTAACCAGGGTAAACATCGGGTTGCTAAGCGCAGGGCCGCGCTTAGTAACCTGATGTTTACCCTGGCTACCAGCGTAAAATGTAAAAAAAACAAACAGTACATACTTACATTCGCGTCCCCCGGCGTCCGCTTCCAGCACTGACTGAGCGCCGGCCCTAACAGCAGAGCTGTGCTGTACTTTCACTTTCACTTTACGGCGCTCAGTCAGTGTGGGAAGCGGACGCCGGGGGATGCGAAGGTGAGTATGTACTGTTTGTTTTTTTGCATTTTACACTGGTAACCAGGGTAAACATCGGGTTACTAAGCGCGGCCCTGCGTAAAACAACGCTGGTATCGTTGCTTTTGGTGTCAAACACGACGATACACGCCGGTCTGACGACCAAATAAAGTTCTGAACTTTGTTCAACGACCAGCGATATCACAGCAGGATCCTGATCGCTGCTGCGTGTCAAATATCGCTAGCCAGGACGCTGCAAAGTCACGGATCGCTAGCGATATCGTTTAGTGTGAAGGTACCTTAACACATGGAAGGTGCTATAATAACAGCCGTAGGCTGGTTTCACACCAGCGTTCGGCAGGGCTGCGGACGGCAGCCTTCTTCCTCCGTTAAGGCTACTTTCACACTAACGTCGCTTGCTGTACGTCTCAATGCGTCGTTTTGGAGAAAAAATGCATCCTGCAAAGTTGCCTTCATGATGCATTTTTTCTCCATAGACTTTCATTAGCAACACATTGGGACGGATTGCCACACGTCGCACACAGAAAAGGTGAACGGATGGACTCTAAATGCCTGGTTTCCACCGTGAAGCATGGAGGAGGAGGTGTGATGGTGTGGGGGTGCTTTGCTGGTGACACTGTTGGGGATTTATTCAAAATTGAAGGCATACTGAACCAGCATGGCTACCACAGCATCTTGCAGCGACATGCTATACCATCCGGTTTGCTTTTAGTTGGACCATCGTTTATTTTTCAACAGGACAATGACCCCAAACACACCTCCAGGCTGTGTAAGGGCTATTTGACCAAGAAGGAGAGTGATGGGGTGCTATGCCAGATGACCTGGCCTCCACAGTCACCAGACCTGAACCCAATCGAGATGGTTTGGGGTGAGCTGGACCGCAGAATGAAGGCAAAAAGGGCCAACAAGTGCTAAGCATCTCTGGGAACTCCTTTAAGATTGTTGGAAGACCATTCCCAGTGACTACCTCTTGAAGCTCATCAAGAGAATGCCAAGAGTGTGCAAAGCAGTCATCAAAGCAAAAGGTGGCTACTTTGAAAAACCTAGAATATAAGATATTTTCAGTTGCCTTACACTTTTATTAAGTATATAATTCCACATAGTTTTGATGCCTTCAGTGTGAATGTACAGTTTTCATAGTCATAAAAATACAGAAAAATCTTTAAATGAGGTGTGTCTAAACATTTGGTCTGTACTGTCTGTGTATGTATGTATGTGTATATATATATATATATATATATATATATATATATATATATATATATATACACTCACTGGCCACTTTATTAGGTACACCTGTCCAACTTCTTGTTAACACTTAATTTCTAATCAGCCAATCACATGGCGGCAACTTGGTGCATTTAGGCATGTAGACATGGTCAAGACAATCTCCTGCAGTTCAAACCGAGCATCAGTATGGGGAAGAAAGGTGATTTGAGTGCCTTTGAACGTGGCATGGTTGTTGGTGCCAGAAGGGCTGGTCTGAGTATTTCAGAAACTGCTGATCTACTGGGATTTTCACGCACAACCATCTCTAGGGTTTACAGAGAATGGTCCGAAAAAGAAAAAAAATCCAGTGAGCGGCAGTTCTGTGGGCGGAAATGCCTTGTTGATGCCAGAGGTCAGAGGAGAATGGGCAGACTGGACCGAGCTGATAGAAAGGCAACAGTGACTCAAATCGCCACCCGTTACAACCAAGGTAGGCCTAAGAGCATCTCTGAACGCACAGTGCGTCGAACTTTGAGGCAGATGGGCTACAGCAGCAGAAGACCACACCGGGTACCACTCCTTTCAGCTAAGAACAGGAAACTGAGGCTACAATTTGCACAAGCTCATCGAAATTGGACAGTAGAAGATTGGAAAAACGTTGCTTGGTCTGATGAGTCTAGATTTCTGCTGCGACATTCGGATGGTAGGGTCAGAATTTGGCGTAAACAACATGAAATCTTTGGGATGTGGTGGAACGGGAGATTCGCATCAGGGATGTGCAGCCGACAAATCTGCGGCAACTGTGTGATGCCATCATGTCAATATGGACCAAAATCTCTGAGGAATGCTTCCAGCACCTTGTTGAATCTATGCCACGAAGAATTGAGGCAGTTCTGAAGGCAAAAGGGGGTCCAACCCGTTACTAGCATGGTGTACCTAATAAAGTGGCCAGTGAGTGTATACCTGACAGGAGCCCATACATTCTGATATCATCAGTAATATATACCTGACAGGAGCCCATACATTCTGATATCATAACTAATATATACCTGACAGGGGCCCATACATTCTGATATCACTAATATATACCTGACAGGAGCCCACACATTCTGATATCATCAGTAATATATACCTCACAGAGGCCCATACATTCTGATATTATCACTAATATACACCTGACAGGAGCCTACACATTCTGATACCGTCAATGATATATATACCTGATAGGAGCCCATACATTCTGATATCATCGCTTATATATACCTGACAGGAGCCCGTACAGTCTACAGTATATCTACAGTAATATATACCTGACAGGAGCCCGTACAGTCTACAGTATATCTACAGTAATATATACCTGACAGGAGCCCGTACAGTCTATATCTACAATAATATATACCTGACAGGAGTCCGTACAGTCTGTATCTACAATAATATATACCAGGAAGGAGCCCATACAGTCTGTATCTACAATAATATATACCTGACAGGAGCCCGTACAGTCTGTATCTACAATAATATATACCTGACAGGAGCCTGTACAGTCTGTATCTACAATAATATATACCTGACAGGAGCCCATACAGTCTACAGTATATCTACAATAATATATACCTGACAGGAGCCCGTACAGTCTGTATCTACAATAATATATACCTGACAGGAGCCCATACAGTCTACAGTATATCTACAATAATATATGCCTGACAGGAGCCCGTACAGTCTGTATCTACAATAATATATACCTGACAGGAGCCCATACAGTCTACAGTATATCTACAATAATATATACCTGACAGGAGCCCGTACAGTCTATATCTACAATAATATATACCTGACAGGAGCCCGTACAGTCTATATCTACAATAATATATACCTGACAGGAGTCCGTACAGTCTATATCTACAATAATATATACCTGACAGGAGCCCGTACAGTCTATATCTACAATAATATATGCCTGAAAGGAGCCCATACACTCTAGCATCTTCAGTAGTGAGCCGGCTAGAGTGTATGGACTGCAGTCAGGGAACCAGGAAGGAGCCCATACAGTCTATATCTACAATAATATATACCTGACAGGAGCCCATACAGTCTATATCTACAATAATATATACCTGACAGGAGCCCGTACAGTCTGTATCTACAATAATATATACCTGACAGGAGCCCGTACAGTCTGTATCTACAATAATATATACCTGACAGGAGCCTGTACAGTCTGTATCTACAATAATATATACCTGACAGGAGCCCGTACAGTCTGTATCTACAATAATATATACCTGACAGGAGCCCGTACAGTCTGTATCTACAATAATATATACCTGACAGGAGCCTGTACAGTCTGTATCTACAATAATATATACCTGACAGGAGTCCGTACAGTCTGTATCTACAATAATATATACCTGACAGGAGCCCGTACAGTCTGTATCTACAATAATATATACCTGACAGGAGCCCGTACAGTCTGTATCTACAATAATATATACCTGACAGGAGCCCGTACAGTCTATATCTACAATAATATATACCTGACAGGAGCCCGTACAGTCTATATCTACAATAATATATACCTGACAGGAGCCCGTACAGTCTGTATCTACAATAATATATACCTGACAGGAGCCCGTACAGTCTATATCTACAATAATATATACATGACAGGAGCCCGTACAGTCTATATCTACAATAATATATACCTGACAGGAGCCCATACAGTCTGTATCTACAATAATATATACCTGGAAGGAGCCCATACAGTCTAGTCTCTTCACCAGTGAGCTGGCTAGACTGTATGGGCTGCAGTCAGGACCTGGCAGGAGTCCATATATTCTGCTGGCTTTAATAATTTATACCTTGAAGGAGCACATACATTGTAGTGACATGTTTAGGCTGCAGTCAGGGCCAGGCAGCAACCCATAAAGTCTGCTATCTTCAAGAATATATACCTGGAAGGAGCCCATACACTCTAGCATCTTCAGTAGTGAGCCGGCTAGAGTGTATGGGCTGCAGTCAGGCACCTGGAAGGAGCCCATACACTCTAGCATCTTCACAGTGAGCCGGCTAGAGTGTATGGACTGCAGTCAGGACCTGGAAGGAGCCCATACACTCTAGGCTCAACCCTGCTGAGACAGGAGCAGGAACCAGGAAGCAACGCTGGGCACGAGGAGAGGTGAGGAGAGTTTTTTTTTTTCTGGACTGTGGGGCCATTCTCGGAGGAGGTGAGGGGAGGAAGAGAAGAGATGTGGGCTGTGTATAGTTCTCTGTGGGCTGTGCTCTGTGCTGTATACTGCTGTGGGCTGTATATAGCTCTCTGTGGGCTGTGCTCTGTGCTGTATACTGCTGTGGGCTGTATATAGCTCTCTGTGGGCTGTGCTCTGTGCTGTATACTACTGTGGGCTGTATATAGTTCTCTGGGCTGTGCTCTGTGCTGTATACTGCTGTGGGCTGTATATAGCTCTCTGTGGGCTGTTCTCTGTGCTGTATACTACTGTGGGCTGTATATAGTACTCTGTGGGCTGTGCTCTGTGCTGTATACTGCTGTGGGCTGTATATAGCTCTCTGTGGGCTGTGCTCTGTGCTGTATACTGCTGTGGGCTGTATATAGTTCTCTGTGGGCTGTGCTCTGTGCTGTATACTACTGTGGGCTGTATATAGCTCTCTGTGGGCTGTTCTCTGTGCTGTATACTACTGTGGGCTGTATATAGTACTCTGTGGGCTGTGCTCTGTGCTGTATACTGCTGTGGGCTGTATATAGCTCTCTGTGGGCTGTTCTCTGTGCTGTATACTGCTGTGGGCTGTATATAGTACTCTGTGGGCTGTGCTCTGTGCTGTATACTACTGTGGGCTGTATATAGCTCTCTGTGGGCTGTTCTTTGTGCTGTATACTACTGTGGGCTGTATATAGTACTCTGTGGGCTGTGCTCTGTGCTGTATACTGCTGTGGGCTGTATATAGCTCTCTGTGGGCTGTTCTCTGTGCTGTATACTGCTGTGGGCTGTATATAGTACTCTGTGGGCTGTGCTCTGTGCTGTATACTACTGTGGGCTGTATATAGTACTCTGTGGGCTGTGCTCTGTGCTGTATACTACTGTGGGCTGTATATAGTACTCTGTGGGCTGTGCTCTGTGCTGTATACTGCTGTGGGCTGTATATAGCTCTCTGTGGGCTGTGCTCTGTGCTGTATACTACTGTGGGCTGTATATAGTTCTCTGTGGGCTGTGCTCTGTGCTGTATACTGCTGTGGGCTGTATATAGTTCTCTGTGGGCTGTGCTCTGTGCTGTATACTACTGTGGGCTGTATATAGTTATCTGTGGGCTGTGCTCTGTGCTGTATACTGCTGTGGGCTGTATATAGCTCTCTGTGGGCTGTTCTCTGTGCTGTATACTACTGTGGGCTGTATATAGTACTCTGTGGGCTGTGCTCTGTGCTGTATACTGCTGTGGGCTGTATATAGCTCTCTGTGGGCTGTTCTCTGTGCTGTATACTGCTGTGGGCTGTATATAGTACTCTGTGGGCTGTGCTCTGTGCTGTATACTACTGTGGGCTGTATATAGTACTCTGTGGGCTGTGCTCTGTGCTGTATACTGCTGTGGGCTGTATATAGCTCTCTGTGGGCTGTTCTCTGTGCTGTATACTACTGTGGGCTGTATATAGTACTCTGTGGGCTGTTCTCTGTGCTGTATACTGCTGTGGGCTGTATATAGCTCTCTGTGGGCTGTTCTCTGTGCTGTATACTGCTGTGGGCTGTATATAGTACTCTGTGGGCTGTGCTCTGTGCTGTATACTACTGTGGGCTGTATATAGTACTCTGTGGGCTGTGCTCTGTGCTGTATACTGCTGTGGGCTGTATATAGCTCTCTGTGGGCTGTTCTCTGTGCTGTATACTACTGTGGGCTGTATATAGTACTCTGTGGGCTGTTCTCTGTGCTGTATACTACTGTGGGCTGTATATAGTACTCTGTGGGCTGTGCTCTGTGCTGTATACTGCTGTGGGCTGTATATAGCTCTCTGTGGGCTGTGCTCTGTGCTGTATGCTACTGTGGGCTGTATATAGTTCTCTGTGGGCTGTTCTCTGTGCTGTATATAGTTCTCTGTGGGCTGTGCTCTGTGCTGTATATAGTTCTCTGTGGGCTGTGCTCTGTGCTGTATACTACTGTGGGCTGTATATAGTTCTCTGTGGGCTGTGCTGTATATAGTACTCTGTGGGCTGTGCTGTATATAGTTCTCTGTGGGCTGTGCTTTATATAGTTCTCTGTGGGCTGTGCTGTATATAGTTCTCTGTGGGCTGTGCTGTATATAGTACTCTCTGGGCTGTGCTGTATATAGTACTCTGGGCTGTGCTGTATATAGTACTCTGGGCTGTGCTTTATATAGTTCTCTGTGGGCTGTGCTTTATATAGTTCTCTGTGGGCTGTGCTGTATATAGTTCTCTGTGGGCTGTGCTGTATATAGTTCTCTGTGGGCTGTGCTGTATATATTACTTTGTGGGCTGTGCTGTATATATTACTTTGTGGGCTGTGCTGTATATATTACTCTGTGGGCTGTGCTGTATACTACTGTGTGGACTGTGCTGTATACTTCTACGTGGGCTGTGCTGTATACTACTGTGTGGTCTGTGCTGTATACTACTGTGTGGTCTGTGCTGAATACTACTGTGTGGTCTGTGCTGAATACTGCTGTGTGGGCTGTGTTATCTACTACGCGAGCTGTGCTATAGTATGCAGGCTGTGCTGTATACTATGCGGTTTGTGCTATATAATATGCGGGCTTTGCTATATACTATGGGGAGTATATTATATTCTATGGGGGAGGCCATGTTATGTACTATGTGGCTGTGTTATATACTATTGTGGGGGTATATTATATTCTATGGGGGAGGCTGCGTTATATACTATGGGGGGCTACATTATATTCTATGGGGGGCTACATTATATATTATGGGGAGGTGGGCTGTATTATATTCTATGGGGGTTACATACTCTGGGGTGGCTGCATTATACTCTGTGGGGTGGCTGCATTATACTCTGTGGGGTGGCTGCATTATACTCTGTGGGGTGGCTGCATTATACTCTATGTGGGCTGCATTATACTGTATCGAGGACTATGGGGAATACGTTATACTATATGAAGAACTATGGGGTGCATTATACTATGGGAAGTGAATTGTACTACATGGATGACTGTGGCGGTGCATTATACTATATGGAGCACTATGAGGATTGTATTATGCTATATGGAGCACTATGAGGATTGTATTATGCTATATGGAGGACTATGAGGATTGTATTATGCTATATGGAGGACTATGAGGAGTGTATTATACTATGTGGAGGACTGAGCAATGTATTTTAATATATGGAGGACTAAAGGGAGTGTATTATACTATATGGAGGACTATGGAGCACAGTATAATATATGGAGGACTATGGGGTGTATTTTACTAAACAAGTAAAATGCTGCATATTCGGATTGTTTTTGCTGGAACAAAAAGCCTTGTTGTCAGCAGCACATTGCCAGTGTAAACTGTAGATGTGCTGCTGAAAACATGATACTGTATGGTGATCTGTTAGTGATCTATTAGTGATCGTTCTGTCTCATCATTATTCCTCAGCTGGTGGAAAGAGGCCGGGAAACAAGCCGTGAACAACTTCAGTATTGTCGATCAAACTCATTTAGCGGCCTGAGATCAGCGCATGTAAGTAAATACAACCGAAATGCTTCTGTGTGATGTGCAATATGTTAGCATTTGGGGACCCATTTTAAACTTTGCCTAGGGCCCCACTTTGCCTAAAACCGGCCCTGCCTACAAGTGTACAAAGATATTATACAGTCACCATGTGACAAGTGGGCCTGTGTAACTTCAAATGCCAGGGCTGAATTTTAGTCCCAGTCCGGCCCTGGGTGAGACACATTGAGCATGATGGGAGAGAGATATACATGGAATAGCAGGGGTGAGACACATGGAGCGTGATGGGGAGAGAGATATACATGGAATAGCAGGGGTGAGACACATTGAGCATGATGGGAGAGAGATACACATGGAACAGCAGGAGTGAGACACATGGAGCGTGATGGGAGAGAGAAACACATGGAACAGCAGGGGTGAGACACATGGAGCGTGATGGGAGAGGGATTCACATGGAACAGCAGGGGTGAGACACATGGAGCGTGATGGGAGAGAGATACACATGGAATAGCAGGGGTGAGACACATTGAGCGTGATGGGAGAGAGATACACATGGAATAGCAGGGGTGAGACACATTGAGCATGATGGGAGAGAGATACACATGGAACAGCAGGGGTGAGACACGGAGCATGATGGTGAGAGAGATACACATGGAATAGCAGGGGTGAGACACATGGAGCGTGATGGGGAGAGATACACATGGAACAGCAGGGGTGAGACACGGAGCATGATGGGGAGAGATACACATGCAACAGCAGGGGTGAAACACATGGAGCGTGATGGGGAGAGATACACATGGAACAGCAGGGGTGAGACACGGAGCATGATGGGGAGAGATACACATGGAACAGCAGGAGTGAGACACATGGAGCGTGATGGGAGAGAGAAACACATGGAACAGCAGGGGTGAGACACATGGAGCGTGATGGGGAGAGAGATACACATAATATAGCAGGGGTGAGACACACGGAGCGTGATGGGAGAGAGAAACACATGGAACAGCAGGGGTGAGACACATGGAGCATGATGGGAGAGAGATACACATGGAACAGCAGGGGTGAGACACATGGAGCGTGATGGGAGAGAGATACACATGGAACAGCAGGGGTGAGACACATTGAGCATGATGGGAGCGAGATACACATGGAACAGCAGGGGTGAGACACATGGAGCATGATGGGGAGAGAGATACACATGGAATAGCAGGGGTGAAACACATGGAGCGTGATGGGAAGAGATACACATGGAACAGCAGCGATGAGACACATGGAGCGTGATGGGGAGAGAGATACACCTGGAACAGCAGGGGTGAGACACATTGAGCATGATGGGAGAGAGATACACATGGAACAGCAGGGGTGAGACACATTGAGCATGATGGGAGCGAGATACACATGGAACAGCAGGGGTGAGACACATGGAGCATGATGGGGAGAGAGATACACATGGAATAGCAGGGGTGAAACACATGGAGCGTGATGGGAAGAGATACACATGGAACAGCAGCGATGAGACACATGGAGCGTGATGGGGAGAGAGATACACCTGGAACAGCAGGGGTGAGACACATGGAGCGTGATGGGGAGAGAGATACACATGGAACAGCAGGGGTGAGACACATTGAGCGTGATGGGAGAGAGATACACATGGAACAGCAGGGGTGAGACACATGGAGCGTGATGGGAGAGAGATACACATGGAACAGCAGGGGTGAGACACATGGAGCGTGATGGGGGAGAGATACACATGGAATAGCAGGGGTGAGACACATGGAGCATGATGGGAGAGAGATACACATGGAACAGCAGGGGTGAGACACATGGAGCATGATGGGAGAGAGATACACATGGAACAGCAGGGGTGAGACACATGGAGCATGATGGGAGAGAGATACACATGGAACAGCAGGGGTGAGACACATGGAGCGTGATGGGAGAGAGATACACATGGAACAGCAGGGGTGAGACACATGGAGCGTGATGGGGAGACATACACATGGAATAGCAGAGGTGAGACACATTGAGCATGATGGGAGAGAGATACACATGGAACAGCAGGGGTGAGACACATTGAGCATGATGGGAGAGAGATACACATGGAATAGCAGGGGTGAGACACATTGAGCGTGATGGGAGAGAGATACACATGGAATAGCAGGGGTGAGACACATGGAGAGTGATGGGGAGAGAGATATACATGGAACAGCAGTGGTGAGACACATGGAGCGTGATGGGAGAGGGATACACATGGAACAGCAGGGGTGAGACACATGGAGCATGATGGGAGAGAGATACACATGGAACAGCAGGGGTGAGACACATTGAGCGTGATGGGAGAGAGATACACATGGAATAGCAGGGGTGAGACACATGGCGCGTGATGGGAGAGAGATACACATGGAACAGCAGGAGTGAGACACATGGAGCGTGATGGGAGAGAGATACACATGGAACAGCAGGGGTGAGACACATGGAGCATGATGGGTAGAGAGATACACATGGAACAGCAGGGGTGAGACACGGAGCATGATGGTGAGAGAGATACACCTGGAACAGTAGGGGTGAGACACATTGAGCATGATGGGAGAGAGATACACATGGAACAGCAGGGGTGAGACACATGGAGCGTGATGGGGGAGAGATACACATGGAATAGCAGGGGTGAGACACATGGAGCGTGATGGGGAGAGAGATACACATGGAATAGCAGGGGTGAGACACATTGAGCGTGATGGGAGAGAGATACACATGGAACAGCAGGAGTGAGACACATGGAGCGTGATGGGAGAGAGAAACACATGGAACAGCAGGGGTGAGACACATGGAGCGTGATGGGGAGAGAGATACACATGGAATAGCAGGGGTGAGACACATTGAGCATGATGGGAGAGAGATACACATGGAACAGCACGGGTGAGACACATGGAGCGTGATGGGAGAGAGAAACACATGGAACAGCAGGGGTGAGACACATGGAGCGTGATGGGAGAGGGATACACATGGAACAGCAGGGGTGAGACACATGGAGCGTGATGGGAGAGGGATACACATGGAACAGCAGGTGTGAGACACATGGAGCATGATGGGAGAGAGATACACATGGAACAGCAGGGGTGAGACACATGGAGCGTGATGGGAGAGAGATACACATGGAACAGCAGGGGTGAGACACATGGAGCGTGATGGGAGAGAGATACACATGGAATAGCAGGGGTGAGACACATGGAGCGTGATGGGGAGAGAGATACACATGGAATAGCAGGGGTGAGACACATTGAGCATGATGGGAGAGAGATACACATGGAACAGCAGGGGTGAGACACGGAGCATGATGGTGAGAGATACACATGGAACAGCAGGGGTGAGACACAGAGCATGATGGGGAGAGATACACATGGAACAGCAGGGGTGAGACACATGGAGCATGATGGTGAGAGAGATACACCTGGAACAGCAGGGGTGAGACAAATTGAGCATGTTTGGAGAGAGATACACATGGAACAGCAGGAGTGAGACACATGGAGCGTGATGGGAGAGAGAAACACATGGAACAGCAGGGGTGAGACACATGGAGCGTGATGGGGAGAGAGATACACATGGAATAGCAGGGGTGAGACACATGGAGCGTGATGGGAGAGAGAAACACATGGAACAGCAGGGGTGAGACACATTGAGCATGATGGGAGAGAGATACACATGGAACAGCACGGGTGAGACACATGGAGCGTGATGGGAGAGAGATACACATGGAACAGCAGGGGTGAGACACATGGAGCATGATGGGAGAGAGATACACATGGAACAGCACGGGTGAGACACATGGAGCGTGATGGGAGAGAGATACACATGGAACAGCAGGGGTGAGACACATGGAGCGTGATGGGGAGAGAGATACACATGGAACAGCAGGAGTGAGACACATGGAGCGTGATGGGAGAGAGAAACACATGGAACAGCAGGGGTGAGACACATTGAGCATGATGGGAGAGAGATACACATGGAACAGCACGGGTGAGACACATGGAGCGTGATGGGAGAGAGATACACATGGAACAGCAGGGGTGAGACACATGGAGCATGATGGGAGAGAGATACACATGGAACAGCACGGGTGAGACACATGGAGCGTGATGGGAGAGAGATACACATGGAACAGCAGGGGTGAGACACATGGAGCGTGATGGGAGAGAGATACACATGGAACAGCAGGGGTGAGACACATTGAGCGTGATGGGAGAGAGATACACATGGAACAGCAGGGGTGAGACACATGGAGCGTGATGGGAGAGAGATACACATGGAACAGCAGGGGTGAGACACATGGAGCGTGATGGGGAGAGAGATACACATGGAACAGCAGGGGTGAGACACATGGCGCGTGATGGGAGAGAGATACACATGGAACAGCAGGGGTGAGACACATGGAGCGTGATGGGGGAGAGATACACATGGAATAGCAGGGGTGAGACACATGGAGCATGATGGGAGAGAGATACACATGGAACAGCAGGGGTGAGACACATGGAGCGTGATGGGAGAGAGATACACATGGAACAGCAGGGGTGAGACACATGGAGCATGATGGGGAGACATACACATGGAATAGCAGGGGTGAGACACATTGAGCATGATGGGAGAGAGATACACATGGAACAGCAGGAGTGAGACACATGGAGCGTGATGGGAGAGAGATACACATGGAATAGCAGGGGTGAGACACATGGCGCGTGATGGGAGAGAGATACACATGGAACAGCAGGAGTGAGACACATGGAGCGTGATGGGAGAGAGATACACATGGAATAGCAGGGGTGAGACACATTGAGCATGATGGGAGAGAGATACACATGGAACAGCAGGAGTGAGACACATGGAGCGTGATGGGAGAGAGATACACATGGAACAGCAGGAGTGAGACACATGGAGCGTGATGGGAGAGAGATACACATGGAACAGCAGGGGTGAGACACATGGAGCATGATGGGTAGAGAGATACACATGGAATAGCAGGGGTGAGACACATGGCGCGTGATGGGAGAGAGATACACATGGAACAGCAGGGGTGAGACACATGGAGCATGATGGGAGAGAGATACACATGGAACAGCAGGGGTGAGACACATGGAGCATGATGGGTAGAGAGATTCACATGGAACAGCAGGGGTGAGACAGGGAGCATGATGGTAAGAGAGATACACCTGGAACAGCAGGGGTGAGACACATTGAGCATGATGGGAGAGAGATACACATGGAACAGCAGGGGTGAGACACATGGAGCGTGATGGGGAGAGAGATACACATGGAATAGCAGGGGTGAGACACATTGAGCATGATGGGAGAGAGATACACATGGAACAGCACGGGTGAGACACATGGAGCGTGATGGGAGAGAGAAACACATGGAACAGCAGGGGTGAGACACATGGAGCGTGATGGGAGAGGGATACACATGGAACAGCAGGGGTGAGACACATGGAGCATGATGGGAGAGAGATACACATGGAACAGCAGGGGTGAGACACATGGAGCGTGATGGGAGAGAGATACACATGGAACAGCAGGTGTGAGACACATGGAGCATGATGGGAGAGAGATACACATGGAACAGCAGGGGTGAGACACATGGAGCGTGATGGGAGAGAGATACACATGGAACAGCAGGGGTGAGACACATGGAGCGTGATGGGAGAGAGATACACATGGAATAGCAGGGGTGAGACACATGGAGCGTGATGGGGAGAGAGATACACATGGAACAGCAGGGGTGAGACACATGGAGCGTGATGGGAGAGAGATACACATGGAATAGCAGGGGTGAGACACATTGAGCATGATGGGAGAGAGATACACATGGAACAACAGGGGTGAGACACGGAGCATGATGGTGAGAGATACACATGGAACAGCAGGGGTGAGACACGGAGCATGATGGTGAGAGAGATACACATGGAACAGCAGGAGTGAGACACATGGAGCGTGATGGGAGAGAGAAACACATGGAACAGCAGGGGTGAGACACATGGAGCGTGATGGGGAGAGAGATACACATGGAATAGCAGGGGTGAGACACATTGAGCATGATGGGAGAGAGATACACATGGAACAGCACGGGTGAGACACATGGAGCGTGATGGGAGAGAAATACACATGGAACAGCAGGGGTGAGACACATGGAGCATGATGGGAGAGAGATACACATGGAACAGCACGGGTGAGACACATGGAGCGTGATGGGAGAGAGATACACATGGAACAGCAGGGGTGAGACACATAGAGCATGATGGGAGCGAGATACACATGGAACAGCAGGGCTGAGACACATGGAGCATGATGGGGAGAGAGATACACATGGAATAGCAGGAGTGAAACACATGGAGCGTGATGGGAAGAGATACACATGGAACAGCAGCGATGAGACACATGGAGCGTGATGGGGAGAGAGATACACCTGGAACAGCAGGGGTGAGACACATTGAGCATGATGGGAGAGAGATACACATGGAACAGCAGGAGTGAGACACATGGAGCATGATGGGAGGGAGATACACATGGAACAGCAGGGGTGAGACACATTGAGCATGATGGGAGCGAGATACACATGGAACAGCAGGGGTGAGACACATGGAGCATGATGGGGAGAGAGATACACATGGAATAGCAGGGGTGAAACACATGGAGCGTGATGGGAAGAGATACACATGGAACAGCAGCGATGAGACACATGGAGCGTGATGGGGAGAGAGATACACCTGGAACAGCAGGGGTGAGACACATGGAGCGTGATGGGGAGAGAGATACACATGGAACAGCAGGGGTGAGACACATTGAGCGTGATGGGAGAGAGATACACATGGAACAGCAGGGGTGAGACACATGGAGCGTGATGGGAGAGAGATACACATGGAACAGCAGGGGTGAGACACATTGAGCGTGATGGGAGAGAGATACACATGGAACAGCAGGGGTGAGACACATGGAGCGTGATGGGAGAGAGATACACATGGAACAGCAGGGGTGAGACACATGGAGCGTGATGGGAGAGAGATACACATGGAACAGCAGGGGTGAGACACATTGAGCATGATGGGAGAGAGATACACATGGAACAGCAGGGGTGAGACACATGGAGCGTGATGGGAGAGAGATACACATGGAATAGCAGGGGTGAGACACATTGAGCGTGATGGGAGAGAGATACACATGGAACAGCAGGAGTGAGACACATGGAGCGTGATGGGAGAGAGATACACATGGAACAGCAGGAGTGAGACACATGGAGCGTGATGGGAGAGAGATACACATGGAATAGCAGGGGTGAGACACATTGAGCGTGATGGGAGAGAGATACACATGGAACAGCAGGAGTGAGACACATGGAGCGTGATGGGAGAGAGATACACATGGAACAGCAGGGGTGAGACACATGGAGCATGATGGGTAGAGAGATAAACATGGAACAGCAGGGGTGAGACACATGGAGCATGATGGGAGAGAGATACACATGGAACAGCAGGAGTGAGACACATGGAGCGTGATGGGAGAGAGATACACATGGAATAGCAGGGGTGAGACACATTGAGCGTGATGGGAGAGAGATACACATGGAACAGCAGGAGTGAGACACATGGAGCGTGATGGGAGAGAGATACACATGGAACAGCAGGGGTGAGACACATGGAGCATGATGGGTAGAGAGATAAACATGGAACAGCAGGGGTGAGACACATGGAGCGTGATGGGGAGAGAGATACACATGGAACAGCAGGGGTGAGACACATGGAGCATGATGGGGAGAGATACACATGGAACAGCAGGGGTGAGACACATAGAGCATGATGGGAGAGAGATACACATGGAACAGCAGGGGTGAGACACATGGAGCGTGATGGGGAGAGAGATACACATGGAACAGCAGGGGTGAGACACATGGAGCGTGATGGGAGAGAGATACACATGGAACAGCAGGGGTGAGACACATGGAGCGTGATGGGAGAGAGATACACATGGAACAGCAGGGGTGAGACACATGCAGCATGATGGGAGAGAGATACACATGGAACAGCACGGGTGAGACACATGGAGCGTGATGGGAGAGAGATACACATGGAACAGCAGGGGTGAGACACATGGAGCATGATGGGGAGAGAGATACACATGGAACAGCAGGGGTGAGACACATGGAGCATGATGGGGAGAGAGATACACATGGAATAGCAGGGGTGAGACACATTGAGCATGATGGGAGAGAGATACACATGGAACAGCAGAGGTGAGACACATTGAGCATGATGGGAGAGAGATACACATGGAACAGCAGGGGTGAGACACATGGAGCATGATGGGGAGAGATACACATGGAACAGCAGGGGTGAGACACATGGAGCGTGATGGGAGAGAGATACACATGGAACAGCAGGGGTGAGACACATGGAGCATGATGGGGAGAGATACACATGGAATAGCAGGGGTGAGACACATTGAGCATGATGGGAGAGAGATACACATGGAACAGCAGGGGTGAGACACATTGAGCATGATGGGAGAGAGATACACATGGAACAGCAGGGGTGAGACACATGGAGCGTGATGGGAGAGAGATACACATGGAACAGCAGGGGTGAGACACATGGAGCATGATGGGGAGAGATACACATGGAATAGCAGGGGTGAGACACATTGAGCATGATGGGAGAGAGATACACATGGAACAGCAGGGGTGAGACACATTGAGCATGATGGGGAGAGATATACACATGGAACAGCAGGAGTGAGACACATGGAGCGTGATGGGAGAGAGATACACATGGAACAGCAGGGGTGAGACACATGGAGCGTGATGGGAGAGAGATACACATGGAACAGCAGGAGTGAGACACATGGAGCATGATGGGGAGAGAGATACACATGGAATAGCAGGGGTGAGACACATGGAGCGTGATGGGAGAGAGATACACATGGAACAGCAGGGGTGAGACACATGGAGCATGATGGGTAGAGAGATACACATGGAATAGCAGGGGTGAGACACATGGAGCGTGATGGGAGAGAGATACACATGGAACAGCAGGGGTGAGACACATGGAGCATGATGGGTAGAGAGATACACATGGAACAGCAGGAGTGAGACACATGGAGCGTGATGGGAGAGAGATACACATGGAATAGCAGGAGTGAGACACATTGAGCGTGATGGGAGAGAGATACACATGGAACAGCAGGAGTGAGACACATGGAGCGTGATGGGAGAGAGATACACATGGAACAGCAGGGGTGAGACACATGGAGCGTGATGGGGAGAGAGATACACATGGAATAGCAGGGGTGAGACACATTGAGCATGATGGGAGAGAGATACACATGGAACAGCAGGGGTGAGACACATGGAGCGTGATGGGAGAGAGATACACATGGAACAGCAGGGGTGAGACACATGGAGCATGATGGGGAGAGATACACATGGAACAGCAGGGGTGAGACACATGGAGCATGATGGGAGAGAGATACACATGGAACAGCAGGGGTGAGACACATGGAGCATGATGGGAGAGAGATACACATGGAATAGCAGGGGTGAGACACATGGAGCGTGATGGGGAGAGAGATACACATGGAACAGCAGGGGTGAGACACATGGAGCGTGATGGGAGAGAGATACACATGGAACAGCAGGGGTGAGACACATGGAGCATGATGGGAGAGAGATACACATGGAACAGCAGGGGTGAGACACATGGAGCGTGATGGGAGAGAGATACACATGGAACAGCAGGGGTGAGACACATGGAGCATGATGGGAGAGAGATACACATGGAACAGCAGGGGTGAGACACATGGAGCGTGATGGGAGAGAGATACACATGGAACAGCAGGGGTGAGACACATGGAGCATGATGGGAGAGAGATATACATGGAACAGCAGGGGTGAGACACATGGAGCGTGATGGGAGAGAGATACACATGGAACAGCAGCGATGAGACACATGGAGCATGATGGGGAGAGAGATAAACATGGAATAGCAGGGGTGAGACACATGGAGCATGATGAGGAGAGAGATACACATGGAACAGCAGGGGTGAGACACATGGAGCATGATGGGAGAGAGATACACATGGAACAGCAGTGGTGAGACACATGGAGCATGATGGGGAGAGAGATACACATGGAATAGCAGGGGTGAGACACATGGAGCGTGATGGGAGAGAGATACACATGGAACAGCAGGGGTGAGACACATGGAGCGTGATGGGGAGAGAGATACACATGGAACAGCAGGGGTGAGACACATGGAGCATGATGGGAGAGATACACATGGAACAGCAGGGGTGAGACACATTGAGCGTGATGGGAGAGAGATACACATGGAACAGCAGGGGTGAGACACATGGAGCGTGATGGGGAGAGATACACATGGAACAGCAGGGGTGAGACACATGGAGCGTGATGGGAGAGATACACATGGAACAGCAGGGGTGAGACACATGGAGCGTGATGGGAGAGATACACATGGAACAGCAGGGGTGAGACACATTGAGAGTGATGGGAGAGAGATACACATGGAACAGCAGGGGTGAGACATATGGAGCGTGATGGGAGAGAGAAACACATGGAACAGCAGGGGTGAGACACATGGAGCGTGATGGGGAGAGAGCTACACATGGAACAGCAGGGGTGAGACACGGAGCGTGATGGGGAGAGAGATACACATGGAATAGCAGGGGTGAGACACATGGAGCATGATGGGGAGAGATACACATGGAACAGCAGGGGTGAGACACGGAGCGTGATGGGGAGAGAGATACACATGGAACAGCAGGGGTGAGACACATGGAGCGTGATGGGAGAGAGATACACATGGAACAGCAGGGGTGAGACACATGGAGCATGATGGGGAGAGATACACATGGAACAGCAGGGGTGAGACACATGGAGCATGATGGGAGAGAGATACACATGGAACAGCAGGGGTGAGACACATGGAGCATGATGGGAGAGAGATACACATGGAACAGCAGGGGTGAGACACATGGAGCATGATGGGAGAGAGATACACATGGAACAGCAGGGGTGAGACACATGGAGCATGATGGGAGAGAGATACACATGGAACAGCAGGGGTGAGACACATGGAGCGTGATGGGAGAGAGATACACATGGAACAGCAGTGGTGAGACACATGGAGCGTGATGGGAGAGAGATACACATGGAACAGCAGGGGTGAGACACATGGAGCGTGATGGGAGAGAGATACACATGGAACAGCAGGGGTGAGACACATGGAGCGTGATGGGAGAGAGATACACATGGAACAGCAGGGGTGAGACACATGGAGCATGATGGGGAGAGATACACATGGAATAGCAGGGGTGAGACACATTGAGCATGATGGGAGAGAGATACACATGGAACAGCAGGGGTGAGACACATTGAGCGTGATGGGGAGAGAGATACACATGGAACAGCAGGAGTGAGACACATGGAGCGTGATGGGGAGAGAGATACACATGGAATAGCAGGGGTGAGACACATTGAGCATGATGGGAGAGAGATACACATGGAACAGCAGGGGTGAAACACATGGAGCATGATGGGGAGAGATACACATGGAACAGCAGGGGTGAGACACATGGAGCATGATGGGAGAGAGATACACATGGAACAGCAGGGGTGAGACACATGGAGCGTGATGGGAGAGAGATACACATGGAACAGCAGGGGTGAGACACATGGAGCATGATGGGAGAGAGATACACATGGAACAGCAGGGGTGAGACACATGGAGCGTGATGGGAGAGAGATACACATGGAACAGCAGGGGTGAGACACATGGAGCATGATGGGAGAGAGATACACATGGAACAGCAGGGGTGAGACACATGGAGCGTGATGGGAGAGAGATACACATGGAACAGCAGGGGTGAGACACATGGAGCATGATGGGGAGAGAGATACACATGGAACAGCAGGGGTGAGACACATTGAGCATGATGGGAGAGAGATACACATGGAACAGCAGGGGTGAGACACATGGAGCGTGATGGGAGAGAGATACACATGGAACAGCAGGGGTGAGACACATGGAGCGTGATGGGAGAGAGATACACATGGAACAGCAGGGGTGAGACACATGGAGCATGATGGGGAGAGATACACATGGAACAGCAGGGGTGAGACACATGGAGCATGATGGGGAGAGAGATACACATGGAATAGCAGGGGTGAGACCCATGGAGCATGATGAGGAGAGAGATACACATGGAACAGCAGGGGTGAGACACATGGAGCATGATGGGGAGAGATACAAATGGAACAGCAGGGGTGAGACACATGGAGCATGATGGGAGAGAGATACACATGGAACAGCAGGGGTGAGACACATGGAGCATGATGGGAGAGAGATACACATGGAACAGCAGTGGTGAGACACATGGAGCATGATGGGGAGAGAGATACACATGGAATAGCAGGGGTGAGACACATGGAGCGTGATGGGAGAGAGATACACATGGAACAGCAGGGGTGAGACACATGGAGCGTGATGGGGAGAGAGATACACATGGAACAGCAGGGGTGAGACACTTGGAGTGTGATGGGAGAGAGATACACATGGAACAGCAGGGGTGAAACACATGGAGCGTGATGGGAGAGAGATAAACATGGAACAGCAGGCGTGAGACACTTGGAGCGTGATGGGAGAGAGATACACATGGAACAGCAGGGGTGAGACACATGGAGCGTGATGGGAGAGAGATACACATGGAACAGCAGGGGTGAGACACATGGAGCGTGATGGGAGAGATACACATGGAACAGCAGGGGTGAGACACATTGAGCGTGATGGGAGAGAGATACACATGGAACAGCAGGAGTGAGACATATGGAGCGTGATGGGAGAGAGAAACACATGGAACAGCAGGGGTGAGACACATGGAGCGTGATGGGGAGAGAGCTACACATGGAACAGCAGGGGTGAGACACGGAGCGTGATGGGGAGAGAGATACACATGGAATAGCAGGGGTGAGACACATGGAGCATGATGGGGAGAGATACACATGGAACAGCAGGGGTGAGACACGGAGCGTGATGGGGAGAGAGATACACATGGAATAGCAGGGGTGAGACACATTGAGCATGATGGGAGAGAGATACACATGGAACAGCAGGGGTGAGACACATGGAGCGTGATGGGAGAGAGATACACATGGAACAGCAGGGGTGAGACACATGGAGCATGATGGGAGAGAGATACACATGGAACAGCAGGGGTGAGACACATGGAGCATGATGGGAGAGAGATACACATGGAACAGCAGGGGTGAGACACATGGAGCATGATGGGAGAGAGATACACATGGAACAGCAGGGGTGAGACACATGGAGCATGATGGGAGAGAGATACACATGGAACAGCAGGGGTGAAACACATGGAGCGTGATGGGAGAGAGATACACATGGAACAGCAGGGGTGAGACACATGGAGCGTGATGGGAGAGAGATACACATGGAACAGCAGGGGTGAGACACATGGAGCATGATGGGGAGAGATACAAATAGAACAGCAGGGGTGAAACACATGGAGCGTGATGGGAGAGAGATACACATGGAACAGCAGTGGTGAGACACATGGAGCATGATGGGGAGAGAGATACACATGGAACAGCAGGGGTGAGACACATGGAGCATGATGGGAGAGAGATACACATGGAACAGCAGGGGTGAGACACATGGAGCATGATGAGGAGAGAGATACACATGGAACAGCAGGGGTGAGACACATGGAGCATGATGGGAGAGAGATACACATGGAACAGCAGTGGTGAGACACATGGAGCGTGATGGGGAGAGAGATACACATGGAACAGCAGGGGTGAGACACATGGAGCATGATGGGAGAGAGATACACATGGAACAGCAGGGGTGAGACACATGGAGCATGATGGGAGAGAGATACACATGGAACAGCAGGGATGAGACACATGGAGCGTGATGGGGAGAGAGATATACATGGAACAGCAGGGGTGAGACATGGAGCATGATGGGGAGTGAGATACACATGGAATAGCAGGGGTGAGACATGGAGCGTGATGGGAGATACACATGGAACAGCAGGCGTGAGACACATGGAGCGTGATGGGGAGAGAGATATACATGGAACAGCAGGGGTGAGACATGGAGCATGATGGGGAGTGAGATACACATGGAATAGCAGGGGTGAGAGACATGGAGCGTGATGGGAGATACACATGGAACAGCAGGGGTGAGACACATGGAGCGTGATGGGGAGAGATACACATGGAACAGCAGGGGTGAGACACATGAAGCATGATGGGAGAGAGATACACATGGAACAGCAGGGGTAAAACATATGGAGTGTGATGGGGAGAGAGACATGTATGATGAGTGAGACACATGGAGCGTGATGGGGAGAGAGAGACACATGGAATAGCAGGGGTGAGACACATGGAGCATGATGGGGAGAGAGATACACATGGAACAGCAGCGGTCAGACACATGGAGCATGATGGGGAGAGAGATACACATGGAACAGCAGGGGTGAGACACATGGAGCGTGATGGGGAGACAGATACACATGGAACAGTAGGGGTGAGACACATGGAGCGTGATGAGGAGAGAGACATGTAGTATGATGAGTGAGACACGGAGCGTGATGGGAGAGAGATAAACATGGAACAGCAGGGGTGAGACACATGGAGCATGATGGGGAGAGAGATACACATGGAACAGCAGGGGTGAGACACATGGAGCGTGATGGGGAGAGAGACATGTAGTATGATGAGTGAGACACGGAGCGTGATGGGAGAGAGATAAACATGGAACAGCAGGGGCGAGACACATGGAGCGTGATGAGGAGAGAGATACACATGGAACAGCAAGGGTGAAACACATGGAGCGTGATGGGGAGAGAGATACACATGGAACAGCAGGGGTGAGACATATGGAGCATGATGGGGAGAGAGATACACATGGAACAGCAGGGGTGAGACACATGGAGCATGATGGGGAGAGAGATACACATGGAATAGCAGGGGTTTGACACACGGAGCGTGATGGGGAGAGAGATACACATGGAACAGTAGGGGTGAGACACATGGAGCGTGATGAGGAGAGAGACGTAGTATGATGAGAGATATCGAGTGTGATGGAGAGAGATACACATGGAATAGCAGGGGTGAGACACTTGGATGATTTTGATGCGTTTCTGCAGCGTTTTTGGATGCGCGGAATTGCATCAAATCCGCAGCGTAGTGCACACCCAATGTTAGTCAATGGGAAATTGAGAATTGGTGTGGACATGCTGCGGAAAAATACGCACGGATTTGCAGGGTTTTATTTTCCGCAGCACGTCAATTCTTTTTGCGGATCTGCAGTGTTTCTGCACCCAAAAAATCTGAGGTTTTGCTGCGGAGTTGTGTGCGATAAACGCTGCGGAGGAGGAAGAGTGTGTGTGCGGAGACTGTGAGCTGTGAATATGTGCGTGTCTGTGTGCGGGTGTCCGTGTGTATCTGCGTGTGTGTGTGTGCGGGAACAGGGAGTATACTGCTGTTTTTTTTTTCAGGAGATTGAGAGCGTTGCACGGTTAGCTGACTAGTAAAGATGAGAAAGTGTGTAGTGTTTTATTTAATTAAAATACTTTATTCTGGCTGTGTTTATTTAACCCCTTAACAACTATAGGATTAGTAATGGATAGGTGTCTTATTGACGCCTCTCCATTACTAAGCCGGATTGATGTCACCTTACAATACAAAGATGACATTAACCCCACAAATATTACCCATATGACACCTCTACAGGGTAGTGGGAAGAGAGAGGCTAAGTGCCGGAATTGGCGCATCTTAGAGATGCGCCATTTCAGGGGTGGCTTTGAGCTGGTGTTTGTAGCCAAGGAAGGGGGTGGGTGCAATATCCATGGCCCCTTCTTAGGCTATTAACATCAGCCCGCAGCTGTCTGCATAGCCTTTTCTGGTTATTAATTATAGGGGGACCCCACGTTTTTTGGTGGGAACCCTATTTTAATAGCCAGTAAAGGCTAAATATACAGCTGCAGGCTGATATTCATAGCCTGGGAATATCCGTGGGTGTTAACCCCTTCCTAGGCTATAATCATCGTATAGTTCTCACATAATACCTCCATATAGATCACACATAATGGCGCCATATAGTTCTCATATAATACCATCATATAGATCACACATACCGCCATAGTGTTCTCATATAATACCGCCATATACTTCTCAAATACCGCCATATAGATCACACATAATACCGTTATATAGATCACACACAACACCATGTAGATCACACATAATACCACCATATAATTGTCACATAATAATGCCACATAGATCACACATAATCCCACAATATAGTTATCATATAATAGTCATATTTTTTACATTATTCCACCATACTGATCAAACATAATACCACCATAAAGATCACATATAATACCGTCATATAGATCACACATAATGCCATAATACAGATCACACATAATACTTGTCCACATCAAGTGTAGTCTATATGACAGTACTATGTAAAAAATATATATGGTGGCATCATGTGTGATCTATATGCAGTATTATGTAATAAATATATATGGCGGTATAATGTGTGGTCTTTATGGGAGTATTATGTGAAAAATAGATATGGCAGCATTATGCGTGATCCATATGGCAGTGTGCTGGTCTATGGGGGGGTCACAGAGAGATATACGGTGGAGGGAGCAGAGTATTTCAGGAGAGCCGTGTGCTGGTCTATGGGGGGGAGTGTGCGCACGCTGACGCTCACATGCACACAACTGTATACTTAGCCTTTACTGGCTATTAAAATGGGGGACCCCAATCAAAAAAAATTACGTGGGGTCCCCCTATAATAACCAGCAAAGGTTATGCAAACAGCTGCGGGATATTAATAGCCTAGGAAGGGGCCATGGATATTGACCCCCCAGGCTAAAAACCATCAGCTCTCAGCCGCCCCAGAAATGGCGCATCTATTAGATGCTTTTCTGGCACTTTGCCCGGCTCCCCGAATCCCTCGTCCTCGTCTCCTGCAACAAAAATAAAATAAGCCACATATATTCCTCACCTGCCCGCCGAGAAGATAATCCATAATGTCCCACGACGATCCTGATCACTTTGAGAGCAGTCACATCAGTGATATGACTGCTCTCAAAGACAGCCGGCGATAGACTGACGGGAGGTGGATCACTGCACCACCGTGAGTATAATTTTTTTTAATTTTTATGTGAATGTGTATGTAATGTAACTTTTTTTTTTTTCTTTTAAACTGTGAGCACAGGTAGCGGCAGATGATACTACTCTCTCATCAGACAGAGCCCAATGGGAGCAGTAGCCTCATCGGTCCGCGCCTGCTTTTTTACCGCAAGTCACCGCTGCAGGTCACAGTCAGCTGCGGAATCACACTGACATCTGCCAGCATGATCCCGCAGCGCTGTGACCGACAGTACCGGCGGTAGTGTTACCGCGGGTGACAGTCACAGCTGTGGGGGGTCACGCTGACATGTCACAGCATGAACCCCGCAGCTCCTGTTATTGCACGCACTGAGCTGTGTGTGCAATGGGGAAAGACATGCAGGGGGAGAGGAGTGCTTAGGAGCGAGAGCGAACAGGCACAGGGGGATGGAGAGCACACATGGGAAGAGAGACAGCACCCATTGGGAGAGACAGTCACCTCCAGGGTCACAGAGGGAGATATATAGGGGAAGGAGCAGGGTGACTGCAGCACAGAGTATTTCAGGAGAGCAGTGTGCTGGCCTATGGGAGATCACAGAAGAGCTATATGGGGGAAGGGTATGTGATCCCTGCTGTGTGCACGCTACTTCTCTCCTGTTTTTTGACTAAAATTCTTGCCATCCCCCCTTCCCCCACCTTAGTCACTGTCCTGTCAGCTGCCCTTTCTCCAGGTGTCAGCTCCCTCTCTGCAGCCTGAGAGTGCAGCTTACCGGAGATCACAGGGACTGTGTGAGGAGGCAGAGACAGAGCAGGAGAAGCACACAGAGCAGCGTGTGAGGAGCAGAGGATGTCTGCCCAGGACGTGCAGTGCCTGGAGTACAGAGGAGCAGGGATGTAAATCACCTGCACTCCCCATCCTCCGGCTCCAGTGAGCGCTTCTCTCCTGCGATAGAGAGTAAGTGGAGCTTGGCAGATAGCACTGGGCTATAATAAAATGGCGGTCAGCCGCGCCTACAGCAGTGAAGTGTGCAGCCCACAGAGGCGTGCCCAGCTCACTGCTAATGCTGCTGCAATGTTAGAGATAGGGTCAGCGCCGGTCTATTATCTCCTATGTCCATGGGGTGCCGTAATATGACACTGATAGTGTCGTGCTACTGCTGTGAACACAAGATGTCAGCCCCCAGTGCCTTCTTTAAACTCATATAACACACGAAATCTGTTTCACATGCATTTAAAACTTGGTTATAGCAGCATGTTATGCTACATTACAGTGATTTATTAATGATCTACAAAAGCGGTACCTTCCCTTTAAAACGATTCCAACATTCTGAACATAAAAAAGGCTTCTCCCCTATGTGACGTCTCTGATGTTTATTAACAGTTGATTTCCAAGTAAAACATTTCCCATATTAAGAAAATGAAAAAGGCTTCTCCTCTGTGTGACTGCTCTGATGTCTAACAAGATGCGCTTTCTGGTTAAAACATTTCCCACATTCTGAACAGGAAAAAGCCTTCTCCCCAGTGTGAGTTCTCTGATGTCTAACAAGATGTGCTTTCCGGTTAAAACATTTCCCACATTCTGAACAGGAAAAAGGCTTCTCCCCTGTATGGATTATCTGGTGCTTAACACAATCTGATTTATTGCTAAAACGTTTCCCACATTCTGAACAGGAAAAAGGCTTCTCCCCTGTGTGACTTCTCTGATGTCTATCAAGAAGCACTTTCCATTTAAAACATTTCCCACATTTTGAACATGAAAAAGGTTTCTCCCCTGTGTGATTTCTCTGGTGGCTATCAAGAACCGATTTCCGGTTAAAACATTTCCCACATTCTGAGCAGGAAAAAGGCTTCTCCCCTGTGTGAGTTCTCTGGTGGCTATCAAGAACTGATTTACGGTTAAAACATTTCCCACATTCTGAACAGGAAAAAGGCTTCTCCCCTGTGTGGGTTCTCTTGTGGCTATCAAGATTTGCTTTCCATATATAACATTTCCCACATTCTGAACAGGAGAAAGGCTTTTCCCCTGTGTGGGTTCTCTGGTGGCTATCAAGATATGCTTTCTGGGTAAAACATTTCCCACATTCTGAACAGGAAAAAGGCTTCTCCCCTGTGTGGGTTCTCTTGTGGCTATCAAGATTTGTTTTCCATATATAACATTTCCCACATTCTGAACAGGAAAAAGCCTTCTCCCCTGTGTGAGTTATCTGATGTCTAACAAGATGTGCTTTCCGGGTAAAACATTTCCCACATTCTGAACAGGAAAAAGGCTTATCCCCTGTGTGGGTTCTCTGGTGGCTCTCAAGATCCATTTTCCAGTTAAAACATTTCCCACATTCTGAACAGGAAAAAGGTTTCTCCCCTGTGTGGGTTCTCTTGTGGCTATCAAGATTTGTTTTCCATAGATAACATTTCCCACATTCTGAACAGGAAAAAGCCTTCTCCCCTGTGTGAGTTATCTGATGTCTAACAAGATGTGCTTTCCGGGTAAAACGTTTCCCACATTCTGAACATGAAAAAGGTTTAGCTCCTGTGTGAATTCTCTGGTGAGTAACAAAATGTGATTTGCAATTAAAATATTTTCCACATTCTGAACATGAAAATGACTTCTTTGCTTTAGGAGCAGTTTGTTTTTTATTGTCTCTTTTGTGATTTTGATTTTCCTTAGTAGTTGGTAATGAATCAGAAGATGGGACCTGTTTCATAGGATCAGCTGACATATATTTGATGTGAAGGGATGATGGTGTATCTGGAGTAATATCATTCACTTCTGAAGTATCTTGTCGGATCTCAAGATCATCTGATTTAAAAATTGAAGACGATGTCAGCTGTCCCTCGGATTTCCTGGTACAGTCATCTGCTGAGATAAAAACAATTGTTTTTTTAATAAAACATCCTTGAGTTTTATATTTTTGAACATTTCTACTTAAACGGTCCATAAAAATTGCAAGATATATAAAAACCATTAATTATTTACCAAGACAATGACAGTTCAGTCTAACAGAAAACCTTATTAGATGAACCAGTAGGGTTTGGTGTTAAAACTGTTTGTTCATTTTGCCTCCCAAATATCGAATAAAAAGAAACCAATCAATGTTTTGTAGGCGAAAATAATACCAATTCTCATCTCACAAAAAAACAAGTCCCCACTCAGGTCCATCATCTGTCAATGGAAAAACAGAGGTTCCCACGCTATTAGTGGCTCAAAGGTTGTAAAGCAACAGGGTTTCTATAAACCAATACAGCACAATCAGATCTCACTTCTGAGTCTTGCAGTGTGCTCAAACAACATTTAGGATCCCCGTGTTTAGCAAAATTATGAGAAGAATCCAATTAATTTACAGTGTTTGTCTCCTGGAGCACAATCTGGGCACTATGTGTTGGGTAATAAAATGGCAAATGTGTAATTTTCACTCTCCAATATCCACTGCGTGTTAATTTCCGGAAAGTGGTTGTGGAGTCAAAATATTCACTCCTCCTATAGATTATAACCTTCCACGAATTAATTTATAAAATGGAATCACTTTATGGGGATTTCGACTACTCTGGTTTTCTGTCATTTAGTTATATTAGGGTGTCTGCATATGGTATGTCCAATCTCATCTGGGAAAAAGGGCAGAGGGCTAGCACTCGATTCTTAAGGATATGACGGTGCTAGTGAACGGAGCCGATGATCCCATAAACAATAGAGTATATAATCACTGCACGCGTACATTTTGCTTCAAGTGAAAAATTTAATACAGGTGGCAGGTGAACCGACAGGCAAATTAACGTTTCGGACAGTTAATGGCCTTGATGACAATGCCGCCCTTGGAAAAATTTCTATAGGTTAGAACACGAAATGTCTATATGGATGTTGGAGTAAGAGTGAATGGACAAAATCTTCCGTAAGTGGTAAAGTTGTGCATGCAGACACGAATGTGTCTTGGGAACAGCTGGATAGCGTTGTAGCAGAAGCCGACACCAGTGGCTATTTAGCGAATGCTGGCACATATTGTGATAAAAAAAACACCATAAGAGGAAAAACCTCCACTATTCTAGACAAAAAAAAACACCAGTATACAGGCAGAGATGCTTACCTGTCCAAGGCCTCCAACAATTGCACTAACCAAGGTGCAGCGGACCCAAGTTAAGGGCTGTCCCACACGTCCAGATAATTCCGGTACCGGAATAAATCGGTACCGGAGTTATCCGTGTCCGTGTGCCTGGGAACTCACGGAGGCCATACCTGCGGCACACGTGTGCCGCCCGTATGGCGAGTGGGTACCACACGGAGCGTGTGGTACCCACTCTGCATGGTGCTGAAGCTGCGATTCATATCATCCCTGCAGCAACGTTTGCTGCAGGGAAAATATGAAGAATAGTGTTTAAAATAAAGATCCATGTGTCCGCCGCCCCCCCACCCCCTGTGCGCCCCCCCCCCGCTGGTCAGAAAATACTCACCCGGATCCCCCGTCGGCAGTCGCTCCTTCCTGGTCTGGCCGCGGCTTACTGTATGCGGTCACGTGGGGCCGCTCATTTACACTCATGAATAGGCGGCTCCGCCCCTATTGGAGGTGGAGCCACATATTCATGAGTGTAATCGGCCGCATACAGTAGGAGGCGCGGCCAGACCAGGAAGGAGCGACAGCCGACGGGGGACCCGGATAAGTATTTTCTGACCAGCGGGGGGGGGCGCACAGGGGGTGGGGGGGCGGCGGACACATGGATCTTTAGTTTAAACACTATCATTCATATTTTCTCTGTAGCAAACGCTGCTACAGGGAACATATGAATGGCGGCTTCAGCACCATGTGGGGGGGGACAGCGCTTACTGTAGCGCTGTCTCCGGCACGCCACACGGACCCCAGACGGAGAATGTCCGTGTGAGGTGCGTGTTTTACACGGACCCATTGACTCTATTGGGTCCGTGTAAAACGTGCGCTCCCACGAACACTGACATGTCTCCGTGTTTGGCACACGGAGACACGGTCCGCACACGGTCCGCACAAAATCAATGACATCTGAACAGATGCATTGATTTTTATGGGTCTACGTGTGTCAGTGTCTCCGGTACGGGAGGAAACTGTCACCTCACGTACCGGAGCCACTGACGTGTGAAACCGGCCTAAGATGGCAAATACACAGGTGCAATAATACCAATAAGGCAGCCACCCTACAATCAGGAATTGGCCGCTTGGTGCACCTGTGCAAACAAATAGTCTGTATGTGGCGTGTTCAAACAGGAATGCAAAGTATATGGCTCAAAGCCTATTAATGACGCCATGTAGCGGGCTCACCATAATGCATCCTGTGTGAACAGAGGCCACAGTGTACAGAGCCATCAAGGGCCCAGCCGCACCCTGGAAAAATATATAGTGCACCAAAAACACAACAATGTATGCAAGGTATTGGTTGATATTATGGCCACAATATTTAAGCTGCCAACCCACGTCATGGGTCCTTACATATTGGCAGTCCTAATCTAAAAAAAAAAAACACCATAAGAGGAAAAACCTCCACTATTTTAGACAAAAAAACACCAGAATACAGGCAGAGATGCTTATCTGTCCAAGGCCTCCAACAATTGCACTAACCAAGGTGCAGCGGACCCAAGTTAAGATGGCAATACACATATTGTGACCATATTGAGATCTGCCTATATGTGGCTAGATTTCTGACTGTTTTGGATAACATGATACATAATTTTAGTTTTTTTTCTAGTCTCACTTAAATATAGGTAAATATTAAATAAAGTCTCCTGATTAGTCGTCTTTGGTGTGACTTGGGAACAGCTGGATAGCGTTGTAGCAGAAGCCGACACCAGTGGCTATTTAGCGAATGCTGGCACATATTGTGTCTCAAAACAAATTCAGACAAAACAGGTCAGTGCTGTAATGTAGGTTAGGGAGCAACTCCCACTCGTCCACCAAGGCCGGCTCCTGCAGCTGCGTCTCTCATATGCTCCTGGGGTATTGCTGCACCTGTTCCACAACTGCACTATCGCTATTGGATTCGGCTCCCTAACCTACATGACAGCACCGACCTGTTTTGTCTGAGTTTGCTTTCAGACACAATACGTGCCAGCTTTCACTAAATAGCCACTGGTGTCGGCTTCTGCTGCAATGCTATCCAGCTGATCCCAAGACACATTCGTGTCTACATGCACAACTTAACCACTTATGGAAGATTTTGTCCATTCACTCTTACTCCAACCATCCATATTGACATTTCGTGTTCTAACCTGGAGACATTTTTCCAAGGGCGGCATTGTGATCAAGGCCATTAACTGTCCGAAACGTTAATTTGCCTGTCAGTTCACCTGCCACCTGTATTAAATTTTTCACTTGAAGCAAAATTCCTCAATTTGTACGAATGCAGTGATTATATACTCTACCAATCTCATCTGGGATCTGTCTGTCCAGCTGGAGTAATCTGTTCCCTACTTCAGCAAATTGGATAGTACTACACCCTACTAAAGCTCAAAGCATATTGCCAGAATCTACCAGATACAGAGTTGTTCTCCTCTGGTTCAGTCCTCTGTGCTCAGCTTGCGGCTTGTGCATTTGTTTACTGTTGTGACCGTGGCCCATTTACTGACTACTCGTGTCTTCTTATTCTGTCCTTCTAGTTCTTACCCAGCTACCTGACTATTCTTCTTGCCATCTAACACCACAAAATAGCAGGTAACACCATGGGGTCCAAGCCTAGGGGTCCCAGTGTAAGTTCAGATTCATGTAAGTGTGTTAAAGGGCAATGAGCAAGACAATCCTTGGGATATGGAAAGCAGAGAAGATAGTGCCAAGCATGTTCATGATGGACATCTTTTGAGCTGCCAGATGACCCAATACATTGTGTCTGCAAACTATTTCAGCTAGATCTACATTCAAATAGCGCTCCTTCCCTTCTGACCACTGCCATGTGCCCAGACAGTAGTGTACAACCTTTATATAGGGTATTGTGCGAAGGTGGAAAATAATTTGTATGTTCGATTTGTTTTCCATTATCCTTTGGGAATAATTCCAAAGTGCTCACCACATAAAGTGACACACGTCTGATTTTAAAAATGGGGCATGATTAGGAGCAAAAATCTGGCTGCAGGAAGAGGTTAAATCAGAGTGTTTTGGACACTAACTAGTGCAGTCAAAAACTGTGGCTATAGACAATAACACATCTACTGAAATGATCCAACTCAACAGTCTTCATCAGTAATAAAATGAGTTCAGCCCGTGCCATGATCTGCCCATCAAAGCATGCCTCGCGTGCGTTTCAATCTGGAGCGCACGGAAGTAAGTAATGTCTTCTGATGAGCGGTCTGCGCATGCCTCATGTGGATTGCACGGAAGCATGTAAAATAACTTCCAAGTTCAAAGTGTCCCACGTCATATCCGTTTGCGCATGAGCAAAAGACCGACGGACGTTACCAGACTGTAGTTCACACTGCACATACCAGGCGAGAGCAATGGACAAACCGATCAGACCCTATTTTTTGGGGAGCAAAGAATCATATATTACACTACCACATAATAAGAGAATCAATAACCCAGGCCACCAGCAATGTATTTTTTCCTTTTTCAAATGGTATATCAATAGCCGGGTATTACATTAGTGTCTTGCTGTTTCATTAATATAGGTATAATTTATTCAATATTATGAGTTTAACCGGTCCTATAAATGACCTCCCAAAAATCATATAAATATATTATTAAATCCTTACGAGGCAAGGCAGACCATTTGCAGAAATGGATCAATGGTATTAATACATAGAAATCTATGCATTCCTAATAGGAGAAAAATAGTAATTGGCTAGTCAATTAATTACTCAGTGTCCAAAAAACAATAGGGTAGTCTAGACAAAACAGGCAAATGACATCTGCTCATTTATTCCTTTGGGTTGCCGGGAGTCAAGTCTAAATATCCTTTCACACTCCCGTCTAAAAATGGTACTATCATGGTACTATCATGGTCACCTCCTTTGGGGCCTGGTTTTATGACCTGAATAATCATAAAGTTGATATTTTCCAAATCTCCTCGATTGACTAACCTCATATGTCGGGCCAAGGGGGTATCCCTATCATTTCTAATGTCTCCTAGATGTTCACTCACTCTTTTTCTAAATTCCCTTTTAGTTATTCCTATATAGTCTCTTGGGCAGGAGCACATGGCCTTATAGACAACCCTTGAAGTTTTACAATTGGAAAAGTCTCTCTGATAAAAACACTTTCCTGTCGAGGAACTCTCGATCTCTGATTGAGCCACCAGGCCAGCATATAATAGTTTTTAATATTTCTGGGCTGCAGGGACCCTTTATTGACAGATGTGATCTATGTCTAGATACAGTGGTTCCCTACTGAGGGTTGGGGGCATTATCAGATATAGTGCGCATCTAGGGAATAACAGGGACAGCCGTCGATGAGCGGGGGCTTCACAACGAAAATCCCCTTAGGGTGCCAACCCCCGCTGTAAGACAGGATCAACACAGTTCAATATTAAGGAACTGCAGCAAAAAAAAACCCATAAAGGGTTTATTGGTTAGTTTTTGGGTATACACAGTGTGTTTTTTTATTTTTGGTGAGCACATACCACCTCGTGGGTGTTTTTTAACTTTAATTAAATAAAGGTTATCTTTTTAATAAGTTTTTTCATGATTTCGTGTCAATTAAAGCTTCCACTCAATCCACAAAAAAAAGCAAGTCCTCACTCAGGTCCATCATCTGTTAACGGAAATATAGGTGGCTTCCACTTTACTGCTAGTACAAAGGCTCTGGAAAAGCGTTACGGCTACTCAACCCCCTAAAAAAAATTCTGCGCTCCCAAATTCAAATGCCCTCCTCCCTTCTGAGCCCCACAGTGTACCTAAGCCACAAATATCATCCACATGTTTGGCATTTCTGTAGTGACTAGAGCCCATCTAATTTATGGGTGCATGTATCCAGAAGCACAGGCTGGGCATAACGTACTGGTTACTGCAACGTACTGGTCACTACAATGGCAGTTTGCATTTTTCACTCAGCAACATCCATTGCTGCCTGTTTCTGGAATCAAAATCATCACTACACTTGATAAAGTGTATAGGATAAATTCCTAAAGGGGTATAATTTCCAAACTGGGGTCACTTGAGGGGGATTCTGCTTTTCTGGCATTTAGGGGCTCTTTATATAGAGTCTGGAAACTATTCTACAACAATTTGTTCTCCAAGAGTCAAATAGCGCTCCGTCCCTCCAGAGTCTTGCTGTGTGGCTAATTTTCATTTTGGCACCATTATTACCCATTTCCCAGTGTTAAAATGAAAAATCTAGGGCTAAAACTATTTTGTTGTGGTAAAAATGTAATTATTTTTTTCTTCACTGCCCAATGGTATCAAATTCTATGATACACTTGTGGTGTCAATATGATCGCTGCACCCCTAGATGAACTGAGAGGTGTAGTTTGTAAAATGGGGTCACTTATGGGGGTTTCTGCTGTTCTGGCACCTCAGGGATTCTGCCAATATGATATGGCCCTCTCAAACCAATGCAGCAAAACCTGCACTGTAATATGGTGCTCTTTCCCTTTCATGCCCTGCCATGCTCCTAGACAGTAGTTTTCCACCACATACCAGGTATTGGTATACTCGGAAGAAATTGCACAACAAACTTTGGGGTCCATTTTTTCTTGCTACCCTTTTGAAAATAAAAAAGTGGGGCTAAAATAGCATTTTTGTGGTAAAAATGTTATTTATTATTATTTTGACTGCTCAATATTATAAAATTATGTGAAGCCCCTGGAGGATCAAGGTGCTCACCAGACATGTAGATAAATTCCTTGAGGGGTCTACTTTCCAAAATGGGGTCACTTGTTGGGGGTTTCCACTGTTTAGGCAAGTTAGGGGCTCTCCAAACACAACATGGCGTCCTCTATCGATTCCAGCCAATTCTGCATTCCAAAAGTCAAATGGCGCTCCTTCCCTTCTGAGCTCTGCCATGCGCACAAACAGTGATTTTCCTCCAGATATGGGGTATCTGTGTACTGAGGAGAAATTGCTCAACAAAATTTATGGAGCAATTTCACCTTTTACCCTTATGAAAATGCAAAATATGGAGCTAAAAGAGCTTTATTTGGGAAAAATGTGATTTTTTTTTTTTATTTCCAAGGCTCTACGCTATAAACTTCTGTGAAGTACCTGTGGGTTCAAGGTGCTCAATACACTCTAGATAAGTTCCAAAATGGTGTCACTTGTTGGGGGTTTCCACTGTTTAGGCACATCAGGGGCTCTCCAAGCGCGTCACAGCAACCGCTAATTATTCCAGCATATTTTACATTAAAAAAAATCAAATGGCACTCCTTCCATTCTGAGCCCTGCCGTGTGCCTAAACAGTAGTATTCCCCCACATATGG
The DNA here is from genome assembly GCF_051348905.1 of Ranitomeya variabilis. Taxonomy (NCBI): domain Eukaryota; kingdom Metazoa; phylum Chordata; class Amphibia; order Anura; family Dendrobatidae; genus Ranitomeya; species Ranitomeya variabilis. Next base: position 701,782,053 of record NC_135235.1, on the reverse strand, counting down.
GGTATCAGAATGCTTAGGAGTAATTGCAAAATAAAATGTATAGTCCATTTTCTCCTGTTACCCTTGCGAAAGTAAAAAAAAATTAGGTATAAAGGAAAACTTTTGTGAAACAAAAGTAAATGTTTATTTTTTCCTTCCACATTCCATTCATTACCGTGAAGCACCTGAAGGGTTAATAAACTTCTTGAATGTGGTTTTGAGCACCTTGAGGGGTGCAGTTTTTACAATGGTGTCACTTTTGGGTATTTTTTTTTCATATAGACCCCTCAAAGTGACTTCAAATGTTAGGTGGTCCCTAAAAAAAATGGTTCTGTAAAATTTGTTGAAAAAATGAAAAATCGCTGGTCAACATTTAACCCTTATAACTTCCTAACAAAAAATAGAATTATTCTTACCGTTAACTCGGTTTCTAGTAACCCACCACGACAGCACACCTTAAGGATGTTACCCCTTTCCTAATAGGGACAGGAAATGACAAAGAGGTTAAATAACCCCTCCCTCATCCTCCCCTCAGTGTTATTATAAAGGACCACAGGAGAAGAAATGCTTCAAATTATATTTATTCTTTTCAGAACGTATATTAAGCAAAGGGAGGGATTACTCCTGCTGTCGTGGTGGGTTACTAGAAACCGAACTAACGGTAAGAATAATTCTATTTTCTCTAGTAACCCCCCACGACAGCACACCTGGAGCAGTACCCAAGAGTAATATTTAGGGAGGGACTATAGCTCTAAGGACTTTTTCCCCAAAGGCCAAGTCTTCTTTTGACATTAGGTCTAGCCTGTAATGTTTGGAAAATGTATGGACCGAGGACCATGTAGCAGCTCTGCATATTTGCTCGATAGAAGCACTGGCTTTCTCGGCCCAGGAGGCAGCTGTTGCTCTGGTAGAATGAGCTGTGAATTTTTCTGGCGGTGGAAGGCCTTGGATCTGGTAAGCCTCCAAGATGGCTCTCTTGATTCAGTTGGCAATTGTAGATTTGGAAATCTTCTTCCCCTTATTCTGGCCGTGAAGATGAATAAACAAATTCTGATCCTTTCTAATTTTGTCTGAAACTTGACGATAATAAAGTACCGTTCTCCGAACATCCAAAGTATGGAACTGTTCTTCTTCCTCATTCTTTGGTTCCTAATAGAAGGAGGGGAGAATTATCTCCTGCGACTTGTGGAAGTCAGAGACAACCTTTGGGAGAAAGGATGGATCCAATCTCAGGATAAGTCTGTCTTGTAGACTCTTCATGTAGGGCTCATTGATTGACAGGGCCTGTAGTTCACCTACTCTCCTGGCTGTAGTTATTGCTATCAGCAAGGTGGTTTTCCAGGCAAGTCTATCCATTCCTATTGATGACAGGGGTTCAAAAGGTGGAAGTGCAAGTCCCTTGAGGACTATATTGAGGTCCCAGGATGGGACTATATTTATGGATCTTGGAGATATGCGGGATGCTGCCGTCATAAATCTTCTTATCCATCTGTGGTCAGCTAAAGGCTGGTCAAAATACGAGCTCAGGGCCGCCACCTGTACCTTGAGGGTGCTGGGTCTGAGACCCTTTTCTAGCCCATCTTCCAAAAAATCTAAGATTCTTGCTAGGTTCGGCCAGTCTGGGTTAGGCCGTTCAGGAGCACTCCATGCGATAAAGGTCTTCCATATTTTTTGATAGATGGAATTGGTTACTAGGGTTGAGCGAAACGGGTCGTTCATTTTCATAAGTCGCTGACTTTTGGTAAAGTCGGTGTCTCATGAAACCCGACCCGATCCCTGTGTGGGGTCGGCCATGCGGTACGCGATCTTGGCGCCAAAGTCGCGTTTCGTATGACGCGTTTAGCGCCATTTTTTCGGCCAATGAAGGAGCGTGGGCAGAGTGATGACATAGGGGTTAGGGCGTGTACGCCCATCATCATTTTATCGCTTGTGCGCAGTAGCGATTTGGAATGTGTAAAACGAACTTTTCAGTGCTGGGACGGAGGAGAGGAGAGGAGAGGAGAGAAGAGAGAGAGAGAGAGAGAGAGAAAAAATAAAAAAATAAAAAAAAATATCCCCATTAAAGTGCATAGGGTTTCGTGTTCCGGCCGATCCTCGACTTTGCGCAGTAATCGGCCGATTTCGCCCGACTCGACTTTTCCAGCAGTCGGGTTTCGCAAAACATGACTTGACCCTAAAAGAGTCAAGGTCGCTCAACCCTATTGGTTACCATTTTCCAGCTTTTCTGTAGCATTCTAATGATGTTCTTTGATAGGCCTCTGGTCCTCAGAATTGAGAATTCAGAAGCCAGGCATTCAGGTGTAATCTCTCGGGATCTGGATGAAGTATTGGCCCCTGATATAGAAGGTTATTGACCATCGGTCCATCTACTTTTAGGCTGATGAGGGTCCCAAACCAGCTTCTTTTGGGCCAAAAGGATTACCCTGATCTTTTTTGTCTTTATCTTTTGTAGGACCTTTGGTAGAATTGGTAACGGCGGAAAAGCATAGGCCAGTGAGAATGTCCATGGTTGTGCCGATGCGTCTACAACTAGCCCCGGATTGGTTGGATCTAGCGAGAAAAACTGGTCCACCTTTGTGTTCTGACTGCTTGTGAACAGGTCCACTTCTGGCTGTCCCCACTTTTTGGCCAAAATTTGAAAAATTTCCGGGTCTAGACCCCATTCTCCTGGATGGATCCTTTCCCTGCTCAGGAAGTCGGCCTGTATATTTATTTCCCCTTTTATGTGCAGGGCGGAAAGCGAGAGAACATGTTCTTCGGCCCAGGAAAATATTCTGGCTGATATGGCCTTTAGATCCTCGTGTCTTGTACTTCCCTGATGGCGAAGGTGGGCAACTGTCGTCATGTTGTCCGAGTAGATTTTGATGTGGGAATTTTGAACAGGAGCTACTGCTGCTTTGAGTACTTCCTCTACCGCTTTCAGTTCTCTGAAGTTCGAGGATCATTGACTTATCTCGTTTGGCCAGTCTCCTTGAAATATATGTTGGGCCACCGTAGCTCCCCAACCTCTTTCGCTGGTATCTACTGTTATAGAAATTGCTGGATCCTGTAACCAGGGAACTCCTTTGATTAAGTTCTCCTTTCGTAGCCACCATGTCAATGAGGACTTTACGTGTGGTGGTATTGTGATCTTTTTGTCTAGAGAATTTGGGGATCCGTCCCAGTTTGACAGAATATGAGTTTGAAGTATTCTGGTGTGGGCTTGTGCCCATGCCACCATCTGGATGCATGATGTCATGGTCCCTTTTGTCCCGCAACATTCTTATTTTTGGTGTAAGCAAGGTCCGTTTTTGTTCTGGTAAGAAAGATGTTTGGCTGTGAGAGCCTAGTAGGACTCCTAAAAAGACCTTTGTTGTTGACGGAACCATATCCGATTTCTTGTGGTTCACTATCCAGCCTAGGGACGATAAGATTTGGACTGTCTTTTGAAGGTGTTCTTGTAGAATGGAAACTGTGGGAGCCACTATCAGGAGGTCATCGAGGTATGGAATTATGCATATTCTTTGACCTCTGATGTAGGCCATTGCTTCGGTCTTAATCTTTGTGAAGATTCTAGGGGCTGAGGATAGCCCAAACGGGAGGACATTGAACTGAAAATGGTCTGTGTTTTCTCCCCTGGCGACTGCAAATCTTAGGAATTTCCGATAAGTTGGATGGATTGGGACGTGGTAGTATGCGTCCTGTAAATCTATAGTTGCCATGACGAAATCTTGACCTATAAGGGGTACTGTAGATTTTACGGATTCCATCTTGAACCTTCTGTAGGCGACGTGTCAATTCAGGGGTTTTAGATTGATTATCACACGATGGGACCCATTCAGTTTCTTTATTAGGAATAAGTTTGAATAATGTCCTCTGTTCCGCTCGTTCTCCGGGACTGTGGAGATCACATTGTTGACTAGGAGATCTTGTACTCCCGCTATCAATGTGGATTGTAGCTTTGGTGTGGACAAAGATGTTGTCTTTAACATCTTTTGAGGATATGAGACAAACTCTATTTTTATCCCGTCTCTGACTGATGTTAAGGTCCATTGGTCTGAGCGGATTGTTTGCCAGTATGGGAGGAAATTTGAGATACGACCCCCCAACATGGTGGCGTCATTGTTTTCATTGATTTTGGGGTTGGGGAAGAAAAAGATTCCTGTCTTTTCCCCCTTTTGGATAACTCCAACGCCCCGACTTACCCTTACCCCTGTATTGAGGAGTATGCTCTTGTTGAGAGCGAAAGGGTCTTTTCCTAGGGTTTCTAGGTACTGGCAGTGTATTCTTTTTGTCTGAGGCTTTCTCCAATAGATCATCCAGGGCAGACCCAAACATATATTTTCCTTTAAAAGGAATAGAACACAGCCTCATCTTCGAAGTCATGTCCCCAGACCAAGATCTTAGCCAGAGTGCTCGTCTTACGGAATTTGACAACCCTGATGATCTTGCTGCCACCCTCACCGATTCAGCCGAGGCATCGGCTAGAAATCCTGTCGCCTTCTGGAAGATAGGTAGGGAGGCTAGAATATCTTCTCTGGGAGTGCCTGAGGACAGGTGCTCTTCTAGTTGTCCCATCCAATGGTGCATTGACCTAGCCACACAGGTAGATACAGAATTGATGTTCAGTAAGGATGCTGACGTTTCCCATGATTTCCTTAGTAGCCCGTCCATTTTACGTTCCAGAGGATCTTTCAACTGGGAGGCATCTTCAAATGGTAGCGTGGTTTTTTTTAGCTACCCTAGCGATCTGGACGTCCACCTTTGGTATCTCCGACCAGCATGAAGCAGTGTCGTCATCTACCGGAAACCGATCCTTAATTTCTGCTGGGGTGGTCAACCTCTTTTCTGGGGATTCCCATTCTTCTAGGACTAAATCACAGATATTTTTGTGAATAGGAAATCCCTGTTTCTTCCTAGAACGGAGACCCCCGAACTTCTCTTCCTGTACTGACTGAGCCGTTTTTTCTTCTTCAATCTCCGTAGCCTTCCTTACTGCTGTGAGAAGTTCTTCTATGTCACTGGAGGAGAAGTAGTATCTCTCCTGCTGAGAAGACTCTGATTCTAAGGATATTTCACCTTCCTCTGGAGGTTCATCAGACATCTCCCCTTGAGAATCCTCATGTACTTCATCCTCTGGATTAAGCCTTCTTTTCTTAGCCTCCGGAGGAGTACTAGGGGAGGGTGTGGGTTGGGAAAGGGTGGCCAGAGAGCTTCTGATCTCGTGCTGGATTAAGCCTTTGATCTCTTCCATGAGAGATGGCTGCTCTTCTCTAATAATTTTCTCTGTGCATTCTTTGCACAATGTCTTCTTGTATGAAGAGGACAATTTCTTTACACAAACTGCGCATTTGCGCGTAGCTTTGGATTTGCCTCCTGATGCGGGTTCCTTGTCCCCCTGAAATAAAGGGGAGAAGGAACCATAAGTTTGTAACCCGCATCAGGGAATGGACACCCTGGGCCAGACTACTTACTGGGGCCGGGATGGTGCTGGGATCTGCAGGAGCAGAGCGCGAGGCAGCGGACATCTCCATGATTTTCACCACACAGTGGTCCTACCTGAGATGTCTTCTTGTCCGGGGCTCTTAAATAGGCGACCGGACACAGCACCTGTCCTCGTGGTGGGAGGACCTCCTCCTCCAATGTCCGGACGCATGTGGGGGGAGGCCGCCGACATACACACTGCTCTATCATGCGTTCCAGCGTGGAACGCAAAAGGACCTTCCTGAACGCTGAAGGCGGCCGGCGTCTGACGTCACATCCTGCCGCCGGCTTCAGACCGGAAGTCCTCATCGTGCGCATACCGCTGGAGGCTGAGAGGCTGGAGAGCATCAGAGCGGTCTGCAGCTGAAGAATGCCGCCCAGACCTTGCCCTGCAGGTGCGCACTGGTGGCGGATGTCCCGAGTCCAGAGGAGACGGGAGCAGCGCACAGGGAAGAGAGGTAAGTCTGCTCCCTAGCTGCCCGGCGTTAAGTTCCCCCCGGTGATCGCTGCCGGCACAGTACACCTGGGATGACCTCTTCATCCCTAGTAGGGACAGCAAAAAACACTGAGGGGAGGATGAGGGAGGGGTTATTTAACCTCTTTGTCATTTCCTGTCCCTATTAGGAAAGGGGTAACATCCTCCAGGTGTGCTGTCGTGGGGGGTTACTAGAAAAAAAAAATTTTTGATTCCAAAATTGTGCTGACGTAAAGTTGGAAATGTTATTTATTAACTATTTTGTGCGATATAACTCTCTGATTTAAGGGTCTAAAAATTAAAAGTTTGAAAATTGTGAAATTTTCAAAATTTTTGCCAAATTTCCTTTTTTTCACAAATAAACAAGTCATATCAAAGACATTTTACCACTAACATGAAGAGCAATATGTCCCAAGAAAACATTGTCAGAATCACCAGGATCCGGTGAACCGTTCCAGACTTATAACCTCATAAAGTGACAGTAGTCAGAATTGTAAAAATTGGCTAGGTCACGAAGGCAAAAACAGGCCCGGGCACGAAAGGGTTAACTGAAAACTACAAATAAAGATTAAACAACAACAACCACAAGATGGAATTCATCACCAGGTATCAGTGTAATCAGTATAACGGCACCGAAAGGACACTGTCTGTAGGTTACTGTGCACAATCCTGCTGACAGGTTCACTTTAAATTTAGATGTTAGGCATTTGGAAGAGGAGATGGAGAGCTTTTTTTAAGACTATCAGGGAGTTACAGACTCACATAATTCAGGAAGGCCAATCCCACCACAATCAAACTATCATACAGAATGAACAGGTAAAAAAAAAGGCATAGAATAAAAAAAGTTACATCCCCAACAACGTACAGTATGTACGAGGGGAGAACTCCAACACTAACGATATGTGCACACCTTCAGGTTTTTTTCGCTTACATTAAGCATCCTATTTTTAGAATGCGTTCCACACTTTTGTGCACATGGTGCGTTTTATTCAGCAGCAGAATCGCATTCCGGAAAAAAGGCAGCATGTTCATTCTTTGTGCGGAATTTTGGGTCCGGAAGCATCGCGAGGAGCGGGAAGGCTGCTGGGGAGGCCGGAAGGTGAAAATATCATGAGTTTTTATTTTTTTAACATTCTATCTTTTTACTATTGATGACGCATAGGCAGTATCAATAGTAAAAAGTTGGTCACATTTGTCAAACACTATGTTTGACAAGTGTGACCAACCAGTCAATCAGTTTTCCAAGCAAAGCTACAGATCAGATGGAAAACACTAGGATTCTGCAAGCTAATTACGCTTGTAAAAAGCTAGTGTTAAGCGGGAATACGCATGCCAATTCCACATGCGATATACCTGCGGCAGGAGTTGCAGAATTTCCGTGGAAATTCTTCAACGTGTGCACTTAGCCTAAACCAGAGTGGCACTTATTTATGATGGACCATTGGAGCCACTATGAGTCCTGACCAGAAGATTAGAGTAAGTATTAGTGCTCCTCATTTCAGGAGAGATCGTGCAGTAATCTGAATTCCTTAGGATTGAAAATATAATGGAATTTATGACGTGGAGTGAATCCATGAAACCAGGGCTCGAGCCAACACATCTCCTGCAGGTGCGAATAAATGTATATTACAGCCATCAGCCACGCACAGCTTAGAGATATATCATGGCACAGGTGTAATGGTTTTCCTGTAGTCTATCACAATCCTCCATGAAATTAGTTAGTTTTTAATACAAATTGAAAAGTCAGGATAAAGGGAAACTCTGTTTTTATTGTACAGAAATTCACACTTGGCCTCACTGCACATTTAATGTTGTTGATCAAAAAGTGAAGTTTGGCCAGAAAGACTGGACCTGGTCTTGTAGGGACCATATGAGCACATTCAGCAGCACAGAAGGGGGAGAAGGTAGATTCATCCGATAAGATCTCAGGGTTCCAGGAAGCCAACAGCATCATTACCCTCCGCTTTCTCTTACTGGCCAATCATAATACTTTTCAAGTGATTTCCGAACTTGTCAGCACATTGTACGTACACTGTCATTTGGCTTTGTAGTTTACAGATCTGGGCAGGTAAAGGTACCTTCACACGAAACGACGCTGCAGCGATAGCGACAACGATGCCGATCGCTGCAGCGTCGCTGTTTGATCGCTGGAGAGCTGTCACATAGACCACTCTCCAGCGACCAACGATGCCGAGGTCCCCGGGTAACCAGGGTAAACATCGGGTTACTAAGCGCAGGGCCGCGCTTAGTAACCCGATGTTTACCCTGGTTACCATCGTAAAAGTAAAAAAAAACAAACAGTACATACTCACCATCTGATGTCCGTCAGGTCCCTTGCCGTCTGCTTACTGCTCTGACTGAGTGCCGCCGTACAGTGAGAGCAGAGCACAGCGGTGACGTCACCGCTGTGCTGCACTTTCACTTTCACTTTGCGGCGCTCAGTCAGTGTGGGAAGCAGACGGCAAGGGACCTGACGGACATCAAATGGTGAGTATGTACTGTTTTTTTTTTTTTACGTTTACGCTGGTAACCAGGGTAAACATCGGGTTACTAAGCGCGGCCCTGCGCTTAGTAACCCGATGTTTACCCTAGTTACCAGTGTAAAATATCGCTGGTATCGTTGCTTTTGGTGTCAAACACAACGATACACGGCGATCGGACGACCAAATAAAGTTCTGAACTTTATTCAGCGACCAGCGACATCACAGCAGGATCCTGATCGCTGCTGCGTGTCAAACTAAACGATATCGCTAGCCAGGACGCTGCAACGTCACGGATCGCTAGCGATATCGTTACAAAGTAGTTTCGTGTGAAGGTACCTTAACAATCTGCGTCTTCTAATCCCAGGGGGTAGGTGGATCCTCCAGGTTGTAAGATCTATAGAAAGTGGCTTTCAATGCCCAAAGTCATTTGAACAGTTTTGGTGGAGGAGAACATTGTGGTCTAGAGGCAAAATGGTGATCACACGATTGTGATACGGCCGCACTACACCACCGATAAAGCAGCCACAGCCGATGACTGAGAAGAATCTGTGACTTCTCTGCATTTAGTGGTCACTACTCACCTGGGTAGCCATATGTAGGAATCTCCTCTTTACACCGCTCATCCCCCCTCACATATGTCTCTGTAGTATTAATATGGGTCAGATCTTCACCCTGAAACAAATATTGTAAAAGTCACAGACAGATGGAGAATTCACATCTATGATCAGCTCTAATCCTGCCATCTCCACCGTTCTCATTACACAAGTATAAAACATATAATACTGGTGGATAAAACAAGACTGAGCAAAAGACCTTCACCGGCGTCTACACATCATAGAGGAGATCTCATGACACCTTCTCTCCATCTACCTGATGGTCCTGAGGAGCATTGGGATCTTCTTGTTTACAGTCCTGTGGAAGAAGAGGACAGGGACATCTCTCGGGTGTTGTCCTCTTACTGGATAGATCTGGAGGAAACACATACAGGGACTGAATTCATTCATTACATACAGATAATACAGATAATTATAGGCTGTATGTATGTAATCCTATTACCTGGTGATGTGAGGGGCTGGGGAACCTCCATCATGACATCCTTGTACAGATCTTTGTGTCCTTCTAAATACTCCCACTCCTCCATGGAGAAATAGACGGCGACATCCTGACTCCTTATAGAAACCTGACACACACAATGATACCGTCATTCCCCCATCCCTTCATAGCGTTACTGTTTAATGTCCCAGCATTCCCAGCAGTGTCACCTCTCCAGTCAGCAGCTCAATCATCTTGTAGGTGAGTTCTAGGATCTTCTGGTCATTGATGTCCTCATGTATCAGGGGGTTATATGGAGGCCCTGTGATTGGGCTCAGGGGTCTTCCCCATCCCTCAGACACAGGGTCCTGACAGCGCTCACTAGAGGTCTTCTTCACTACTGTGTAATCCTGGTTATGGAGAGACACATTAACAAATCTCACTACAGACATTTCCAGAGTCCTCACCTCTCCAGTTCTGTCCATCTGTTATTCCCATAGATAAGAATGATGTAATGTGATGTCATCAGAATCTCTCACCTCTCCAGTAAGCCGGAAGAGGATCTCTAGGGTGAGGTGTAATATCCTCTCCGCCATCTTGTCTCTGTCCATATCAATCCTTGATGGGTAAATCAAGAAATTTCTTTTCTACAGAAGATCTTCACTGAGAGGATCCGATATTGTAGAGACCTGAATAAGAAGAAGATGAGCCGATGTAACATCATAAAATCCTGTGTAATAATACAATTACTGGAGATAATAAGGGAAACATTTGAGGAGATTTATTATTTTACAGTATTTAGTTTTCCTCTTTACATCTACTAGTAAAACCTATATATTTAGGCCACAGACAACAAGCAGTTTCTTCCTCGGATTCGGCAGCTGAATACGTTTCTCATAGACTCATCTTCCATAACGCTAATTCTCGTCTCATTTACCGACCCTGGAATCGGCATTAGTAATACTGCAGGAGATATTCATTACACGTGACAGGAGAAATAACTACTTCATGGTGAGGACGACATCTTCATCTTCTACTACGGCTCTAGAAACAGATTTGTCCAGAGTCGGTCACTGACCCCATCCCCACCGGCCGTCTATATGGAGGTTTCCCGTCTTCCCCGCACTGTAATCTTCAATCACGTTAGAGCTCAGCTCTGATTCACACACAGAAGTTTGAGGCTTTTATAAGAGATTTTTTTGTAAGAACAACAAGTTTATAAATATAATGGAGGGTTTTTTGGCATTTTTCTGCAGGCTTTCACATATTACATGAAAAACACCCAAACAAAACAGGTGTTAACGTGTTACAAAAATAAAATTAGGACTGGAGGTTCTGGGAAAACTGTGGGGGATGTTGGTACTGAGGGAACATTACACTGTGGGCAGTAACCAAGAAAAGGCTCTGTAAGGCATCAACAATGGGGGTAAGTGAGGATTTACTATCTATTGGTTTAGGTGGGAGAATATTGTGTGGGGGAATGGAGGAACTGGGGGAACATTATACTGTGTGGGGGCCCCGTACTATGAGAGTAAGGGCTCCTTCTCACTTGCGAAAAATACGTCCGAGTCTCGCAGGTTAAAACCCTGCTCTGACGCTGGCACTCCAGAGCGGAGCGTGCGGCCACATAGGAATACATGGAGCCGCACGCTCTGCTTTGGAGTGCCGGTGCCAGAGCAGGGTTTTAACCTGCGAGACTCGGACGTATTTTTCGCAAGTGAGAAGGAACCCTAATCCATGTTTCCTTGGTTCCCGTCTTTCATAGTTGGGTCGTTTTTCATCTATCAGCGGAAAAGGAATAAAACCATTGTGATTCTTATAAGGAGACAACACAAACCCCTAAATATAACATTCTATAACAACCCCACAATCTGTGACCCTTCAGGGTAAATCGCTCTCTCACCATTGGATTAGAGCTGATACTATGGAGCTAAAGGGACTAAACAGACTTTCTGTCACATCCATAAAGGGGCACTTTTCCGTGTTTGTCAGAACTGTCTGAGGATTATTAGAGGAGATAGTTCCCCCCAATTAGCAGGGACAGGAGGATATTGGGGTTTTTACCTGCTACAGTTCTGGTGTGGAGCCTCCACCTGCAGAGCCGCACAGGACCTGTGATGAGGTCACAGGAGGGGAGGAGTCAGGGGTCACATGATCAGGGGCCTCAGTGTATGCAGGACTCTGCTGTGCTGGTTGTCATGGTGCTGGATGAGTGAAAGTTTATGTGTGGGGTCAGGAGGGGTTTACAGGGTGGAGGTAGCAGAGCCATGTGCGTACGAGGTGTACAGAGCAGAACCGTGTGTGCATGAGGTGTATGGAGCGGAGCCATAAGTGTACGAGGTGTACGGAGTGGAGCCGTGTGTATGGGGTGTATGGAGCGGAGCCACATGTGTATGGGGCAGAGCCGTGTGTGTATGAGGTGTATGTAGTGGAGCCGCATGTGTACGGCGCAGAGCTGTGGGTGTACGGAGCAGAGCCATGTGTGTGTGGGGTGTACGGAGCAGAGCCATGTGTGTGTGGGGTGTACGGAGCAGAGCCGCGTGTGTATGAGGTGTACGGAGAGGAGCCGTGTGTGTACGAGGTGTATATAGTGGAGCCGCATGTATACGGCGCAGAGCCGTGTGTGTACGAGGTGTACAGAGAGAAGCCGTATGTGTACAATGTGTATGGAGCAAAGCCACATATGTACGAGGTGTACGGAGCGGAGCCACATGTGTACGGAGCGGAGCCGTGTGTGCGAGGTGTACGGAGCGGAGCCGTGTGTGTACAAGGTGTACGGAGCGGAGCCGTGTGTGTATGAGGTGTACGGAGCGGAGCCGTGTGTGCGAGGTGTACGGAGCGGAGCCGTGTGTGTATGAGGTGTACGGAGCGGAGCCGTGTGTGTACGAGGTGTATGTAGTGGAGCCGCATGTGTACAGAGCGGAGCCGTGTGTCAACGAGATGTACGGAGCCCAGCTGTGTGTGTACGGAGCAGAGCAGTGTGTGTAGGAGGTGTACGGAGCGAAGCTATGTGTGTGGGGCGTATAGAGTGGAGCCGTGTGTGTACGAGGGGAATGTAGTCGAAGCCGTGTGGTTACGAGTTGTATGTAGTGGAGCAGTGTATGTACAGAGCCGAGCTTTGTTCAATGTTTTGGTTCGTTTAATAAGTAGATTTTGTATAAAACAATGATTGGATCCATCTGAATATTCCATGTTTTGTTCATCTGTGTATTATTGTCTTGTGTCTTTTTCCCACTTCCTAAGGTCGGCGTCACACTGGCGTGTTTTATGGACGTATGAGAGGCGCAGAAAATACAGATTGCATACGGTACCATGATTCTCTATGGCCCTGCTCCTATCTGCCGTATTTTACTGATCCGTATTATACGGTCTTGCACGGCCGTAGAAAATCGCAGCATGCTGCGTTTGTCAGTGTATTGCGCAAAAAATCCGTCAATGAAAGTCTATGGAGGCGAGAAAATTACGGATTATACACGGACCATGCGTGTGACTTGTGAGAAATACGCAGCGGTGTTCTCTAGAAAAGCCGGCAATTCAGTGCGGTGTACAGTAACATCACACTGACAGAATAGAATAGGTAGAATAAATGTGTACACATATATATATATATACCTATTCTATGTCAGTGAGACACACACATATATATATATATATTTATATTTAATTCAGCGCTAGATAGCAGAAAAGCCGCTAATTCAATTGCCGGCTTTTCATTTCTCCTTCACAAACCCAACAGGATATGAGACATGGTTTACATACAGTAAACCATCTCATATCCCTTTTTTTTATTACATATTCCTCTTTACTAATGTAACAAGTGTCTGTGTGTAAAATTTTGAAGCTCTAGCTATTAAATTAAAGGGTTAAATCCCGGAAAAAATGGTCGTGGGCTCCTGCGCAATTTTCCCCGCCAGAATGGTAAAGCCAGTGACTGAGGGCAGATATTAATAGCCTAGAGAGGGTCCATGGTTATTGGCTCCCCGTGGCTAAAAACATCTGCCCCCAGCCACCCCAGAAAAGGCACATCTGGAAGATGCGCCTATTCTGGCACTTGGCCACTCTCTTCCCACTCCCTGTAGCGGTGGGATATGGGGTAATGAAGGGTTAATGTCACCTTGCTATTGTAAGGTGACATTAAGCCAGGTTAATAATGGAGAGGCGTCAATTATGACACCTATCCATTATTAATCCAATAGTATTAAAAAATTTTACACACAGACACTTGTTACATTAGTAAAGAGGAATATGTAATAAAAGAAGGGATATGAGATGGTTTACTGTATGTAAACCATGTCTCATATCCTGTCGGGTTTGTGAAGGAGAGAGCTAAAGCCGGCAATTGAATTAGCGGCTTTTCTGCTATCTAGCGCTGAATTAAATATAAATATATATATATGTGTGTCTCACTGACATATATATATATATATATATATATATATATATATATATATATATATATATATATATAGACTGTATATATGTTTTTAGGAATATTTTAGCAGATGGATCCATGATTTGTCCATTTTGCAAGCCTGCGCAAAAAAAAATCGCTGTGCGGATGCCATACGGATGACACACGGATACATTTGTCCGTAAAAATCGCATCCTCGCATTGAATACGGAACAGTGTTTTGGGAAAATTACTGCGTATTACGGCCGTAAAATACGGACCGTATTTCCCTACGCCGAGTGTGACGCCGGCTTAATATTATACTTTGCTCCGGCCAGGACGTCTTGGTAAAGACCATGGACTACAAAGTCCGGGAACAGTCTTGGCTCGGACACGTGAATCCAGTTTCCAATAACAAACCAACAATAACTGGCGGCTCTGGGGCTCCGAGTATGAAGAATTTTAACGTATTGATATAAAATCTACTCTTTAGGCTGCCATCACACTAGCAGTATTTGGTCAGTATTTTACATCAGTATTTGTAAGCCAAAACCAGGAGTGGGTGATAAATGCAGAAGTGGTGAATATGTTTCTATTATACTTTTCCTCAAATTGTTCCACTCCTGGTTTTGGCTTACAAATACTGATGTAAAATACTGACCAAATACTGCTAGGGTATGTGTTCACGTTCAGGATTGCATCAGTCCTGACCAAATCTGCACCTGAGGTCACTGGCAGGTCACCTGCGTTGTTCTTGTGTTGTTTCAGCATTGTAAGGACATGCTGCGTTCTGAAAAGACGCGCCGCATGTCCGTTTTCGCGGGTATGCCGCATGCGTCTTTTAATGCATAGTGGAGACGGGATTTCATGAAATCCCCTCCACTATGCTGTAACATCTGGACTCTGCGTGTTTGACGCTGCGGCTCTACGCAGCATCAAACACGCAGCATTTCCTGAACATGGAAACATACCCTTAGTGTGACGGTAGCCTTAAACGAACCAAAACCTGGAGGAACAAAGCTTTCCTGGAAATGATCTTCCCCAACAATCCTGAGAGGATTGCGGATACGTGTGAGACCTTCTTCTCTTATTGAGGACCAGGAGTTCATCAATAATTGGGAAATAGTTGCAATAACAGCTCAAAGAAAATCATGGAACTTTCATTAAGTTTTATAGCAAGACCCTATTAAATATTGAACACCAACTGGATGAAGCATTTACAGTGGCAGGTAAAAGTTTGGACACCCCTGGTCAATATTAGTTATTGTGAACAATTAAGCAAGTTGAAGATGGAAAGATCTCTAAATGGCCTAAAGTTAAAGATATCACATTTTCTTTGTATTTTAGGTAAAAAATACATTATATATTGTCATTTTTTACATTTTAAAAATTACAAAAAGGAAAATAGGCTAATGCCTATAGGGTGTGGGCACCCTTGAAGATTTGTCTGCTCAGATAACTTTGATCAAGGTTTCAGACCTTAAGTAGCCTGTTAGGGTTATGGCTTGTTAACTATCAGGCTGCCGTCACACTAGCAGTATTTGGTCAGTATTTTACATCAGTATTTGTAAGCCAAAACCAGGAGTGGGTGAAAAATGCAGAAGTTGTGCATATGTTTCTATTATACTTTTCCTCTATTTGTTCCACTCCTGGTTTTGGCTTACAAATACTGATGTAAAATACTGACCAAATACTGCTAGTGTGACGGCAGCCTCATTGTTAGGATTAGGAAAGGCCAGGTGATGCAAATTTCCCAGACTTATAAAACCCAGCCTCCTCTAACCTTGTGCAAATAACAGCAGCTATGGGTTCTTCTAAGCAGCGGCCTAGCACTCTGAAAATTAAAATGGTGGAGGTTCACAAAGCAGGAGAAGGCTGTAAGAAGATAGCAAAGCGTTTTCTTCAAGTTGCCATTTTCTCAGTTCCAAATGTAATTAAGAAATGGCATTTAACAGGAACAAGATAAAGTCTGGAAGACCAAGCAAGATTTCAGTGAGAGCTGTTTGTAGAATTGCTAGAAAAGCAAATCTGCACCTCGCTTGACTGTAAAAGACCTCCAGAAAGATTTAGCAGACTCTGGAGATGGGTTACATTTTTCTACTGTTCAGAGACACCTGCACAAATATGGCCTTCATGGAAGAGTCATCAGAAAAAAAAACCTCTCCTGCGTCCTCACCATAAAATTCAGCATCTGAAGTCTGCAAACGAACATCTAAACAAGCCTTATGCATTTTGGAAACAAGTTCTGTGGACCAGTAAGGTTAAAATAGAACTATTTGGCCTCAATTATCAAAGGTATGTGTGGAGAAAAAGGGCACAGAAATGATCAAAGGTATGTGTGGAGAAAAAGGGCACAGAATTTCAGGAAAAGAACATCTACCAAACCATTATGCATGGGGTGGATCGATCATGCTTTGGGTTGTGTTGCAGCCAATAGAATGAGGAACATTTCCCGAGTAGAGGCAAGAATGAATTCAATGAAATTTCAACAAATTATATTCATGAAAACATAACAGCATCTGTAACAAAGCTAAAGGTGAAAGGAGGATGGCTTCTACAAATGGATAATGATCCTAAACACACGTCACAATCCACAATAGACGACCTCAAAAGGCACAAGCTGAAGGTTTTACAATGGCCCTCACAGTCCTCTGATCTGAACATCATTGAAAATCTGTAGCAAGACCTCAAAATAGCAGAGGATGCAAAATGACCCAGGAATCTCACAGAACTAGAAAAGTTTTCCAAGGAAGAATGGATGAAAACACCTTAAAAAAAAGAAAGATTCTGGCAACAAAAGCATTTACAACCTGTGATACTTGCAAAAGGGGCTGTTACTAGGTACTAATCATTTAGAGTGCCTAAACTTTTGCATCAGCCCATTATATATATACATATGTATATACTGTATATATACTTTGCCAAAAATACAAAAGAAATGTGTCATCTTTAACTTTAGGCCTTTTAGAGATCATTTCATCTTCAACTTGCTTAACTGTTCTTAATAACAGCAATTTTGATCAGGGGTGCCCAAACTTTTACATGCTACTGTACATCCTCTTCATCAGAATTCTCAGCAGATGACCTTGAATCCATTAATTCCCAAATAGATAAACATGTGGATACTTGGGTTAAAAACATTCATCAGACTCAAGCTACTAAATTCACACGAGACATCAAAGACCTGCAGGCGAATAACGTATAACTGAGAAAACAACAAACACATGAAAATATGAGTTCAGAATCATTATCTTCTGCTACGTCCTTGAGCAAAGTTCCGGAAAGCCTTTGTAACAATTTTTAAAAGGAATAATTTATTCAGATGTAAATATAAGCATCAATTCCATAATAGAGGCCATCGGTCACCTGACAACAAGGTCATTAATGTGAGCACTCGTGTATTATCTGAAGCTGATTATGATGTCCTTAATAAGGGTCATAATTTTTTTCCTGACATTAAATTTGGTTTATTTACAAGTATCAAAGATCTGCAGCTTTTTGCACGACCTCTGACCTTTAAAAACCATTTCCATGACCAATCCTTACATAAATTGTTTCCAACAGAATCAGAACAGGAAGCTCTAAAGATCTTGGAGGAATTAGCTCCTGATCATAAAACAGAGGAAGGAAGGAAGATTCCATCTAGTATTGCCCCAAGATCAAAAAACGTCCACCTCCATCTACCTGTCCTAGTGTGGATTTACTCGTTCAGTTGGTCAGCGCAGACTTTGAGAAAATTCCTCATACAATTAAAGACAATTTAAGCAGAGATGAATGTAACAGTCTAAATAACCTAAAAATATTAGACAATGTTGTTTTTAAAACCGTGAACACAGGCGGCAACATAGTGACATTGCCAAAACTCTGTATGAGTC
The DNA here is from genome assembly GCF_051348905.1 of Ranitomeya variabilis. NCBI lineage: Eukaryota > Metazoa > Chordata > Amphibia > Anura > Dendrobatidae > Ranitomeya > Ranitomeya variabilis. The sequence continues at coordinate 701,764,356 of NC_135235.1, read as the reverse complement.
TGAGACATTCCGCCATCTAAAAATAAAAAAAATTGTTATAGAAAGCCGACATATAATCCCCCGCTATCATAGTCAGCACAATTTTGTCATATGATAAAAGTAGCCAAAGATAAAGAAATCATTACAAAAGAATTGGCATTGGCCCTACAATATGAGAAGCCAACGTATCCAGTATATAAAACAAATAGGCTAAATAGCCACAGCTAACTCGGCAACAGCCACAGGTGCACGGAACCTCGTCTTTCCAGAAAAGGAAAGATGGGCGATCCAGCTCCTTAAAATTTTAATCTTTATCCATTTTAAAATCAATGTAATTGGCAAAATGCTCAGATGATGTGGACGCACACGGAGGTGAGGAAGTCTAGAGACGCGTTTCGATCTATAGATAGATCTTTGTCACAGTTAAGGCTTCTTTCACACTAGCATTGGCACGGGGCCGTCGCTATGCGTTGGCCCGACGCGCGTTGTGAAAGTAATGGCCGACGTGGACAGCGGAAGCAGTCTTACGACGCTTCCGCTGCCCCATTGTAATGTCCGGGGAGGAGGGGGCGGAGTTTCGGCCGAGCATGCGCGGTTGAAAATGGCGGACACGACGCTCAAAAAAAGTTACATGTAACTTTTTTGTGCCGACGGTCTGCCAAAACACGACGCAAAGGTTGCAACGTGTGGCACTCTGTCGCAATGCGTCGCTAATGAAAGTCTATGGAGAAAAAACGCATCCTGCTGGCAACTTTGCAGGATGCGTTTTTTCTACATAAGGACGCATTGCGACGTGCGTCGAACGACGCTAATGTGAAAGTAACCTAAACTGTGTTCAACAGCATGAGATCCATATAGTGCATGCGGAGCAATCAAATAAGCCACTAGTGTCAGATGACTTAATGGTAAGGTCCTGCAAGGTCTATATGAACGCATGGTTTTAAATTACAAACTGATACATTGTACTGACATGCTGTGAACAAAAATGTTAAAAACATTCATCATGGATTAAAATAATGCATTGAAATAAAAACAATTCAACATTAATGATGAAATATGATCTCGCTTCGTCTGTTTACGCCAGTAGGAAATCTAGTTTCTAAACTATAAATCCAAAAAGCCTCGTGCGTAAGAAGACGTCTTTTTACATCACCTCCTCGCCGAGGATTTTTAACCTGCTCTAAACCCGTGACTTTTAAGGAAGATGTATTACAGGAATGGTGAGATATAAACTGTTTAGCTGCCGTAGAGATGTTACGATTCGTGCTATTATTATTTACTATTTCCCTAATATGTTCGGATATACGAGTCTTTGATTTTCTTGTAGTGAAACCTATGTATGATAGTTGGCAGTTGGTACACCCTATTCTGTAATTAACTTTAGTTGCGTTACAGTTAAGAAACTGATTAATGTTTGTAAGTTGATAGGGTTAAAGGTTTTACTGGTTTGAGCATGTTTACATGTGCAAAAAGTGTGCCGCATTTGCTTGCATTCCAACCAAGTTCTTGAGGAAGGTTTTGACTTTGAATATTCTTGGGGAAATAGCATTCCCAATAGTAGGAGCTCTTCTAGCTACTACGTTGACACCTGAATATTAGCAAGGATTTGATCTTCATATAATATGGGCAAACATGAATTGATTATATTTTTATTAAATTGAGGGCTAGATCATAAGCAAACATATGGTTTATGTGCCTCTTCCCTGTCTTTTTTTCTCCGTGTCACTTCAAATTTAGGTTCGATCAGATCTTCCCTCTTCTTATTGGTAACTATATTGTGAGCCCTTTTTAAGGACCACTCAGGATTATTTTGTTTTTTTTTCATTTCTTATGTAGAATATAAAATTCTGAATCCATATCTGTCTCATTGCTACAATTCCTTTTGAGTCTGGTATACTCTCTCACCAGAATAAATTTTATTGTATGCTTTGGATGACTACTGAGAGCAGGTAGGATAGTATTCCCACTCAAGGGTTTGCAGTGCATTTTACATGAAATGTGTGACCAACTTCCCCTTGAAGATCCAGATCTAGGAAAGATATGTGATGATTATCTTGCCTATATGTAAACCTAATGTTATAATTATTAGAGTTAATGTAATTAACAAATTCTGGTATGGCAGATACATCGTCCTCCATATAATGAGGACGTCATCGATGTATCTGCCATACCAAATTAGATCTTGAGAAAAGGGATTACATTTGGAATAAACATATTCCAATTCCCAATATGCCATTGTAAGTATCCAATAGACGAAAAAAATCAGCACCGCTGAAACCCAGGGTGAGTACCTCCACCGCTAAATGTCCCTGCTGTTGCCAAACGTGCCTAAACAATCAAGACCCTCGGGTGCAATGATCCAGAGATAATATGAAATCCATTAAAAGAAAAAATAGGAATGCACTCACCGGTCTGTTGAAGCCAAAAAATTCCTTTATTAGGACATGTGCAGGAGACGACAGGGAGAACGTGGACAAAACAGGATGACAATCGTTTCGCGCTGCTGCGCTTCTACGGATTAGGACCATTGGCCAGGGCTGCAGCTCTATCCATGGTGCACAGCATGCGCTCCTGGACCCATTCCCGTACCTCTGGGAGGCACTTGGCAAGAAATTGTTCTATAAGGAACGCCTGTATAACATCTTGCACAGTAAAGGCGTTTTCTGCTTCCAGCCATCTCCGACATGCCTGGGACATCTTATGTGCATACATCCTACACGATCCCCCCGTAGTGCATGGGAGGTCTCAGAACGTGGCCCTGTATGAGTCTGGGGTGATAGCATGGTAATCCAGGATAGTCCGCTTTACAATGTTATAATCCCGATGAGTCAATGGTTCGGTAAGCCTCCGCCAGGCTACCGTTCAGGAGTCCCACTAACAAACGCATCCAGCCAGAGTGTGGCATCTCCATCACAGCACACTGCTGCTCAAAGTCCTTGAAGAACCCCTCCACATCTCCAGAAGCCTCATCAAATGGCTTAAACTCTGTCTGGATGATCCGTACAGGCTCCCGGATCGTTGGGTTTACATTCCACATTGCGTTACTCCCTCTTTCAAGTTCCATTGCTTCTTGCCTCTGCTGTGCCCGGTGGGCAGCCTCCTCCTTATACTCCTGAGATACACCTGGACCCAGAACCGGCATCTCTTCTTCTTACTACACCACCCATTTGCTTTTTGGGGTGGGGGTCCTCATCTCCTGGGCTCGTCCTTCAGACATATGGGAGTAGGTGGTCTGGCTAGCACTCACCACTAGATCAATTAAGGTTTCTTTAGTCAGTCCCTGGTACTTCAGGCACATGTCTCTGGCTCTCTCCTGTAAACTGGATACAGTCCAATTTCTGTACTCACTCTGTGTGTGGTTCTCCATTAGGTTACACTCTGTTGATCCCACTGCTGCCACCAGTTGTCACGGGGCCCTTCTCTGATACCACATAATCAACAGAGCTAGAGTATAGTAAACAATACCAAGACCTTTATTTAGGCAAAAATACGAAAGGTCTATATACGATCCACCACACAAAGGATAAAATAGTCCAAAATCCGAATGCAGTTCAGTAACAGGATAAAGGTCCAACAATCCAGCAGAGGATAACAGTCCATATACTCTTCTTTCTCTCTGAGGTGCTGTGTTCACATCATAATTCCACACAGGACTGATCTGTGTCTCACCTCACTGATATTTTAAAAGTCCCCCTCCTCATTCACAGGTCAGGTGGGAAGGTAGCAGGGGCTCATTGTTTCAAAAAGCTAGGTCAATATGTCATTAGCATATTAGCAAACAGGATTATTCACTGAACCTGTGAGAAGACAACAATACAGTACTGTGGGGGCTGATATCAGATGGCAACCACAGCCATTCATCAATTAGAAATAACTCATCCTACAAGAGAACACCATGATAATCAGTAAAATAGAAATATACACAAAAATGATACCCGTATACCGTATCACACCATCACACAGTTAGATTATGAACAAATTTGTTTATGTCCAAAATTGTAGTAATCAGGTAAAAATCCAAATCTGGTACAAAATTAAGACCCAGTGATAAAACACTGAGTTGGTCCTCTGTGAGATGTTGAGATGATAGATTGATCACATTATATGTATTTATTTCTTCGTTTTTTTCTTGTATCTGGTTGTCACACCTAGATTGTTTGCGGTGCTTTCTGCCACCCCACCTTTTACATATTTTCATGGTTTATCATATTTCTTTTTATTATCAGCAATGATGGTATTGAGAGATGTATCCGATGCACTGAAATTGATGTCTGAAGAATCCAGGTCAGAAGATGTAAACACCACAAGTGTTCTGTTTGTCGGCTTAGTACAAGCTTGGCTGCACATTAAAATAGACTAGGAGTTTTTGGTGTTCTTCCCCAGGAATGGTCAAGTTCAAACCTTCCTCAATAACTTGGCTGGAATGCAAGGGTTTTTATAAATGCGGCACACTTAAGTGCAAAACATATAAACATGCCCAAAGCAGTAAAACGTTTAATAACCATAACAACTGACAAACATATAATATTAATCAGTTTATTAACTGTAACACAACTAATATTATTTACAAAATAGAGTGTACCAAATGCCAACTATCAAAAATAGGTTGCACTACGAGAAAACTGAAGACTCGTATATCCGAACATATTAGGGATATAGTAAACAATAACAGTAGCAATCGTAACATCTCTATGGCAGCTAAACATTTTATATCTCACCATTCCAGTAATACATTGTTACGGCTGCGACCGCAGACGCGGCTGAGCCGATGCCTCTACGTCGCCAAACCATGACGATGTGGGCGAGCGTCCCAAATGGGAACGTAATGTGGACCCAATGGACCACATAGAGTATCCTGGACCTACCCAGACTAGGGAAGGGCAGCAAGCAGGGTCTGTGGCAGCTGAGCAGATGGCAATGTGCAGAACTAGATTACACTGCACAACTTCAGATATGAAGAAACAAAGTTTACTTAAATGAAAACACAGTACATAAACAAAACATAATGCTGTCAGGATCCCAATTCCACACATCAGAGTAGGGTTCCTGTATAAGGATAACAGACGAAGGAAGGAGGACATCACAGGTTGATGCAGTCCAGGGTTATCTGGCACAGGCATAATAGGATGGCCTCACTCTCAGGCCTCAGGTGTAGCACAGGCTCAGCAGGAGTACATCAGACACCGATCCAGGATAGACTTCATCACAGGGTAGACTCCGGGGAACCGGTGGAACATCGGATCCCAGGCAGGACCTCAGGATACAGACTGGACATCCAGACACAGGCTGGACATCAGGACACAGGCTGGACATCAGGACACAAAAAAGAGGGAGATTATATAGGAGCTGCCCCTCAGCAATAGGCTGAGGAAAGCAACACAGGTGCAGACAATAACCCTAATAAAAGCAGGGAAGGTGTCGCCGCGCGCACACGAAGCACAAACAGAAACCATTACAGCACAGTCAGCACAGGAACTGTGGCTAGCCTGAACACACGTGGAAAGTCATGCACGAGCTGCAGAGGACCTTGCAACTGCAGATAGCTTCCACAGCGGCAGCCAGGGACATCACATGCGGATGATCATGCAGCGGAGCAAAGACATCACAGCACATGTACGGCTACGCAGCGGCACAGGGAACTGAGCAGCATTCATATAGGTAACAGACAACAGTATCCCTGCTAGTTAGGGGGAGAAAAACTAAGGGATAAAGCAGAGACATGCAGAGTAACGCCGGAGAAACAAGGTACAAATCCATCGGCGTTACATACATCTTCCTTAAAAGTCACGGGTATAGAGCAGGTTAAAAATCCTTGGAGATGTAAAAAGACACCTTCTTACGTGCGAGGCTTTTTGGATTTATAATTTAGAAACTAGATTTCCTACTGGCTTAAACAGACGAAACGAGATCATGTTTCATTATTCGAGATAATATTTCATTATTAATGGTGAATTGTTTTATTTCAATGTATTATAGTAATCCAAGATGAATGTTTATAACATTTTTGGTCACAGCATGTCGGTACAATGTATCAGTTTGTAATTTGAAACCATGTGTTAATTTTGACCTTGCAGGACCTTTCCATTAAGTCATCCGACACTATTTGATTGGTCCGCATGCACTGTATAGATCTCATGCTGTTGAACATAGTTTAGCTGTGATAAAGATCTATCTATAGATCGAAACGCGTCGCTAGACTTTTTCTGCCCTCTGTGTGCATCCACATCATCTGAGGATTTTGCCAATTACATGGATTTTAAAACGGATAAATAAGGATTACAATTTTAAGTAGCTGGATCGCCCATCTTTCCTTTTCTAGCAACTGTATCCAGTCTCTACTTTTTACCAAAAATCTATAAAAATGAGAAAACACCACCTGGAAGACAAACAATTTCTGGTAGCGGTAATCATTTGGAGATCGCAAGTAAATTAATTGATGCCAAACTACAGCCTCTGGCTGAATGTTTACCATCTTTTAGTTGCGATACTGATGCAAATACACTCCTAGTGACATGCGACGTGGAGTCGCTATATTCTTAATATTAGACATGAAAAATTGAGAGGATAGCAGCACACCACTGATCAAAAAATGAAAAAAAAAAGTATTCCGGCATAGCAAGCCATATTAAAAACATGAAAAGCCTTACGTGTTTCAGGCGCATTCAGCAGCCTTAGTCATAGGAAATACAATTAAAATCACAGCCAGAATAAATTTCAATGAAGAACCACAGATGACAAATGATTAATTACATATGCACAAGGTGTGGATGCAAACACAGCAGCAAGGGGAAAAGAACATATCAATAAATATAGAATAAATCGTTTCTTGAGTTCATGCCCATCGGATATCTCGTGTCCAACGTTAGAATCCAGAATGCCTCCCTTGAGGTCAATAGTTTCTGTTTGTTTCCACAGCGAATAGGATTAAAAATCTTTTCAAATGCATAAAAAGCAGAATGTGTGACGTCTCCTTGGTGAATATTCAAAAAGTTTGTTGAGGCACCGGAGTAAGCCGCATTTTTGTTTTGAAAATTGGCTAGATGTTCAGCTATGCGTTTCCTAATCTATCATGTAGTGCAACCAACATATTGCATTTTGCACCACAAACAACAGATGCAGTAAATGACATATTGTGTGTCATAATTCATGAAAGACGTAATCTGTGAAAAACCTGAAAAGGAACTTATGGATTTAGTTTTATCCAGTGCGTAAACGCACACATTGCAACAAATACCAGCACATTTGTAAAAAAACAGTAGTGGATAACTAGGATTTAGGAGTGGAATGTTGTTTGAGAACGCCAGGAGAAAGCGCATTACCTAAACTGAAACCTTTCCTTGCTACGTAGCTGCAGCCATTCCTGGTAACTTGATGTAGTTTGTCATCCTGATTAACTACAGGTAAACATTTTTTTCACTATATTTTTTATTAAGTGTAATTGGGGACTATAGGGGGTAGAAAATGTAACAATGGAATCTGAGTCACCATATGCATTTGTATAATCTATATCCTAGCCTCTGCATTCACTCACATTCACCGCCCGTGCATTAACTCTTTACACTCCATCCATATCGGCCCCTCTGTCCTTGCCTCTCCTATATATAGCACTAACGCTCTGTTCACATTGCTTAACAGTGCAGATCCATTCAGTCCCAACATCCAACACACGAGGCGCTCTCACAAATCACTTAACCATCTGCTCACTCTTTCTATCCTCCTCCTAGTCGCAGGAGACATCTCTAGCAACCCCGGCCCCCCATGTTATAGCAAGTGAAAACTCTCAACTGCTACACTCAGAAACCCCTATAACCTTATTAATATCCCCTGCATGCCTTCTGTCTCTTTCAATTGTGCCCTTTGGAATTATAGCTCAGTGTGTAATAAACTCTCCTTCATCCATGACTTCTTCCTTTCTAATTTTCTTAACCTCCTGGCTCTTAGTGAAACCTGGATCCAGCAGCCAGACACCACCTCTGCTGCTGATCTTTCATATGGTGGACTACACTTTTCTCATACCTCAAGATGGGACAACAGAGCAGGTGGAGGTGTTGGTCTGCTCCTTTTACCCAAATGTACCTTCCAAGTTATCCCCCAAGTACCCTCATCCTCCGGTGGATATAAGTGGTAGCGCTGCTGTCTTTGGATCGCAGCATTCATCAGGTGTGTCCACTTATTGCAATTCTGACTGGGCTATTTAGTCTTGCTTGACCCTTTAGTCAGTGCCAGTTGTCCATTGTTCCTGGAGGATTCACATCCCTGCTTGGTCTCTCCTGCTTGCTGTTCATTTCAACAAAGATAAGTTCTGGCTTTGTTTTTTGCAGTCCACATGCTGTGGGCCTTATAGTTCAGTTCATTTCCATGTTTTGTCTTGTCCAGCTTGGTCTGTATAAGGATTTGTTCAGCCAAGCTGGTATCTCTGGAGATGCAGATATACCCTCCATATCTTTAGTTAGATGTGGAGATTTTGTATTTTCTGTGGTGGATATTTTCTAGTGTTTTAATACTGACCGCATAGTACTCTGTCCTATCCTTTCTATTTAGCTAGAAGCGGCCTCCTTTGCTAAATCCTGATTTCAGTCTGCGTATGTTATTTCCCTCTCCTCTCACAGTCAATATTTGTGGGGGGCTGTCTATCCTTTGGGGATTTTCTCTGAGGCAAGATAGTTTTCCCTTTTCTATCTCTAGGGGTATTTAGTCCTCCGGCTGTGTCGAGATGTCTAGGGAGTGTTAGGTACATTCCACGGCTACTTCTAGTTGCGGTGTTAAGTTCAGGGTCTGCGGTCAGTACAGGTACCACCTTCTCCAGAGTACGTCTCATGCTGCTCCTAGGCCACCAGATCATAACACTCTACATCCCCTTCTCCATGCGAGTGGCAGTAGTGTATCGTCCTTCGGGCTCTTCCCATCAGTTCCTGGTTCACTTTGCCACCTGGCTTCCACACTTTCTCTCCTGTGATGTCCCCACCCTCATTATGGGTGATTTCAACACCCCCATCCACCTCTTGTGTCTCCCTTTTTCCGCATAGTTTGTAAGCTTGCGAGCAGGGCCCTCATTCTTCTTGGTACCTGTTTTGTTCTGTGATTATTGTTATGCTGTAATGTCTATTGTCTGTACAAGTCTCCTCTATAATGTAAAGCGCTGCGGAATATGTTGGCGCTATATAAAAAAATTCTCATTATTATTATTAGGGGGAAGGGCTCTGGTGGATGAAAGGGATCTAGGTTGTCTGCAAACCTTGTTGAAAGCTTCTCTGATATCATGACAATTATAACCTCTATCTACCAAATGTTCAGTGACAACATGACTTCCCTGTAAAAAAAAATACCCTGATTAGAACATAAACGTTTGATTCTGTTAAACTCACCATAAGGGATCGCCTTAATAGTATGTTTCGAATGAGAGGAGGAAGAAAGAAGTAGAGAGTTTCCTGAATTACCTTTTCTGTATGCCGAAGTTGGAATCTTATGTAAAATGGAATCAACTGTTAACAATACATCCAAAAAAGGATTTTTTGTGCCTTCACCACTGATGGTAAAAGATAAATTTAAATCATTAGTATTAAGATACATATGACATTTTTAACTGCCATATAAAGGTCAGATCATCCACATATCTGCCAAACCAATATATATCATCAGAAAAAGGATCAGAATCATTGAAAAGAAAATGTTCCTCCCACCAAGCCGTGTACAAAATTGCAAGCGAAGGGGAAAATTTCGAGCCCATAGGAGCACCAAGAATTTGTAAAAAAAACATTTTTTATTAAAAAAAAAATTATGTTTGAGCAGATATGTGAGCGATCTGATTATGAAGTGCTTTAACTCTATAGAATAATCGCTGTAACGATCCAAATGATAACGGACAGCCTGAACAGCCAAAGAAAGAGGGACAGATGAATAAAGGTTAACTACATCACATGTGAAAAAGCAATAATTATCATATTATAAGGCAGCCCCATAGGCAGGCCCTGTAATAAGGCAGCACCCCCATAGTCAGACCATGTAATGAGGCAGCCTATAATGAGGCAGCCCCCCCTAAAAATGCGATCTTCCGATGATGGTGGGGGGCCCACTGCTGGCAACGGGCCCCCCTGCCTGCTCAGGGGCCCCATAGTGGCAGAGCAGGGAGATCGATTCTCCCTGCTCTGCCGCAGAATGTAACTGTATCGGTGCGCTGCATGCGCCGATGCAGTTACAGTAGCGTAGCTCTGGGTAGACCCGGGGAGCCCGCACCCTCTGCCCCCTCGGTAGATACGCTACTGATACAAGTCATTACCCTGGAAAGGATGATCCTTAACATATTTCCCAGGAAAATCCATTTTGGTTTCATTTTTGTGTTTTATTGTGTCTGTAAAAGTGTCATAAGACTCTGACAACATTGTTCACACCTGTGACCTGGGAGTCAGAAATGCTTCCAGGGGTCTTCGCCATGATGTTCCCATGTCATTTGATCACTGTTCCCATCGATTTCCACGGTTTCTAGTCCCTCTGCAGACCGCCGGGGGACCGCCAGAAGAATGCTCGAGTTTCCCATAGACTTACATTGGGCTCGTTTCTCGGGTCAAGCACCAGATTATTCCAATATGTCGACATGAGCGATGAGCATCCGAGCATTTTAGTGCTCGGCCATCACTACTGATGACCACAGATCGGGGTATTTGGCAATTATGGCTCAGATTCCAGGTGGGAATAGGAGACTGTTTTCCTTGATGCCCCAGGAGGTTAATAAAACATTCTTATTAATTTGCTGCTCTCAGAAATTCCCTCCATCAATAACATTGCTCCGGCCGCTGCATCGTCTGGGGTTGTGGCCGCTCTCTTAGATGGAGGCGCACGGCTCAGTCAGCACTAGGATTACCCCTGAATCTAGCGCTCTTGGAATCTCCCGTCTGTAATATCACTAAGGTCTATGAAAGATCTGGGGGGATCCAATCACTTTGTGGGGGGAATTGTTCTACTTTTAGCAACGTTACCTGTTCTTAAAGGAGCAGCAGCAGCAGAGTCCTGCATACACTGAGGCCTTTGATCATGTGACCCTGACTCCTCCCCTACTGTGACCTCATCACAGGTCCTGTGCGCCAAGAACAGCCATATATGTGGTGGCGGCTCTGCAGGTGGAGGTAGGTGCTGGAGATCAGGGCCAGACTGGGACAAAGAAGCAGCCCTGCCACACCAACCCCACCAGCCCACAAACTGCAACACTCCTCACCCCGACTTTTTCTTTACTTTGTTGTGCCCCTCACTCTCCTAAAAGGAGATATTAACAGAGCCACATGTGAATGGCGCCACAGTGCGTATGATCGACCACAGCTGCATTTACATGGGGCTCTACAGGGCTCCGATTTTCAGGATCATGGGGGTCCCAGCAGTTGGAATGTTCTCCCCTATCCAGAGGAGAGCGGATTACTTGGGATAATCCATTTAAACAGCTTTTCCAATATTGTATTTTTATTTGGCCACAGTATTATTGAAAATACTAAACCAATATTGACCCCTCCAAAGTCCAATGTCGCCTCATCCACAACAGGAGAGTGGTACTGTGCAGTGTATTCAGGGCCGGCGCCAAGTTTTTGTGGTTTCCAGGTGTAAAAGTCTCAGCGGGCGCCTTTAACACATACCATAAATCATAATGCACAGATACAGCAGAGAAATATAGGTGTAGCACAATGCCAAAGATTTCACTTCTTATATTACATGAGTGATCTCTTGTACATTCTACAATAGTTCATAAATCAGACAGTATAGTCCTCCATACAGTATTATGCGCACCACATAGCCCGCCATACAGAATAACATGCCCCATATATTGCTCCATACACCATATATTGCTCCATACAGTATTATGGGTACCAAATAATGCTCCATACAGTATAATGAGCCCCATATATTGCTCCATACAGAATAATGAGCCCTATATATTGCTCCATACAGAATAATGAGCCCCATATGTAGCTCCATACAGTATTATGGGCACCACATAGTCCTCTATTCAGTATTGTGGCCGCCACATAGCGCTCCATACAGAATAACATGACCCATATATTGCTCCATACAGTATTATGAGTACCACATAATGTCCATACAGTATAATGAGCCCCATATATTGCTCTATACAGTATTATGGGTACCACATATTGCTCCATACACTATAATGAGCCCCATGTATTGCTCCATACAGTATAATGTGTAAGGCAGTCCGTTAACGCTGCCATTAACCCTCTGTGTGACCAACTTTATAGTAAAAACATGTAAAAAAAAAATAAGAAAAAAAAAATCATTATATACTCACCCTCCAACGGCCCCCGGATCCAGCCCAGGCCTTTCCCGCTCCTCGCACGCCTCTCCGGTCCCCAGAATGCATTGCGGCAATGACCGGAGATGACGTAGCGGTCTCACGAGACCGCTACATCATCACATGTTATTGCCACTTGGGACCGGAGCAGCGGGCGCGCAAGGAGCGGGAAAGGCCTGGGCTGCATCCGGGGGCCGTCGGAGGGTGAGTATATAACTATTTTTTATTTTAATTCTTTTTTAACAGGGATATGGTGCCCACATTGCTATATACTGTGTGGGCTGTGTTACATACTATGTGGGCAGTGTTATATACTGCGTGGGCTGTGCTATATACTACATTGGCTGTGCAATATAATACGTGGCTGTGCTATATACTACGTGGGCTGTGTAATATACTACATGGCTGTGTAATATACTACGTGGGCTGTGCTATATACTGCGTGGGCTGTGTCATATGATGCGTCGGCTCTGCAATATACTGTGTCAGCTGTGCAATATACTACAAGGCTGTGCTATATACCACGTGGTTGTGCAATATACTACGTGGCTGTGCAATATACTTCGTGGCTGTGCAATATACTACTTGGCTGTGCTATATACTACATGGGTCTACGTGGGCTGTGTTATATACTGCATGGGCTGTGTTATTTACTACGTTGCTGTGCTATATACTACATCGGCTGTGCAATATACTATGTGGGCTCTGCAATATACTGCATGGGCTGTGTTATATACTGCATCGGCTGTGCAATATACTACGTGGACTGTGCAATATACTACGTGGACTGTGCAATATACTACGTGGCTGTGCAATATACTACGTGGCTGTGTAATATACTACATAACTGTGCTATATACTACTTGGCTGTGCTATATACTATGTGGGACTACGTGGGCTGCGTTATATACTGCATGGGCTGTGTTATATACTACGTTGCTGTGCTATATACTACGTGGGCTGTGTAATATACTACGTGGCTGTGGAATATACTACATGGCTGTGCTATGTACTACGTGGCTGTGCTATATACTACGTGGGCTGTGCAATATACTACGTGGGCTGTGCAATATACTACGTGGCTGTGCAATATACTACGTGGGCTGTGCAATATACTACATCGGCTGTGCTTTATACTACGTGGCTGTGCAATATACTACGTGGGCTGTTATATACTACATGGCTGTGTTAAACACTACGTGGGCTGTGTTATACACTGCGTGGGCTGTTATATACTGCGTGGGCTGTTATATACTACGTGAGCTGTGTTATATGCTATGTGGGCTGCTATATACTACGTGACTGTGCTATATACTACGTGGCTGTGCTATATACTACGTGGCTGGCCGCGAACAATCAGCGATAGGCAGACTCCGGCCGCGAATTGGCGCGGGATTTGAACCACGCTTCGCTAATTGGCCGCGCCCGGTCAGCCGAATTCTGTGTATTCATTGTATTATTCTAAAATCTTCATAAATAAACTACATACATATTCTAGAATACCCGATGCGTTAGAATCTGGCCACCATCTAGTATTATATAAACATCTGTACATTATATATTAAGACAGCATTATACTATATTATGTTGCATGCATCATATTGGTGACTGCTGTATATACATTATATAGGTGATAATGTGACTATGTATATGCATTGCATAGGTGATACTGTGACTGGTGTGTACAGCCGCAGTATCACCAATGTAACATATATACAGCAGTATCACCCATATACTGTATTTATAAGTCACACTATCCCTTATATAATGTATATACACTGTGTTCCAAATTATTATGCAAGTAATATTTCCTCATATTTTCTCTAAATTACCTATCTGAATTGCAGTCATTGTTATTTTCCAGTCATCTACTATTCTAGTATAATTGCAATGTTTTGGAACAAACTGCCTATGAAAATAGTATCTTTAAAAAAAAAAAATAAACACTCAAAATGCATGTTCCAAATTATTATGCACAGCAGAGTTTTCAACCTTTTTTTTTTTTGAACAAAAAAATGGTCAATTGCGAAGTTCTAAGCATTATCAGCTTATTACAAAATGAAATCAAACAGTTTTCAAGTGAAAACTTTATTCTAGGTGATGTTACATTTGCACATAGGACCCCTTGTTGGAAAGAAGCTTCTGAACTCTCTCGTCCATTGAATTTGTCAGTTTTTGGATGGTTTCTGCTTCAATTGCTTTGCATGTGGACAGAATACCCTCCCAGAGCAGTTGCTTAGATGTGAACTGCCTCCCGCCATCATAGACACTCCTTTTGATGATGCTCCAGAGGTTCTCAATGGGGTTGAGGTCAGGGGAAGATGGTGGCCACACCATAAGTTTGTCCTCTTTTATGCCCATAGCAGCCAGAGATGCAGATGTGTTTTTTGCAGCATGAGACGGTGCATTATCATGCATGAAAATGATCTTGCTGCGGAAAGCACGGTTCTTCCTCTTGAACCATTGCAGGAAGTGTTTTAGAAACTCAACATAGATTATGGAGTTCATCTTTACCCCTTCAGGGATCATAAAGGGGTAAATAAATCATAAATGTATACACAGCAGTCTATATACAGTATACAAGTGCTGTACATACATAAAACAAAGTTTCCATAGTGGGACTCTCCCAGGTCGCTCAGATGGGGGAGGATGAACAGCTGATGTGAGTTCATCGTCGTGCGTGCACAGGAGCGAGTCCCTGGCTCGGACGGTGAATAGAGCAGGAAACAAAAAAAGGGGAATATACAGCACTGGGGAGACATGCATCACCAGGGAGGCACATAGATCACTGGAGGGACACAGGGATCACCGGGGGGTGGCACGAAGATCACAGGAGGGCACAGAAATCACAGGAGGGCACATTGCTAGAGGGCACATAGATCACGGAGGGGCACATAGCTGGGGGGCACATAGCTGGAGGGGACACAGCTAACAGGGGGCACAGAGATCACATGTGGCACAAATTCCACGGGGAGGGACATAGCAGGGGGGCAGAAAGCTGGGAACCGCACAGATCTCAGGGGGCACATAGCTGGGGGCACAGAAATCACAGGGGTCACATAGCTGAGGGGCACAGGGATCACAGGGGACATATAGCTATGGGTCACAGAGACCACAGGGGGGGAACAAAGCTGTGGCCACAGAGATCACAGCGGGGGCACAGAGATCACATGGGGGCACATAGCTGGGAGGCACAGATATCACAGGAAGGCATATAGTGGGGGGCACAGAGATTATATTGGGGCACATAGCTGGGGGGCACATAGCTGAGGGGCACAGAACACCTGCAGACAGGCACTGAGCTGCCGGCACAGAGATTGCTCTGGACTCTCTGGCAGCAGCTCTTCTTCTGGCACAGGAGAATGGGAAAGCATTGGGTGCTAACCCCGACCACCCTGGCGCTAACCCCCCGATGACGTCATCTGTAATGAACGCTGCGTGCACTTGGGGACTAAACGGCTGGAAGCTGGCAGGATAAGGGCTGCCACCAGAGCATTGCGGAGGTTCCTCACCCCTTATTTAATGGGCCAGCGACAGCCCACTTTGTATTACAGAGCCGCCAACCCACCAGGCATCTGCTCGGCTGGGCAGATTAGCAATCCGGGCCTACTGGAGATTCCCCATCACTGGGTGTGGAGGACATTAACCCCTTCAGCACTGAGACTCTTTTGGGGTCTCTGTGTGGTGTGAACAGTGACATAATGCAGAGGCGTAGCTAGGGTTTTGGGTCAGGGGGACCAAACTTCTGAGTAGTTCCTAACCAGGTAACCTTGATTACAACTCGGTGACGCACCCTAATAGTGGAGGAGAACCTCAGCAGATGACCGCGCTGTTACTGAGGATAATCTCTGTATAATGACCAATATTGATATTACCGCCATATGGTCAGTGGTAAATACCAGTCCTGCAGAACATATAAGAGATCACAGCACAGTTTCAGGCTATGTGCACACGCTGCAGATTTTTTTCAGCTCCGCAGCATTTTTTCTGTGCAAAATTGCACGAAATCCACAATGTTAATCAATGGGAATCCAGAATTGGTGTTCACATGCTGGGGAAAATTCCACGTGGATTAGCAGCGTTTTATGTTCCGCAGCATGTCAATTGTTTTTGCGGCTCTGCAGTGTTTCTGCACCCATTGACTTCCATTGAGTCAGTCAAATCCGCAGCAAAACCACAGGAGTAAAAAGGTTTGTGGATTTGCTGCGGATTTGTGTGAGAAATGCTACAGAAAGGAAGGAGTGTGTGGGTGGAGACTATGTGTGAGCAGAGAAGATGTGGGTGTCTGTCTGTGTCTGTCTGTGTATGTGCTGGTGAATGTGTGTGTGTGCACCTGTGTGCGGGTCTGTCTGGTGTCTGCATGTGTCTCTGTGTGTGCGGGTGTCTGTGTGTGTCTCTGTGTGTGTGGGTGTGTGCGGGTCTGTGTGGGCATCTGCTTGTATCTGTGTCTGTGCGCGGGCATCTGCGGGTCTGTGTGTGCAGCCAGGCATCGTCTGATGGGACTACTTATCCCATCTGGCTATGTCTGCTGTCACAAAATAACAGTGACAGCATGAGCCAATGATGGGGCAGTAGCCCCATCATCCGGTAACTGTGTTCATGTGTAAAAAAAAACACATTTACATAATCACATACTGCTCTACACGGCCTCCAGCGATACTGAGAGTTCACCGGAGTTCGTGCTCTCACTTACGGCACTACCGCTGTGTGAGAATTTTCTCACGCAGCGGTGCCGCAAGTGACAGCACAATCTCCGGTGACCTCTGACAGCGGCGCAGTGATACACTGTGGGAGGATTACCTCCTGTGAGTGCATCGTAGAAGGCCGGGAAGAACTGTCACATCTCCCGATGTGACTGTTCCACATGTGAGATCTCCTTGGGAGACTCATTATTAAATGGACTACAGTGGAAAGGAAAGTATATGTTGGTTTCTTATTTTATTTTTATTGCAGGAGATTGAGGGCGTTGGGGAGTTAGGTGTTTGGTGATTACGGATGTATATTTTTTTGTTTTACAGTCGCCAAATGATGGGACTAGTACAACCCCTGGCAAAAATTATGGAATCACCGGCCTTAGAGGATGTTCATTCAGTTGTTTATTTTTGTAGAAAAAAAGCAGATCACAGACATGGCACAAAACTAAAGTCATTTCAACTGGCAACTTTCTGGCTTTACGAAACACTAAAACAAATCAAGAACAAAAAATGTGGTGGTCAGTAATGGTTACTTTTTTAACCAAGCATAGAGGAAAAATTATGGAATCACCCTTTAAATTTTCATACCCAAGTGGACTGACATAAATCATGGCCCCAACACGACAGATGTCAATTGAAACAAAGGAGAGGATTATCAAACTCTTAAAAGAGGGTAAATCATCACGCAATGTTGCAAAAGATGTTGGTTGTTCACAGTCAGCAGTGTCTAAAATCTGGATCAAATACAAACAGCATGGGAAGGTTGTTGAAGGCAAAGATACTTGTAGACCAAGGAAGACATCAAAGCGTCAAGACCAGAAACTTAAAGCAATATGTCTCCAAAGCAGGAAATTCTCAACAAAACAAATGAGGAACGAATGGGTGGAAACTGGAGTCAACGTACGTCTGTGACCTAACTGTAAGAAACCGCCTAAAGGAAATGGGATTTACATACAGAAAAGCTAAATGAAAGCCATCATTAACACCTAAACAGAAAAAAACAAGGTTACAATGGGCTAAGGAAAAGCAATCATGGACTGTGGATGACTGGATGAAAGTCATATTCAGTGATGAATCGCGAATCTTCATTGGGCAAGGTGATGATTTTGGAACTTTTGTTTGGTGTCGTTCCAATGAGATTTATAAAGATAACTGCCTGAAGAGAACATGAAAGATATATATCTTGGTGCCGTGTTAGCCAGTAGATAGAAAAATATTTAGAATTGAGAGTCCTCAGTAAACAAAACATGCAAATTTCCACAGTCATTGATGATATGGGGCTGCATGTCAGGTAAAGGCACTGGGGAGATGGCTGTCATTACATCTTCAATAAATGCACAAGTTTATGTTGATATTTTGGACACATTTATTATCCCATCAATTGGAAGGATGTTTGGGGATGATTAAATCATTTTTCAAGATGATAATGCATCCTGCTATAGAGCAAAAACTGTGCAAACATTCCTTGAAAAAAGACACATAAGGTCAATGTCATGGCCTACAAATAGTCCGGATCTCAATCCAATTGAAAATCTTTGGTGGAAGTTGAAGAAAATGGTCCATGACAAGGCTCCAACCTGCAAAGCTGATCTGGCAACAGCAATCAGAGAAAGTTGGAGCCAGATTGATGAAGAGCACGGTTTGACACTCATTAAGTCCATGCCTCAGAGACTGCAGGCTGTAATAAAAGCCAGAGGTGGTGCAACAAAATACTAGTGATGTTTTGGAGTGTTTTTTTGTTTGCTTTTCATGATTCCATAATTTTTTCCTCAGAATTGAGTGATTCCATAATTTTTCCCTCATGCTTGGTTAAAAAAAGTAACCATTATGGACAGGGTCGGCTCCAGGTTTTCATGGGCCCTGGGCGAAAGAGTCCCGATGGGCCCCTTTAACACATGCCACAATTCATAATGCACGGATACGGCAGAGAAATATAGGTATAGTACAATGCCAAAAATTTCACTTACTTCTTACATTACATGAGTGATATCTACTGTGCATTCTACATTAGCTCAGAAACCAGACACTATAGTCCTCTATACAGAATAATGAGCCCCATAAATTGCTCCAAACAAGATAATGAGCCCAATATTATGCTCCATACAGAATGAGCCTCATATAATGCTCCATACAGTATAATGGGCACCATAGAGTGCTCCATACAGAATGAACCGCATATATTGCTCCATACGGAATTGACCCCATATAATGCTCCATACAGTATAGTGAGCCACATATAATTCTCCATACAGTATGTGATGGGCCCCATCTATTGCTCCATATACAGTGGGCCTCATATAATGCTCCATACAGTATATGAGTGGCCCCATACAGTGTACTGAGTCCCATATATTGCTCCATACAGAATGGGCCCCATATGATGCTCCTTACAGAATGGGTCCCATATAATGTTCCAAAAATAATTGGCCCCATAAGATGTTCCATGTATAATGGGCCACATATAATGCTCCATATATAATTGGCCATATAAAATGCTTCATATATAATTAGTCCCATAAGATATTATTGGCCCCATACACTGCTCCATATGTATTTGGCTCCATATACTGCTCCATATTGAATTGGCCCCATAAGATGCTCCATATTAAATTGGCCCCATAAGATGCTCCATATTAAATTGGCCCCATATAACGCTCCCTATACAATTGGCTTCATAAGATGCTCCCTATATTATTGGCCCCATAAGATACTCCATATAGAATTAGCCCCATATATTGCTCCAAATATTAAAAAATAAAAATGAAATACTCACCTCTCATTGCTTGACGCTGCTCTGCTCTGGACTCCTCACCGTCGGCGTCTTCCTTCTCTCTGTGCTGCGACTGCTCAGGCAGAGGGCGCGCACTGGTGACGTCATCGCGCCCTCTGACCTGAACGTCACAGAGGATGGAAGACGCTGCAGCGCTGGAACCGGAAGAGGTAAGTATCGCAAGTGTCGGGGCCCGGAGCAGGCGGGGGGTCCACTCGTGGGGGCCGGCACTATAGCGCGCCAGTGTCCCCGACGGTGAGTGGGTCCCCTGCCTGCTCAGGGCCCCGTCACTTGCCCGGGTGCTGACGCCGGCCCTGATTATGGACTACCACATATTTTGTTCTTGATTTCTTTTAGGGTTTCTTAAAGCCAGAAAGTTGCCATTTGAAACGACTTTAGTTTTGTGACATGTCTGTGATCTGCTTTTTTTCTACAAAATTAAACAACCGAATGAACATCCTCCAAGGCCGGTGATTACATAATTTTGCCAGGAGTTGTACTGTCCCATCATCGGCTCATGCTATCACTGTTATATGTGACACCAGGCATGGCCGGATAGGAGTAGTAGTCCCATCAGACGTTGACTGGCTACACATACAGACATCCGCAGACAGACACATACCAGCACACAGATGCGCGCCTACACAGACAGACCCATACACACTCGCGCGCACACAGACACAGATTCACACAGACACCGCAGACCCACACCTATTCTCCACTCACACATATTCTCCCCCCGCACACTCTTACTCCTCCCTTTCTGCAGTGTTTTCGGCATGCAAATTCACAGACCTTTTTACACCTGCGGTTTAGCTGCGGATTTGACTTATTCAATGTAAGTCAATTTGTTCCGGAACACGGCAGATCGGCAAAAAGAATTGACATGCTGCAGGAAATAAAACGCTGAGAATCAGTGCTCAATTTTCCACAGCATGTGCACAACAATTCTGGATTCCCATTGATTAACATTGCCTGAGCACTCTTTTGCGGATTTGGTGTGGATCCGCAACAAAATCAGCAATGTGTGCACATAGCCTTACAGATAATGACTTACCACTGACGTTCTTTCTGATGGAATCATTCACATTTCTTGTCTTTTCCATCTGGCCCAGACCGACATGACAACTTCTTCCAGCTACAACTCGGCTGCAGACAATACAACAAAGACATATTTCACGTCTCACATTATCAGCACTGTCCCCATCTATTCCCAACCTGCAGAAACTCATCCTGCTGATACCCCAATTCTGAGCCGCTGCTGCACCTGCTGTGTGATACTGTGTGATGTGTGATACTGTGTGCTCTCTAAATTCTAAAGCAACCCTCTAGAATATAGTAATACCCAGTGCAAGTGCCCTACAAAAGAGTGCCCACATTTTGTCTCCTAGAAAGTAATAATGCCCCCTGTGTGCCACTTTGACATTCACAGTAACCTGAGTTTCCCTATAACAATACCTGCCCACTTTACATTTTAGAAGTCCCCCTGTACAGCTCACCTGTACACAGTATGATGCTCTCTTATACACAGTATTATGCCCCCTCTCTGTATATATACTGACCCTTTAGTATCCCCTAAACTGTTTGATAGCTCTAACACTAATCTCCACACTGTGTGATGGCTACCTAGATAGCCTCGATAAAGAAAACTGCACCAGACAATCCTCAATATAGTGCTCAATATAGTATAATGCACTCCCCATAGGGAGACTCTATAGTATAATGCAGACTCTGTATCATAATGCAGCCCCTAATATAATACACCCCCATAGGCAGAATCTATAGCATAATGCAGCCCCTATTATAATGATTATAATGATTATAATGCACCCCCATAGGCAGCCTCTATAGTATAATGAGTCCCTTAACAGAAGTCCCTTAACAGCTTATAGTGTTGAACCCAATCTCAAAACAAAAACGTTACAATAGATCATGTAAGATCAGGTGGAATCTGTAAACCAGTCCAAGGAGCAGTCCAACCAATTAGGGACTATATATGGGACAATTAGCAAAAAAATCACCAGTATCAACCCCCAACAAAATTCACTGCCAAGTTCGAAGAAACTCCAATATTGATAGTCTAACAATCTCAAGGGGTTAATAGGGCAATCCTATTGTGATAGCTATTGCTCATCCTCATAAATCCCTAGACAAGTCCCTTCCTTGCTGCGGAGGTTGGCACCCTATATAATATGCAAATGGCGTCCCTAATCAATGTGGACTTTTTCTCACTCGTCCTCCAGTCTTTCTCTCAAAGGAATACCTAGACACGGCACTACTAGTGAGACGGGATAGGGGGCTAATATAATATTTATTAGAGTGGAGCTTGTAACATTGGTCCAAGTTGTCCATATACTGGGTAAAAACTTTCTATTTGGTGCCTCAACACTTTACTATAATTATTTTTGGAATATTTTCACACTTTTTTTTGGTGTTTTTCATGTAATATATGGAAGCCTCCATGGAGCCATTGGCATCAAGTAACTCCTGTCTTGATGTTCTTACAAAAAATCTTTTCTAAAAGCCTCAAACTTCTCTGTGTGAATCAGACATAAGATCTAACGTGATAGAAGATTACAGTGCGGGGAAGACGGGGAACCTTCATATAGACGGCCGGTGGTGATGGAGTCAGTGAGGGACTCTGGACAAATATGTTTCTAGAGCCGTAGTAGATATGATGTCGTCCTCATAATGAAGTAGTTATTTCTCCTGTCACGTGTAATGAATATCTACTGCAGTATTGCTAATGTCGATTCCAGTGTCGGTAAATGAGATGAGAATTAGCATTATGGAAGACTAGATGGGGGCCCAATGCTATCGCATCAGGAAGGCAGTAATGTCACGATGGGGGCAAGCTTTGCAGCATTGAGAATCTCTCCCCCTATGTGCTCTTCCACCTATCCACTCTCTCTTTTCCCATGTGCTGACTTCTCCTGTCTGTGCTCCATTCTTTGACCTGTCTACCCCGTGTTCTCTCCCCCTTGTCTGCTGTCTCTCTCCTTCCTGTGCTGTGTTCTCCCCTCATGTGCTGTCTTGTTTGAGCTGTCTTCCCCCTGTGCTCTGTCTCTCTCACCCCTGCGTGCGTTTTCTCTCCCCCATCTACTGTCTTCTCCTCTCATGTCATGTTGCCTAATGGCATCCTGTGATAATCTAATGACTTTTGCTTCAGGGGACTCATGTGCTCGATGCCTACGCTTATATGCATTGTTTTTGTCCCAGGATGCTGTTGTTCTTCAAGAGTCTCATTTGCCCGTATTTGTCTTCGACATTGTGCCTTTGCTGCTTTCCTTTCATTGTCATTGGCGTAAGTTTTAGGAGGAGCCATGTTGGTGTTGATATTTGCTTTTTAAAGGGGTTTTCCCACGAACCAAAGTTCATTTTAAAAATTGTCTGTGTCTGACCGTGTACAGAACATACCACAGCTCCTGGGCAGGGGAGGAAGCAAAAGACAATACTGACATTACAGCAGGAGATCGCAGAGGATACATTTTGTGAGGTAAAATATTTTTAAAAAACAGTCAGTGAAATATTTTACCTGACAAAAGAAATCCTCTGTGATTCCCTGCGGTAATGTCAGTTTGGTCTTTTACTCCCTCCCCTGCCCAGGAGATGTGGTATGCGCCGTACACAGTCAGACACAGACAATTATTTAAATGAACTTTCTTTCATGGGAAAACCCCCTTTAATGTGACCGGCTTCCTCTGCCTGTAGATACGTCGGGCATCTGCCGCCGGGATCAGCCGAATGATTCACTGCACCTGCGCAGAATTTGCGCAGACGCAGTAAATCAAACCACCGCCATCTTTGTGCAGACAGTGGAGGTCACATTAAAACTGCACATGCACTCCTCCTGTACAAAGATAGTGGCAGTCAGTGAATCATTCAGCTGATTCCAGCGGTAGCGTGTTCACGACGGTGTTTCCCTTGGTGGTACCATGCAAGAGGTTGCATACGGCATATACAGTGTGTGTGTGTGGTGCGTACGGCATATGCAGTGTGTGTGGGTGTGTGTGGTCCGACGGTATTCTGTTGGTGGAACCGCGCAAGAGGCTGGTACCACCAGAAGTTTCCATATTGAGACACCCATCACTTGAGTGTCCCAATATGGAGGTCGGTGAATTTCCGCCGCTTGGAATTCTGGTATCCGGACACATGTGGACGGAACAAGATGTGAAGACATTACAAGGTAAATATATATTAAGTTGAGTTGATGAGTAACGTATTCAGCTGCCCACTTCGAGGAAGAAACTACTTGTAGTCTGTGGCCTAAAATATATTGGTTTTATTAGTAGATGTCAGGGAAAAAAAACAGAATGTTGTAAACTTTTAAAAATACCATTGCTGCTTGGGTCCTCGCCAGTTTCTGTATTTTCTCCTCAGTCCTAATGAAATTGTAATTCCTACAGCCAATCAGCTGCCGAAGCAGTGAGTGACATAGCCAGTGATTGGGAGCATGGAGATGTCTTAGTCAGCAATTCAACTTGTGTTTCAGTCCATACAAAACTGGAGA
The DNA here is from genome assembly GCF_051348905.1 of Ranitomeya variabilis. Lineage (NCBI taxonomy): Eukaryota > Metazoa > Chordata > Amphibia > Anura > Dendrobatidae > Ranitomeya > Ranitomeya variabilis. The sequence continues at coordinate 701,740,111 of NC_135235.1, read as the reverse complement.
ATACATCTACACGTTCTATCTCCTCATATGTTTCCCTTATTATCTCCAGCAATTGTATTATTACACAGGATTTTATGATGTTACATCGACTCATCTTCTTCTCATTCAGGTCTCTACAACATCGGATCATCTTAGTGGAGATCTTCTATATATAAAAGAATTTTCCTGATTTACCAATCAAAGACAGATATGGACAGAGACAAGATGGTGGAGAGGATATTACACCTCACCCTAGAGATCCTCTTCCGGCTTACTGGAGAGGTGAGAGATTCTGATGACGTCACATTTCATCATTCTTATCTATGGGAATAACAGATGGACAGAACTGGAGAGGTGAGGACTCTGGAAATGTCTGTAGTGAGATGTATTAATGTGTCTCTCCATAACCAGGATTACACAGTAGTGAAGAAGGCCTCTAGTGAGCGCTGTCAGGACCCCGTGTCTGAGAGGTGGGGAAGACTCCTGAGCCCAATCATGGGACCTCCGCCTCACTCCCTGATACAGGAGGACATCAATGACCAGAAGATCCTAGAACTCACCTACAAGATGATTGAGCTGCTGACTGGAGAGGTGACACTTCTGGGAATGCTGGGACTTTATACAATAATGCTATGAAGGGATCGGAGGGATGACGGTATCATTGTATATGTCAGGTTCCTATAAGGTGTCAGGATGTCGCGGTCTATTTCTCCATGGAGGAGTGGGAGTTTTTAGAAGGACACAAAGATCTGTACAAGGACGTCATGATGGTGGTTCCCCAGCCCCTCACATCACCAGGTAATAGACAGGACTAAATACACACAGTCTATTATTATCTGTTTGTAAAGAATGAATTCAGTCCCTGTATATGTTTCCTCCAGGTCTATCTAGTAAGAGGACAACACCAGAGAGATGTCCCCGTCCTCTTCTTCCACAGGACTGTAAACAAGAAGATCCCAATGTTCCTCAGGATCATCAGGTAGATGGAGATAAGGTGTCATGAGATGTTCCCTATGATATGTAGACGGCTGTGGAGATCTTGTACTCAGTCTTGTTTTATCCACCAGTATTATATGATTTATACTTGTGTAATAACAATGGTGGAGATGGCAGGATTAGAGTTGATCATAAATGTGACTTCTCCATCTGTCTGTGACTTTTACAATTTTTCTTTCAGAGTGAAGATCTGACCCATATTAATACTACAGAGACATATGTGAGAGGTGATGAGCGGTGTAAAGAGGAAATTCCTACATATGACTACCCAGGTGAGTAGTAACCACTAAATATAGAGAAATCACAGATTCTTCTCAGTCACCAGCTGTGGCTCCTTTATTGGTGGTGTAGTCCGGCCGTATCACAATCGTGTGATCATCATTTTGCCTCTAGACCACAACATTCTCCTTCACTCAAAACTGCACAAATTACTTTGGGCATTGAAAGCCCTTTTCTATAGAGCTTACAGCCTGGAGGATCCACCTACCCTTTGGGATTAGGAGACGCTGATATTACCTGCCCAGATCTGTAAACTACAAAGCCAAATGACTGTGTACATAGAATGTGCTGACAACTTACAAAATCACTTGATATTATGATGGGCCTGTAAAAGAAAGCGGAGGGTAATGATGCTGTTGGCTTCCTAGAACCCTGAGATCTTATTGGATGAATCTACCTTCTCTTCCTTCTGTGCTGCTGAATGTGCTCATATGGTCCCTACAAGACCAGGTCCAGTCTTTCTAACAAACTTCACTTTTATGATTGACCATATTAAATGTGCAGTGAGGGCCAATTGTGAATTTCTGTACAATAACAGCAGAGTTTTTCATTATCCTGACTTTTCATTTCCTTTTAACACTAACTTCAAACAGAATCACGATAAAATACATAAAAAACCATTACTCCTGTGCCATGATATACCTTTAAGCTGCAATATACAGGTGCATCTCGCAAAATTAGAATATTATCAAAAAGTTAATTTATTTCAGTTCTTCAGTACAAAAAGTGAAACTCATATATACAGTCATTACAGAGAGATCTATTTCAAGTGTTTATTTTTGTTAATGTTGATGATTATGGCTTACAGCCAATGTATACCCAAAAGTCATTATCTCAGTAAATTAGAATACTTTATAACACCAGCTTCAAAAAATGATTTTAAAATCCGAAATGTTGGCCTACTGAAATGTATGTTCAGTAAATTCACTCAATACTTGGTCGGGGCTCCTTTTGTATCAGTTACTGCATCAATGCGGCGTGTCATGGAGGCGATCAGTCTGTGGCTCCAGAAACCATCATTGATTGTGGATATTTCATATAGACCTTGGAAACCAAGGTCCCAGAGTCTGGAGGAAGAGTGGAGAGGCCACAATCCAAGCTGCTTGTGGTCTAGTGTGAAGTTTCCACAGTCAGCCAAGGATTGGGGTGCCATGTCATCTGCTGGTGTAGGTCCACTGTGTTTAATTAAGACCAAAGTCAGCGCAGCCATCTACCAGGAAATTTTAGAGCACTTCATGCTTCCCTCTGCTGACAAGCTTTTTGGAGATGGAAATTTCATTCTCCAGCAGGACTTGGCACCTGTCCACACTGCCAAAAGTACCAATACCTGGTTTACAAACAACAGTATCACTGTGCTTGATTGGCAGCAAACTTGCCCTGACCTTAACCCTATAGAGAATAGAGAATCTATGGAATATTGTCTAGAGGAAGATGAGAGACACCAGACCCAACAATGCAGATGAGCTGAAGGCTGCTATCAAAGCAAACTGGGCGTCAATAACAACTCAGCAGTGCCTTCATGCCATGCAGCATGGATGCAGTAATTGATGTCAAAGGAGCTCTGACCAAGTACTGAGTGCATTTACTGAACACACATTCAGTAGGTCAAGATTTCAGATTTTAAAATATTTTTTTCAAGCTGGTACTATAAAGTATTCTAATTTACTGAGATAATGACTTTTGGGTTTTTATTGACAGTAAGCCATAACCATCAACATTAGCAGAAATAAACACTTGAAATAGATCACTCTTTGTGTAATGTCTCTATATAATATATGAGTTTCTGTATAATGAATACACCAGCGCAAAATCACATAAACAATACCCTTAGCAGCTGGAATCAAAAACAGGCAGACGCCAGTCCTGACACAAGCAATATATGAGAGTAAAGAAGGTTGAGACCGCGCATAAGGGAATAAGCTGAAGACAACAATAGTATACAATGGCACAGCGTGTAATAATGACGAAAACCCTCCAAAAACCGTACGGCACTCTGTTCAGAAAAATCACTCTAACAAGTGGGTAACGGCACACAGGCAGACCAAGCAGGGGTGTGGATATATGTCAATAAGTGACCTATGATAACGGAAAAGACCCCCCAGGATTAATGGTAGTCATACCTGTGGTTTGTATAGTTCATGTGGAGAGGCTGTGGATGTGCCGGTAGATGTGATTGTATAACCAGCCAGAATCCAGGCACCAGGATGTCAGGTGCGGAGCTGAGCGTGGAGCTGTGAGGTGGAACGTCCAGTGTCAGGTAAGTAGATGGGGCGGTGGGTCGGCAAATGTAGAAGTGCTAACACACAGAGGTGCTGCACAAAGGCTACGTAGAGCCAGGGAGAGCCCCGGCCGGTGGCGTCCCTGGATACGAGCACGGGGAAAGATGGCCGACAGGGAGCTGAGCGTGTGACATCACCGCTGGGAAACTACGGAGCGGCACTAGGGACAAAGTTCTAACCAACGCGTTTCAAAGGAACAGCGTCCTTCGTCAGGGTCTCTCAATATATGAGTTTCACTTTTTGTATTGAAGAAGTGAAATAAATTCACTTTTTGATGATATTCTAATTTTGTGAGATGCACATGTACATTGAATCACTCCTTCAGGAGATGTGTTGGCATGGCTTGAGCCCTGGTATTATGGATTCACTCCACGTCCTAAATTGCATAATGTTTTCAATCCTAAGAAATTCAGATTACTGCACAATCTCTCCTGAAATGGGGGCGCTAATACTTTCTTTTCTCTTCTGGTCAGGACTCACAGTAGCTCCAATGTTCCATCATGAATGAGTGTTAGTTTAGTCTTGGAGCTCTCCCCTCAAACATATGTTGTTGTTAGAGATGCAACATAGAATAAAAAAATGTATTTTTTTTACAGATTGATCCTTAATATAGTTTGATTGTGCTGGGATCGGCCTGCCTCACTTATGTGAATCTACAACTCCCTAGTATCTTTAAAAAAGGGTCTCCATTTCTTCTGCCAAATGCCCGAGATCTAAATTTAAGACACCTCAGCTCTGCACTATTACAAAAAGTTATCCTTAAATGTCCAATATTTCCTCTTGAAAATCCTCTGACAGAAAATATTGGCCCTTACAATAGTTTAGATTACCAAGAGCCACCGAGCCCCATACTCTAATTACCCCAGAGAGGTTTCACCACTAATTACTTATTTTTTATTGAAGAAGACTGCTGAGTTTGATCATTTCAGTAGATGTATTATTGTCTATACTCAGATTTTGACTACAGAAGGGAGTGTCCAAAATAATCAGATTTAACCACTTCCTGCAGACAGTGTTGTGTTCCTATCAAGCATACATTACAATCAAGGGCGCCTGTCTTAAGTAGTGTGAATGCCAGACAATGCACCAATCACTACCAAGTCCAGCCCACATCACATAAATAACACTTATTGTATACAAAAAAGACATCAGACATCAATGTACATATGTACCATTACGTGCACATAACCACCCATTAAAAAACAGTAATTTGCATAATAAAACAAAAGATCCTCTCATATTCTGCTTATACCCGGCGTCTCAGCTTCCTGTGTCTTCATCTCCATGAGAACCATCAGCCAATCGGTAATCGCATTACTCCAGATTTGTTCATAACTGTGGTATCCAATCGAAGATCATGGTGTCAGAAGCAACATCTACATGGCGGTATTTGAGGACAGGTTTGTGTACAATTCCAACCTTTGGTGCCACGTCAGAGCCTGGTGGCGCTACATTGATGATATCTTTGTGATTTGGGATGGAGATCTGAAGGAACTTGAGGAGTTCTGGGGTGAACTCAATGGTATTTATCCAGAGTTGCAGTTTACCCTTACCCATTCAACAACTCAGATACAGTTTTTGGATCCCCTTGTGTAGAGATGGGATTGGGCTGAAGACTGATATATATGTGAAAGACACAGACAGGAATAGTCTTTTATTGTTTGACAGCAATCACCCAAGGAGGATGGTTGGCTCCTTGCCCTGGAGTCAACTGCTACGGGTTCGACGGATAGTGTCGGATGAGGAAAGAGTTGATTCCCGACTTGATGAGATGTGTGGTACATTTTTGAAGAGGGGATATACCTGAGAGATGAGGTGGATAGGTTCAGAAAAAGGGCTTGCGGACTGCCACATGCAGATATCCGGAATGGGCTATCTACTAGGCAGCCGTGTGAACGTATCCCATTTGTGTCGACGTATAACTCTGCCAGCAATCAGATTGGCAGAGTTTTGAGAAAACATTGGACTTTGTTACAACGGGGACTCCTGTCTGTTTTGGGTTTCAGGTCCTATCCAATGATGTCATTTAGGAGGGGACGGAACCTGAAAGATAAACTAGTGAAGTCGGATATAGGCACAGAGAAAACTCTAATACAGCAGGTTTTGAGCACAGCCAGGCATGGTAATTTTCCTTGCCTAGGCTGTGCCTGTTGCAACAATATGCTGAAAGGTGAATTTTTTGATCATCCTCACACAGGCAAGAAGATTTTTTTGAAGGACAGATATACCTGTTTGTCAAGCTACGTGGTATACATGATTGTGTGCCCGTGTGGCTTGACTTATGTGGGGGAGACAACTATGGAGGTAAAGGCCCGCATTAGCAAACACAAGAGTACCATCAGAACGGGTCTAACGGATTTACCAATACCTAAACATTTTGTAGAAAAGAGGCATTCTGTTAACCAACTACGTTTCAGGGTGATTGATAGTGTCCCTACATTGAGGAGAGGGGGTGATAGGGTACAGATTCTAAAAACTAAAGAAATGAGATGGATTTACACATTGGGTCTCTACAACCCAAGGGTCTCAATTTGGACTTTAATTTACAGTTCTGTATGTGATAGGCCTTATACCCCTCAGAGCAGCTAGAACGTTGGTGTATTATTGTTTTTAATGACACTGGAATTGTATATATTTTGTTAATATTGTGTTATGTTTTTTGCAGGGCAATCTGGGACAGTCGTTGGCTGGATTGATTAAGTGAATGGTGGATATGTAGCTTATGCTATACTTATTGATAATAAAGAAATCTTTATCCTTGCCTTCTGACTATCTCAGTTTGCCGTTATTTTGAGTGATTTTATTTGTTTTCTCTTTTGCTTTATTCCCCCCCCCTTTTTTTCTATTAAGGTGGGTTTTCTATCTGGGGTAATTTGAGCACCTTTCCCCTGATGATAGAGCTATATATCATGCCAGAATATACTGTATTTATATTGCCTGTTGATATGGTTGTATATACATGTTCTAGGTCCTTTACGCATATGAGTGGATGGAGCCTCGCGTGGTCTGCGCATGCACGTGGTTTCCTCTGTGGTGAGGCCTTGCTTGGCTTGGCTTCTCCGTAGAGGTGCGGCGCGCGTGCGCGGCTGCATGACTGCTCCCCCAGCGTTTATGATGTGGGTGATGTTTCTTGTAGTGGTTGGGTAATGGCGCGCGTGCGCTATGGAGCGGGGGCTTTTCTCGCTGCGACCGCGATTGGGGGCGTTCCCTATGTTCGTGCGCTCGCGCCTCCCACTGATGCCTGTGTGGGCGGCCGGGGGTGGGGGCGCGTTTGCACCTCCCACTGGTGCTTGTTCAGGCGTCTGGGGTTGGCGCGATGCGGCGGGGGCGGTCCGCTGTTGCGGTCATGTGGTGAGGGCCTGTCATGTGCTCTTTGCGCCGGCGCTCCCCTGTGATGCCACGATTGAACTTTTGTGACCCGGTTAGAGTACATAGACCTGTGGCATTGGATGTGCTCTTTAGTGAAGGGGATTCACTGATTGGGTGAGGGATATGGTGTTGTTTGTATGAGATGCGGGGATAGGGTAGTCTTGCTTCTGACACCATGATCTTCGATTGGATACCACAGTTATGAACAAATCTGGAGTAATGCGATTACCGATTGGCTGATGGTTCTCATGGAGATGAAGACACAGGAAGCTGAGACGCCGGGTATAAGCAGAATATGAGAGGATCTTTTGTTTTATTATGCAAATTACTGTTTTTTAATGGGTGGTTATGTGCACGTAATGGTACATATGTACATTGATGTCTGATGTCTTTTTTATATACAATAAGTGTTATTTATGTGATGTGGGCTGGACTTGGTAGTGATTGGTGCATTGTCTGGCATTCACACTACTTAAGACAGGCCCCCTTGATTGTAATGTATGCTTGATAAAGACCAGTATCTGTTCGAAACGTCGCTATGTATTCTGTGGCTGAATAAAGAGTTACCTGAAGATTTCTACACCTGGGTGGAGCGCTGTTCATTTTTTATTGGATGACTTTGGAATATCCAGGAAGGTTCCCTGGACAAGGAACGGGCGCCCTAGAGGAGTGAGTGCTGTCAGCCCCTTTGCTTTTTATATGTGGAGTGTTGTGTTCCTAATCAGGGCCCATTTTTCATATCTGACTTGTGTCACTTTATGTGGTGATAACTTTGGAATTCTTCACAAAAGATAATAGGAAACAAGTGGACCTTACAAATTATTTTCAAAATTCTCCTGAATCTTCTGGTTCCCATGTCTCCTCCACTACCAGCGCTGCCTGCAGAATGAAAAAGGCGACTCCTGGTGACAGAAGCAGACGTTGCAGGAGCAGATACCAGAGGAGATGGGACACAATATGTGCAGAAGGCCTAATGTGACAAACGTGCAGAAAACTCGATCAGTAGATATTCCCATAAAGTGACACTATTTTGGAAATTATAACCCCGAATGAATTAATCTTTAGAAGTAGGGAATATTTTGACTCCACAGCCACTTTCTGGATATTAGCATGCAGTGGATGTTGGAGAGTAAAAATTGCACTTTTTTTAATTTTAGTACCCGACACATAGTGCCCAGATTGTGCTCCAGGAGATGTGCACATTGTAAATTAAGTGGGTTCTTCTCACAATAGTAATGCCAAATACATGGATACTAAATGTGGTTTGGGCACACTGCAAGGCCCAGAAGTGAGGTGAAGATTTGACTTTGGAAGATCAGATATTGCTGGATTGGTTTATGGAAGCCATGGTGCTTTTCAAGAGAATTTCAGCCACTAATATAGTGGAAACCTCTGTTTTTCCATTGAAAGATGATGGACCCGAGTGGTGATTTATTTTTTGTGAGATGAATAGAAGTTTTTATTGGTATTATTTTTGCCTACATAACATTGTTTGGTGGCTTTTCATTCCATATTCGGGATACAGAATGAACAAACAGTTCATCCTATGAGGCTTTCTATTAGACTTGTATTGATGAATAATTCAATATTTTTGCATAACGTTATATTTTTACTGACAGTTTAAGTAGAAGTGTTCAAAGATATAAAATTAAAGGATAATTTATTCAAAAATAATAATTGGTTTTATTCTTAGCAGATGACTGTACCAGGAGATCAGAGGGACAGCTGAAATCTTCAATTTTTAAATCAGATGATCTTGAGATCACACAGGATTCTATTGAAGTGACTGCCATTACTCCAGATATACCATCATCCCTTCACAGCAAAGACCTGTCATCTGATCCTTTGAAACAGGTCTTGTCTTATGATTTATTACCGACTACTAAGGAAAATCAAAGTCACAAAATAAGCATACAAAAACGAACTGCTCCTAAAGAGAAGAAGTCATTTTCAGTTTCAGAATGCGGAAATAGTTTTCCCCTTGAAAATTTTTTTCATAAGCATCAAAAAATTCATACAGCGAAGAATAAATTTTCTTATTCCAAGTGTGGGAAATATTTTAGCCAGAAAGCACCTCTTGATAGCCACCAGAGAATCCACACAAAGGAGAAGTCTTTTTCATGTTCAGAATGTGGGAAATGTTTTATAAGGAAAGCACATCTTGATAACCACCAGACAACCCACACAGGGGAGAAGCCTTATTCATGTTCAGAATGTGGGAAATGTTTTAGCCGGAAATGGCTTCTTGATAACCACCAGAGAACTCACACAGTGGAGAAACCTTTTTTATGTTCAGAATGTGGGAAATGTTTTAAATGGAAATCAGATGTTGTTATACACCAGAGAACCCACACAGGGGAGAAACCTTTTTGCTGCTCAGAATGTGGGAAATGTTTTAACCAGAAATCAGATGTTGTTATACACCAAAGAACACATACAGGGGAAAAGCCATTTTCATGTTCAGAATGTGGGAAATGTTTTAGCCGGAAATGGCTTCTTGATAACCATCAGAGAACTCACACAGTGGAGAAGCCTTTTTTATGTTCAGAATGTGGGAAATGTTTTAAACGGAAATCAGATGTTGTTATACACCAGAGAACCCACACAGGGGAGAAGCCATTTTGCTGCTCAGAATGTGGGAAATGTTTTGTTGAGAAAACAAATCTTAGAAAACACCAGAGAATCCACACAGGGGAGAAGCCTTTTTGCTGCTCAGAATGTGGGAAATGTTTTGTTGAGAAAACAAATCTTAAAAAACATCAGAGAACTCACACAGGGGAGAAGCCTTTTTCATGTTCAGCATGTGAGAAATGTTTTGTTAATAAATCATCTCTTCTTAGTCACCAAAGAATTCACATAGGGGAGAAGGCTTTTTCATATTCTTAATGTGGGAAATGTTTTACACACAAGTCAACCCTTAATAAACTTACGAAAGGTCACACAGGGGAGAAGCCTTTTTCATGTTCATAATGTTGTAAATGTTTTAAAAGAAAATTGTATTTTGTTAAAAGGGATTATCCACTACTAGGATATCTCTTTGTCATTCCTCATGTTTGGCCTCATTAAAATAAAAACACTCATACTCACACAGAGATTAGAGGATGATGTCATACAAGTTTGGGGCTAACATAATGCTTATAAGAAAACACTGGATCTTCACAGCCAACAAATAAACAGTCTGTTTAACCCCTTAATGTCCAATGACGGGCAGAATCCGTCATTGGACGCCTCCCCCTGTTTGATGCTGGCTCTGATGATGAACATGGCACATGAGAGCTGATCTGATCAGCTAACATGCAGCCCTGCTCTATGTAGCACAAGCAATCGGATGTTCGCAGCTTCTGGTCTCCCATGAGGACTATTGAAGCAAATAAAAAGTAAAAAAAAATGTTTGTTTTAAAAAAAATAAAAGTTCAAATCGGCCCCTTTCAAAATAAAACAATTAAAAAAGATCAAATATACACATATTTGGGATCTCCACTTTCAGAATTTCCCCATCTATCAATATATAAAAATAATTTATCCAATCAGTAAACGGCATAGCGAGGAAAAAAATCGAAATGCCAGAATTACGTTTTTTTGGTTGCTTCAACATTGCAATAAAATGCAATAACGGGCGATCAAAAAAATCGTATATACACCAAAATGATGTCAGTAAAAACGTCAGATTGGCACGCAAAATATAAGCCCACACCCAGCCCTAGATCCTGAAAAATGGAGACGCTACGGGTCTGGGAAAATAGCAAAAAAGTTTTTTTTACAAACTTTTGAATATTTTCACTAATTAAAGAAAAAACAGCCTAGACATGTTTGATGTCTCTGAACTCGTAATGATCTGGAGAATCATACTGGCAGGTCAGTTTTAGCATTTAGTGAATGAATTATATTAAATATATTAAATATGTATTATTGGTTATTCATTTATTACACTCAATTCTATACTAAGCACATTGCCTTTTGCTGACATTGCATGTATTGCTCCTGTATTTTTAGCTCAGAGTAAAAGTTAACACCACATAGAGAGAATACATGCTCAATGGGACATATATAACCTTGACTCACAGGAGGGAGGGGGGGCGCTGTTGAGGCCTATTCACTCTCTTCTTTCACTTCACACACTCCACACAGACTTCAGATGAAATGAACAGCTGGTATGTGAGTTCGCCACTTGAGGAACTTCTAACATGCTTTTGACCGAGACAGATGCCATTTACCATTCAGAATCTCAAGAAAGATGGGGAACAAACTTTGATATGGACAAATGGACAATCTCTTTGTAACTATTTCGTCTATTTTATGTTTTGCTGCAATGATGCTTTTTGGTGGACAATTAAATAAACCATTACATTTCATTTTTTATAAGAAATATCATGACATTTTATTTAGAGTATGTCATCTGGTGAAGAGTCCTGAATAAATAAATATACAAAATAAGTATTTTTAACATTTGAAGAGCCAGCCATACCTGATTTTTTGTGCTATTTTTCATGGATTTCCTTCTACTTGCACACAGAGGAAGAGAGAATAGCTTTGCTAAACATCAGTTGTGCAAGTTTTCCGGAATTCCACTACAATACTTCAAGTCACAAGGATCAGAGAGAGCCTTCGAGTGAGTACTAAGAGGTGCCAGATGGATTGTCAAGTAGCGGAAGTACTAGAAGTGCCAGACGTACTAAAGATAGACGTGCTGATGACCAGAGACCTGCTTTGTCCAACAAAGGAACTACAAGCTGAGATATTTCATGATAAGAAAATGGATGTTATTACTACTTTTTCTAAGCAAAGAAGACTGAAATTTATGCCTAGATGAGTCTAACTTAGAAGTTTTATGGCTCAGTCTATACGCAGAATGTGAAAGGAAAAATCTAATTTTAGATTCTAAGCTGATGACTTTTAACAAAGAAAAAGAGAAATTGAAAAATATTTTACAGTTGATAGACGTATTTCACAAGTTTGTGTCACAAAAATCCAAAAATGATTGTGTAAAAATAGTGTCAAAGGAAAGTAGCGATGTTCTCGAGATTGACTGTAATGTGGAGATGGAACAAGATGTGAGACACGTGTCTGTAATGGCCACTCAAGGTGGCCTTATGTCTGAAGACGTGAAAATAGATGGAGGAAATGGGGGAGGACACATGAGAATTGATGTAAAAGACGTACAAGAGACAGATGTACAAAGGCCACTAACAATAGAAGACAACTCAGAGGCCCAACTCCAAATTAAAGATAGGAAAAATTTGTTAAAATTATGCAAAATCATTCCTGCATATGATAAAATCCATGTGTGCAGAAATTCAGAGCTATTTGAGAATTTTGCTTGTTTCATTTAACTAATGAGGAGAAAAATCAGTTGCTTAAAATGTGGCTTCCTGTAACTTTTTCTAGACTCTTAACATTAAAAATGTCTTGTGATAACATGAAGGATTAAAAGATACAGACAGATTAAAAATTCTCATTTTCTCATTTTCTGTGGATTTAAATGAAAATATTCCAGATATTGATATTCTTTTAAAATTAAGGATTGGCTTGAAAGAATCTACCTTTACATTCATGTCCATATTTGAACGGTTGTACAGAACTCTCATTAATAATGTCAGAACACAATGATAAAATGTTTTGTGAACAAATTTGGACTCCTAAATTCTGTATCTCGTGTTCTTGCTCACAAAAAGATTCTTTATTTGAATGTGCACAATCCCTTGACTTTGCAAGAAAACATGAGAATCGTGTTATAAGCCCTATCAAATGATCCAAAGGTCCACTGAAAAGGTTGCACAGAAAGAGTTAAAAATTCAAGGTTCTGACTTCTCTGTAAAGAGACAAATGGAAACTGACAGACAGAAGCAGGTGATATCTGAAAGTGACATCATGGGGGGTAAACTTAAGACTCCATTATCGAGGTTTTTGAAAGAATCTGTTAGTTTAAAAATGGTAATGTTGAATAGAGCTTTTTAGGACATTATCGACAGAGAAATAAGATTTGATTTAGGAATTGGCTAAAAATGTAATTATATGTTGTATAAAAGTGTTATACGATGTATTATTTAGTTATTTTTAACTATTTCACACAGTATAATTCTGTAGTTCTATAGTTTTTGTAGCTATATATTTATACAATATATATAGTATACTTGTATAAGTAGAGATTGTATAACTGTATTTTTATATGTATAGTGAAATAATTAAAGTTTACTAAAGTAATAATACTTAGAATTATATTAAATATATACATTAAATACATACATATTACTATTATTATTGTTATTATTAATATTTACCGTATATAGCACCATTAATTCCATGGTGCTGTACATTACACTGGGTTACATCATAATACAAATATCACTTACAGTAAACAAACTAACAATGGCAGACTGGTACAGAGGGAAGAGGACCGTAGGAGATGGTAGGTCGGGGGCTGCAGTAGCTCCGATGGTGTTGAGTTGGCCGTGTGGTCATTACAGGTTGTAAGCTTTTTTTGAAGAGATGGGTTTTCAGGTTCCGTTTGAAGGATCCAAATATGGTGGATAACCGGACGTTTTGGGGCACAGAATTCCAGATGATGGGGGATATTCGGGAGAAGTCTTGGAAGCGATTGGGTGAGGAGCAAATAAGTGTGGAAGAGAGAAGGAGGTCTTCGGAGGACCGGAGATTATGTGAGGGAAGATATTGAGAGATTCGTTCGGAAATATAAGGAGAAAGGTTATGGATGGCCTGGTAGGTCAGTGTTAGTAGATTAAACTGGATACGCTGAGAAACTGGGAGTCAGTGAAGGGATTTGCAAAGAGGGGAAGCAGGAGTGTAGCGAGGAGAGAGATTAATTAGTTGGGCAGCAGAGTTAAGGACAGACTGGAGGGGTGCGAGAGTGTTAGAAGGTAGGCCACAAAGGAGGATGTTGCAGTAGTCGACGCGGGAGATGATTAGGGCATGCACAAGCATTTTGGTAGAGTGAGGGTTGAGGAAAGGATTGATTCTGGAAATATTTTTGAGTTGAAGGCGACAGGAGGTGGCGAGAGCTTGGATGTGTGGTTTGAAGAACAGGGCAGAATCTAGGGTTACTCTGAGGCAGTGGATTACCGGGACAGGGGAAAGTGTGAATTTATTGTGATACATAGATCAGGTAGGGAAGGTGTGCGAGATGGAGGAAAGATAATTAGTTCAGATCTGTCCACATTGAGTTTGAGGAAGCGAGAGGAGAAGAAGGAAGGAAGATATGGCTGATAGACACGCTGGGATTCTGGAGAGAGAGAGGTAACATCTGGGCCAGAGAGGTAGATCTGAGTGTCATGAGCATATAGATGGTACTGGAAGCCATAGGACTTTATGAGTAGGCCCAGGCCAAGGGTATAGATGGAAAAGAGAAGGGGTCCTAGGACAGAGCCTTGAAGGACACCAACAGAGAGGGTGCAAGATGAAGAGGTAGTATGGGAGTAGGAAACGCTAAATGTGCTGTTGGTAAGGTATGAGGAGATCAAGGATAGGGCAAGGTCTTTGACACCAAGGGAAGAGAGGATCTGTAGTGGGAGGCAGTGGTCAACTGTGTCGAAGGCAGGGGACAGGTCTAGGAGGAGGAGTATAGATAATAGGCTGTTAGCTTTGGCTGTAAGTAAGTCATTTGTAAGTTTGGTCTGGGCAGTCTCAGTGAAATGGTGGGGACGGAAGCCAGATTGTAGGTCATCGAAAAGCGAGTTTGATGCAAGGTGAGAGAAAAGTTCAGCGTGGACATGCTGCTCAGGGAGTTTGGAAGCAAATGGGAGCAAAGATATGGGGCGATAGCTGGACATAGCGCTCGGGTCAAGGGATGGCTTTTTGAGGAAAGGTGTGATTGTGGCATGTTTGAAAGCAGAGGAGAAGGAACCAGAAGTTAGTGGCTCATTTCTGGCATATTTCTGCTGTATCCTTTTAGAGACATCCTTATAGAGACAGACCACGGTCAAAACAGACCTGAGACTCTGAATTTATAACAAGCTAAGTGTACATGAAATAGGCCAGGTGTGATCAGGAGGGAGAGGCAGCAGGGAGACTGGTCACAGACACAGGAGGGGATTATTTAGAAGTCAGAAGGGAACATGAAAATGGAAAAAGTCAGATTCAAATGGAAAGATAAAGCCAACTGTGTTTTAGCATCAAAGAATTAAGGTGGGAAAACATGCAGGAAGAAAATAGAGAAGGAAAAAAATAGCAGATGGATACAGGGTGACAGGGAACAGGAAAAATGGGCGATGGTGATGATATTGCAGCCAGTGGACATACCAGGAATAGCAGATGGATACAGGGTGAGAGGGATCAGGAAAGATGGGTGATGGTGATGATATTGCAGCCAGTAGACATACCAGGAATAGCAGATGGATACAGGGTGAGAGGGATCAGGAAAGATGGATGATGGTGATGATATTGCAGCCAGTGGACATACCAGGAATAGCAGACTGATAAGATAGTTAAATTGTATTGTTTCTGGATGAATATGATATTTAACTTTATCTTTTATTTTTCCTTAGAATTTTCATTTCAAAGCAGAATTTGAACAAAAATCTCTTCATGGATTTATGTCTTTATTTACACAGGAAGTTGTAATAACTGCATGATTTTATATATTTAACAGTTCAAAGAAATAATATATAACTAACTGAATCTACATTTAGTTTTTGTGTGCTTTTAATATTTTCTAACATTCATACCTTTGTATGTGGAATATGTGGTTTGAACATATACAATATACGCATCACAGTCTGAGTGATGGCTGACAGATGAGCGTAAGAGCAGCTGCTAAGAGGGAATATAACTCAAGAGTAAGGCTGGGGTCACACTTGGCGTAAGACAATACGCCACGTATTATACGTCCGTACTACGGCTGTAATACGGAGAAATGTTCCCAAAATATTGATCCGTAGTCAGGGTGTGTCAGCGTATTTTGCGCATGGCATCCTCCGTATGTAATCCGTATGGCATCCGTACTGCGAGATTTTCGCGCAGGCTTGCAAAACTGACATCTAATGGATTTATGTGCTCAAATGTTCATTAAAACATATATACAGTATATATATATATATATATATATATATATATATATATATATATATATATATATATGTCATAGAGACACATATATATATATATTCTGTATTTAGATTTCATTCAGCGCGATATCTGTGAAAAGTCGGTAATTCAATTGCCGGCTTTTCATTTCTCCTGCACAAACCCGACAGGATATGAGACATGATTACATACAGTAAACCATCTCATATCCCCATTTTTTTTGCATATTCCACACTACTAATGTTAGTAGTGTGTATGTGCAAAATTTCAGCGCTGTAGCTGCTAAAATAAAGGGTTAAATGGCGGAAAAAATTGGCGTGGGCTCCCGCGCAATTTTCTCCGCCAGAGTGGTAAAGCCAGTGACTGACGGCAGATATTAATAGCCAGGAGAGGGTCCATGGTTATTGGCCCCCCTGGCTAAAAACATCTGCCCCCAGCCACCCCAGAAAAGGCACATCTGGAAGATGCGCCTATTCTGGCACTTGGCCACTCTCTTCCCACTCCCTGTAGCGGTGGGATATGGGGTAATGAAGGGTTAATGCCACCTTGCTATTGCAAGGTGACATTAAGCCAGATTAATAATGGAGAGGCGTCAATTATGACACCTATCCATTATTAATCCAATTGTATGAAAGGGTTAAAAAACACACACACACACACATGATTTAAAAGTATTTTAATGAAATAAACACAGCGGTTGTTTTAATAATTTATTGCTCTCTCAATCCATCAGCAACACCCTCGCTTGGCAAAATAATAAACGCACAAGATACATACCTTCTGATGTCCTATCACGTCCAACGAGGTAATCCATCTGAAGGGGTTAACTAATATTACAGGCACGAGCTGCGATAAACCACTCGCTCGTGCCTGTAATCCCCGGGTGCTGAAAGGAAAGCAGAGTGATCTATACTTACATTCAGTCGCGGTGATGCGCCCCTGCTGGATGTTCTCATGAACTGCAGCCTGGGAACTTTTTCCCACGCTCCAGGTCATATGAGGACATCCACCATATGGATCACCTACATTTCATTCATTCGCCGGGGATTACAGGCACGGAGCACAGCTGCATTTGCAGGGCTCCTGCCTGTAAAATATTTTAACCCCTTAAGATGGATTTCCTCGTGGGACATGACGATTCAGCTGAGGGTATGTATCTTGTGCGTTTATTATTTTGCCATGCGAGGGCCTGCAAATGGATTGAGAGAGCAATAAATTATTAAAACAACCGCTGTGTTTATTTCATTAAAATACTTTTAAATCATGTGTGTGTGTGTTTTTTAACCCTTTCATACAATTGGATTAATAATGGATAGGTGACATAATTGACGCCTCTCCATTATTAACCTGGCTTAATGTCACCTTACAATAGCAAGGTGGCATTAACCCTTCATTACCCCATATCCCACAGCTACAGGGGAGTGGGAAGAGAGTGGCCAAGTGACAGAATAGGTGCATCTTCCAGATGTGCCTTTTCTGGGGTGGCTGGGGGCAGATGTTTTTAGCCATGGGGGGAGCCAATAACCATGGACCCTCTCCTGGCTATTAATATCTGCCGTCAGTCACTGGCTTTACCATTCTGGCGGAGAAAATTGCGCGGGAGCCCACGCCAATTTTTTCCACCATTTAACCCTTTATTTTAGCAGCTACAGCGCTGAAATTTTGCACATACACACTACTAACATTAGTAGTGTGGAATATGCAAAAAAAAATGGGATACGAGATGGTTTACTGTATGTAAACCATGTCTCATATCCTGTCGGGTTTGTGCAGGAGAAATGAAAAGCCGGCAATTGAATTACCGACTTTTCACTAACACCGCTGCATATTTCTCGCAAGTCACACTGCTGGTCCGTGTGGAATCCGTATTTTTCTCGCCCCCATAGACTTTCATTGGCGATTTTTTTGCGCAATACGCTGACAAACGCAGTATGCTGCGATTTTGTACGGCCATAGAAAGCCGTATATTACGGATCCGTAATATACGGCTGATAGGAGCAGCCCCATTGAGAATAATTGTGCCGTATGTAATGCGAGTTTTACGGACGTAGTTTCTGCGCTCTTACGTCCGTAAAACACGCATGTGTGACCCCGGCCTAACATGGTATGTGTGATGTATGGGAGACCTCATGGTATGTTGGAAAAAACAAAAACCTTGTGTTTATAGGAAATAATATAAATCAGTTAAATTATTAGAATATTAAGATATAATAACATATTATCTACTCAACATATATTTATATTTTTTTAGTAATTATTATTTCATGATTTAGATAATAGTGGATAAGTGTAATCACACATCAAAATTATTTATCAAGAAAATCTACATTTAGAATCATTTTTTCCAAATGATAATTTTATGGTATTCAGTGTTATTTTTAATTTATTTACACATCTTCAGACAAATATATGGCATAAAACTGATATAGAATTTACACAGATTATTCATGAAATAATTATTTTTAATTTTGTTTTTTATAAATTAATAATTTTATAAAATGATATTTTGTTTTCTTTAGGGGAAATGTGTTTTTGATCCTGATAACATCATCATGTTTCATCAATACCTCTTCTTCACACATTTTAATAAAGAAGAAATATTAATAAGGTACTATTGGGTATAATAAGATGAAACATAAAAGAGAAATTTCTTTACACTAAGGAAAATATTACATGCAAAGTTGCATAATTTAAATATTTTGGTAATCCAAGGTTATGACAAATATGAAATCATTCAGAAAATGGAAATATTAAGGGTCTGTGTTATTGAGAATATAACTACTCCGCATTTGTCAACAACATATAAAGGCCTTATTTTTATTTTTCATTTTACATTTTTATTCTTACTTTATTTTTTATTCTTAATTTTTATTTTTTATCTCAAGAAAAAAATCAATATTTAGTAAAGTAATGTCTAGTACAAGAATATTGCTTCATTAAATATAGTGATGATATGGTTCCATTATAAGGGAAAATGTTTCAATTCTCAGTAAATACAACTATTAATTATTTTATTCACTCATATATTCTTATTTTGGTTCATGGTTATACATTCTTACTTATTATTGGTCTAATAAACATATTATATTAATAAAGTTTTAGTTATAAAGATGGAAATACTTGCTACATAAAAAACACACTGACATCTTTGGGTTGAAAAGGTAATTACACGTATGACTTAAAAATGTTCTATCACATGAAGAATATAGTTAACAATGTGTTATCATTTATTATTGCTTTACTATTCCAAATATGAATTCTATATTAATATTCTGATAATAATTATATGGATATTACTGATTGCAATGGTATGCTGTGATATTATAAGTCAGGAAAATTACCAGATTTGCTATAGAATAGGGATGAAGACTTCAAGCAAGATACTGGAGTTATGTTAATGAAGATTTTTCATATTTCTAAATTCAATTGATTCTTAAAAGTGGCAAGAAGAAAATAGCCGATATCCAGAAGTTCCACAAGGTAACAATGCTATGATTTCTGAGTAATAATAGACTGTGTTAATTACAATTCTTGTCACCACTGACAACCACGACTGCAGTATCCATCACTGACAACAACAATTGCAGTATCTAAACTGATAATCACAATTGGAGAGGACGATGATCCTATGATACTAAGATGAACTGTGTTATTGTGTTTTTATCATGTTCCAGTGGTTTCCTATCACCTATAAAGCTTCAATGAAAGCTGATGAACAATAAGGTAATTGTCAGGATGCTACAACCCTGACATGTGTCCTGTGCATTAGGACTAAGGACTGGTTATGGTGCTATGTTTAGCAAGGAAGAGTCATTATAACCCTTGCTGTGCTGACCAAAGACGTCACACCTGTTCCAAGACCAGTGCGTATGACATGGAGGATTCCAGAAATATCCAAGGTGAGCCAATGTAAGTCCAGATCTTTAAAGGTGACATTGCTACATTTCATCTACAGACTTTCGTATCAACATTTGAATTTATGGACTTTGATTGACACATAGCACGCGGTCTCTACGATATCTACATGCTATCATCTATTTCAAAGGAATTATCATCTAAAGACTGTTTTAAAAGAACCAAGAAGAAGACATCAAGATGAAGACCAGATGACATCAGATGATGAAGATCGGACCTGAGATGCTTCAATTTAGATATAGGGAAGTATGATTATATATTGTATATGAATATTGGTCATGGCTTACCATAACATGAATTTACATCATTGTGTTACTGAGTACGTATAACAACAATCTGATATAGATATTATTATGGGCATTAAATTATTTTGCCAAAGAAGAAAAGAAAGAAGATCTGATTATCCTTAAGATGAACTTATCTACTTTGAGGGTTCCAATTAATGTCTTTCACCCTCAAAAGGGGGGAATTGTTAATATGAATTATTGGTTATTGATGTATTCTTATTACACTCATTTCTGTACTGAACCTCGTGGAAGGTTTCGCTGACATTACATGTGCTATTCCTGTATATTTAGCTCAGGGTAAATTACACCATGTAGAGAGCACACGTGCTCTGTGGGAAATATATAACACATGACCCACAGGAAGGGAGGTCTCTTGGCTCTCTTTGGACACTTCGCTCACACTTCACACAGACATCAGATGGACAGCTGATATGTGAGTTAAACACGTGCTTCTTTCTTCAACCATGCTCTTGACAGAGACAAATTCCATTAACCATTCAGGGTCCCAGGAAAATTGGGGAACAAACTTTGATATGGACAATTTCTTTGAAACTATTTCTTGTATTTTATGTTTTGCTGCAATGATGCTTTTTGGTGGACAATCCAATAAATCACTAAATTTTTATAAGAAAAATCACAACATTTTCTTTTAGAGTATTGCATCTGGTAAAGAGTCCTGAATAAATAAATATATGAAATAAATATTTTTAACATGACCTGAAGTAAACTTTATACCTTCAATCACAGCTGAGCGCTCACGCTGTCTTTTGACAGTTTGGGAATGGTGGCTGTCTGACCGGCGGGGATAATTTCACCACTGATCAGAAGCAGTGCTTGCTGCGCTGTCATGTGCATGACACCCGGTGTTTGTGAAGTCCTTGTTCGGTGTCCGTGCTCGAACAGTAGGTGTTTGGTGTCTGTGCCCGAAAAGTAGGTGTTCTGTACCGACACCGAATTTTACTGTTGGGGTTCGCCCATCTTTTCTGATGATGGTTCTGGTGATGAATACAGCTCCAGAACCATAATCATTACATGAATACCTCACCAGAACCATCAATAGTACATGAATACAGCACCAGAACAACTATCACTACATGAAGAGGTCACCACAATCGCCATCAGTACAGGAATATGAGACCAGAATCACTATCCATAGAGGAATATGGCACCAAAATCACCATCAGTTTAGTTGCAAATGCTCTGCTGCATACCTATTTGAAACCAAATGGCCCTCATTACAGTTAAGTAATATTAGTTCCCATGACTGTCCTTGGGTTTGACACTTAAGATATAGGATGTCAGGGATAAATATTGCTATTTTTCCCTGCAAATGGTCAGCAAGAAATGAATGATTTCATATCTATATAAACATACTTCCTATTGAGCCTCCCCCTCTAAAGTATACTGCTTTTTTACTTTTGGGGTTATTTTTTGGTGAAAAAGGTAACAAGTCTAGCAGAAGTGGTCGTCGGAGCTTGTTACCTGACCTATTATAGGGGGGAGGGAAGTGTTAGGGGTCCTGTTAAATTAGTCTCCGACCTATTTCTTTACATGGGGATGAGGGTTCATGTGGGTGGGGCATCAGCTTTAACTGCCTAGGGCACCAAAATGCCTTTTTCCAGCCTCATGTACAGTAGGATCATCATACTGTACATGCGGAGAGTACTCTGTTGGAATTTATTTTGGGGGTATCTTACTGTGGGGGCAATTTAGTTGGCAACACACTTTATAGGAGCAATTAAAGGGGACTCTAGGGCTTCAATAGGAGGAAAATTACTCTGTAAGTGCTGTAAAGTGAGATCTGCTCTACTGGTCCCCATGATTTCTGTGTGCGCCCCTGATTACCATGATTTCAAATCTCTATATTACTCACATGCTTTGTTACCTGCTGTGACCTTCTTTCCTTGTGATTGGTCATGTTTGATCATGTTTGTGACCAATTCACAATTGTATGTGCAATGAATAAAGACAGCAGTCGGAAACGTGTTTGCGTGTAACAGATAGTTACCGGACTTGTGACCTTTTATGCATTTTTTTTCAATAGTGTTTTAAGAAGATTTGGATGCTGGAATTTCTGTACCTACCTTTTTCCTCTGGCACCACACGTTTCCTCTTCATATGTGGCTGAACTGACCATTTTCTCCTTTGTCGCTAGATTGGAGTTACTTCTGCGAGGATCTTCCGGAATCAACTCCAATCTAGACAGATGAGTACTGAGGTGACTAGAATGTTGTTGGAAGCAGTGTTGCACCGCCAATGGCACAAACCTAGCAGCTGCTATGGGGTTTGGGAGGCAGAGGGTCCCACCCAACATCATAGGTTCAATTGTATCTGCATCCTGGATGCCAATACAGTTGAAAGCAATGATGAAATAGGGAAACCGTCAGCTCCCTCCTCCATCATTCTCCCTTTGTCGGTGCGTCATTTAATTGTGCCCATGTGCCGAGAAGTGAAGAGTTTCAGAGCACAGACTATGGAGACTGGAGCAGTGGGGAAACCAGGAGAGTTGAGTATTTTATTTTTTTAAATCAGTGAGTACATTGTGTGGCCCATTGTATTAAGGACTATGTGTGGACAATTATACTATGCGGAAGGCAATGTGGTGGCCATTATACTATATGGTGGACTATATGGGGCCATTATACTGTTTGAAGGGTTATCTGTGGGCCATTGTACTGTTTGCAAGGCCATTATACTTTTTTCTGCACTTTGTGGGGGCCATTAT
The DNA here is from genome assembly GCF_051348905.1 of Ranitomeya variabilis. Taxonomy (NCBI): domain Eukaryota; kingdom Metazoa; phylum Chordata; class Amphibia; order Anura; family Dendrobatidae; genus Ranitomeya; species Ranitomeya variabilis. Next base: position 701,717,246 of record NC_135235.1, on the reverse strand, counting down.
ACTGTGTTCAGGGCTATGTAGAGCCCATTTACTGTTTGAAAGGCTATAATAATGAATGCGAGTAATTAACCCCTTCCCAACCTTTGACGCCACGTAGGCGTCATGAAAGTCGGTGCCAATCCGACCCATGACGCCTATGTGGCGTCATGGAATGATCGCGTCCCTGCAGATCGGGTGAAAGGGTTAACTCCTATTTCACCCGATCTGCAGGGAGAGGGGGAGTTGTACTTCAGCCCAGGGGGGGTGGCTTTGCCCCCACGTGGCTACGATCACTCTGATTGGCTGTTGAAAGTGCAACAGCCAATCAGAGCAATTTGCAATATTTCACCTATGAAAATGGTGAAATATTGCAATCCAGCCATGGCCGATGCTGCAATAGCATCTGCCATGGCTGGAAATCATGTTCTGCCCCCCCCCCACCGCCCCCGATCTCCTCCCCAGTCCTCCGTTCTGTCCGGTACCCCCCTCCGTCCCCCTGTCCGCTCCCCCGTGCTCCTGTCCGCTCCCCCCATCCTCCGATCCCCCCACCACCACCCCCTCATACTTACCTAGCCTCCCGAAGTCGGTCCGTCTTCTCCCTGGGCGCCGCCATCTTCCAAAATGGCGGGCGCATGCGCAGTTCGCCCGCCGAATCTGCCGGCCGGCAGATGCGTTCCATATACATTTTGATCACTGTGGTAAACTTATCACAGTGATCAAAATAAAAAAATAGTAAATGACCCCCCCCCTTTATCACCCCCATAGGTAGGGACAATAATAAAATAAAGAAAATATATATTTTTTCCACTAGGGTTAGAACTAGGGTTAGGGTTAGAACTAGGGGTAGGGTTAGGGTTAGAACTAGGGTTAGCGTTAGAATTAGGCTATGTGCACACGGTGCGGATTTGGCTGCGGATCTGCAGCGGATTGGCCGCTGCGGATTCATAGCAGTGTTCCATCAGGTTTACAGTACCATGTAAACCTATGGAAAACCAAATCCGCTGTGCCCATGGTGCGGAAAATACCGCGCGGAAATGCTGCGCTTTATTTTCCACAGCATGTCAATTCTTTGTGCGGATTTCGCAGCGTTTTACAGCTGTTCCTCAATAGGAATCCGCAGGTGAAATCCGCATAAAAAACACTGGAAATCCGCGGTAAATCCGCAGGTAAAACGCAGTGCGGAAAAATCTCACACGAATCCGCAACGTGGGCACATAGCCTTAGGGTTGGAATTAGGGCTAGGGTTGGAAATAGGATTAAGAATAGGCTTGTGGTTAGGGTTAGGGGTGTGTTGGGGTTAAAGTTGTGGTTTGGGTTGGGGTTAGGGTTGGGATTAGGGTTGTGGTTAAGGGTGTGTTGGGGTTGGGTTGTGATTAGGGTTATGGCTAGAGTTGGGATTAGGGTTAGGGGTGTGTTGGGGTTAGGGTTGGGATTAGGGTTAGGGGTGTGTTGGGGTTAGTGTTGGAGTTAGAATTGAGGGGTTTCCACTGTTTAGGCACATCAGGGGTCTCTAAACGCAACGTGGCGCCACCATTGATTCCAGCCAATCTTGCGTTCAAAAAGTCAAATGGTGCTCCCTCCCTTCCGAGCCCCGACGTGTGCCCAAACAGTGGTTTACCCTCACATATGGGGTACCAGCATACTCAGGACAAACTGGGCAACAATTATTGGGGTCCAATTTCTCCTGTTACCCTTGCAAAAATAAAACATTGCTTGCTAAAACATAATTTTAGAGGAATGAAAATTTTTTTATTTTCACGGCTCTGCGTTATAAACTTCTGTGAAGCACTTGGGGGTTCAAAGTGCTCACTATACATCTAGATAAGTTCCTTGGGGGGTCTAGTTTCCAAAATGGGGTCACTTGTGGGGGGTTTCTACTGTTTAGGCACATCAGGGGCTCTGCAAATGGAATGTGACGCACGCAGAACACTCCATCAAAGCCTGCATTTCAAAATGTCACTACCTCCCTTCCGAGCCCCGACTTGTGCCCAAACAGTGGTTTACCCCCACATATGGGGTATCAGCGTACTCAGGAGAAACTGGACAACAACTTTTGGGGTCCAATTTCTCCTGTTACCCCTGGGAAAATAAAAAATTGTGGGCTAAAAAATCATTTTTGAGAAAAGAAAAATTATTTTTTATTTTCATGGCTCTGCGTTATAAACTTTTGTGAAGCACTTGTGGGTTCAAAGTGCTCACCACACATCTAGATTAGTTCCATGGGAGGTTTAGTTTCCAAAATGGGGTCACTTGTGGGGGAGCTCCAATGTTTAGGCACACAGGGGCTCTCCAAACGCGATATGGTGTCCGCTAATGATTGGAGCTAATCTTCCATTCAAAAAGCCAAATGGCGTGCCTTCCCTTCCGAGCCCTGCCGTGCGCCCAAACAGTGGTTTACCCCCACATATGAGGTATCAGCGTACTCAGGACAAACTGGAAAACAACATTTGGGGTCCAATTTCTCCTGTTACCCTTGGGAAAATAAAAAATTCTGGGCTAAAAAATCATTTTTGAGGAAAGAAAAATTATTTTTTATTTTCACGGCTCTGCGGTATAAACTTCTGTGAAGCACTTGGGGGTTCAAAGTGCTCACCACACATCTAGATTAGTTCCTTGGGAGGTCTAGTTACCAAAATGGGGTCACTTGTGGGGGAGCTCCAATGTTTAGGCACACAGGGGCTCTCCAAACGCGACATGGTGTCCGCTAACGATTGGAGCTAATTTTCCATTCAAAAAGTCAAATGGCGCTCCTTCCCTTCCGAGCCTTACCATGTGCCCAAACAGTGGTTTACCCCCACATGTGAGGTATCGTTGTACTCAGGAGAAATTGCCAAACAAAATTTAGGATCCATTTTATCCTGTTGCCCATGTGAAAATGAAAAAATTGAGGCTAAAATAATTTTTTTGTGAAAAAAAAGTACTTTTTCATTTTTACGGATCAATTTGTGAAGCACCTGGGGGTTTAAAGTGCTCACTATGCTTCTAGATAAGTTCCTTGGGGGGTCTAGTTTCCAAAATGGGGTCACTTGTGGGGGAGCTCCAATGTTTAGGTACACGGGGGCTCTCGAAACGCGACATGGTGTCCGCTAAAGATTGGAGCCAATTTTTCATTCAAAAAGTCAAATGGCGCTCCTTCCCTTCCGAGCCCTGCCGTGCGCCCAAATAGTGGTTTACCCCAACATATAAGGTATCAGCGTACTCAGGACAAATTGGACAACAACGTCCGTGGTCCAGTTTCTCCCTTTACCCTTGGGAAAATAAAAAAATTGTTGCTAAAAGATCATTTTTGTGACTAAAAAGTTAAATGTTCATTTTTTACTTCCATGTTGCTTCTGCTGCTGTGAAACACCTGAAGGGTTAATAAACTTCTTGAATGTGGTTTTGAGCACCTTGAGGGGTGCAGTTTTTAGAATGGTGTCACTTTTGGGTATTTTCAGCCATATAGAACCCTCAAAATGACTTCAAATGTGAGGTGGTCCCTAAAAAAAATGGTTTTGTAAATTTTGTTGTAAAAAATGAGAAATCACTGGTCAAATTTTAACCCTTATAACTTCCTAGCAAAAAAAAAATTTGTTTCCAAAATTGTGCTGATGTAAAGTAGACATGTGGGAAACGTAATTTATTAACTATTTTTTGTCACATAACTCTCTGGTTTAACAGAATAAAAATTCAAAATGTGAAAATTGCGAAATTTTCAAAATTTTCGCCAAATTTCCGTTTTTTTCACAAATAAACTCTGAAATTATCGACCTAAATTTACCACTAACATGAAGCCCAATATGTGACGAAAAAACAATTTCAGAATCGCTAGGATCCGTTGAAGCGTTCCTGAGTTATTACCTCATAAAGGGACACTGGTCAGAATTGCAAAAAATCGCAAGGTCATTAAGGCCAAAATAGGCTGGGTCATGAAGGGGTTAAATTGTGAAGTTTTGTGTGGGGTCCATCATACTGTGTGGAGGGCTGGGTGGGAGCCTTTATGCTGTTTGGAAGGCTGTGTAGAGTGGATTATATTGTTTCAAGGGCTAACGGGGGCCATTGCACAGTGTGGATGGTTGTGCTGGGGGATTATACTGTCTGGGGGCCATTATAATGTATGTGGGGGTCATATTTGAACAGTTGGGGTATCATACAGTGTTGGGTCGCCACACTTTTCCAGGGGAGTTGAGGTGGGGGGTACAGGAAGGTCATCATACTGTATATGTGGTGGAATTCAATGTGAGGGTATCATACCATATTTGGGTGGGCAGTTTTTGTTGGCATCTTTCTTTATAGGTGCAGTCAAAAAACAATCAATGTGTCTCAATAGGAGGAAAATTAATTTGTAAGGGCTGCAAAGTTGTGAGATATGCTCTTCTGTGACCGCACCAAATATTTTTTGGGGGGATTCTAATTGGACACAAAATGAGAGACACCTGTGCTAAAAGCCTTCAGAGAAGGACAGCCTATGGGAGAAAACAAAAACTGCAAATGTATGTTGCACACCCAGTCAAACGTCTGCAAATTTACATAAGATACAGTCAAGAAACCATAAATAGGTATATACCTTTTGCTCTATTATGTCTGTCCCAAGAACACGTAGGATTCACAGCAAGTGTGCTAAATTGTAAAAAAACTTTATGTATACATCAACAGCACAATAGGTATATATGTAAATGGGAACCAATAAAAACACAATAACCATTCAGCTGCGGTGATGAAAACTAAATCTCCTTACACTAAAAAATACTTGGAGGTCACTCGAGTGTGCTCGGGAAATCTCGAGTAACGAATATATTCGCTCATCACTATTAGTTATTCTAATTTACTGAGATAATGACTAGTGATGAGCGAATATACTCATTACTCGAGATTTCCCAAGCACGCTCGGGTGTCCTTCGAGTATTTTTTAGTGCTCGGAGATTTACTTTTCATTGCCGCAGCTGAATGATTTACATCTGTTAGCCAGCTTGAGTACATGTGGGAGTTGCCTGGTTGCTAGGGAATCCCCACATGTAATCAAGCTGGCTAAGAGATGTAAATCATTCAGCTGCAGTGATGAAAACTAAATCTCCGAGCACTAAAAAATACTCGGAGGACACCCGAGCGTGCTTGGGAAATCTAGAGTAACAAGTATATTCGCTCATCACTAATGACTTTTGGGTTTTCATTGGCTGTAAGCCATAATCATCAAAATTAACATAGATAAATACTTTGTTTGTAATGTTTGTTTGTAATGACTCTAGGTAATATATGAGTTTCACTTTTTGTATTGAAGAACAGAAATAAATTAACTTTTTGATGATATTCTAATTTTGTGAGAAGCACCTGTATTTGAATTAGTCCTGAAAAGGGCTGTTGGTTTAATGTAACACCAGCAGCAACTCTCCCTACACTATGTCCGTGTACAATGCTCCAAACATGGCGTCACCAGGTCTTATACAGACTTGATGGTACTATACGGCATGTCAATGGCATTACTGTGTATGGCTGGCGATCCCCGAGTGTTTATTGGCTGTCTAATAGCCGCTAAACTTCTGAGTATAACACCCAAATACCTGAATACTCGATCAAGTACTGAGCCCACTCTCCCATCACCACACATCAACCTTCTTGAAGTGTATCAAATTATAACCCCTTTAAGGTCAAGGATAGAAAACCATTTCCATTTAGCCCACAAAGGCTGATTATAATCACGGCTCAGCTCCGTACACCTCGTACACACACGGCTCCGCTCCGTACACCTCGTACACACACGGCTCCGCTCCGTACACCTCATACACACACGGCTCTGCTCCGTACACCTCGTACACACACGGCTCTGCTCCGTACACCTCGTACACACACGGCTCCGCTCCGTACACCTCGTACACACACGGCTCCGCTCCGTACACCTCGTACACACACGGCTCCGCTCCGTACACCTCGTACACACGCGGCTCTGCTACATCCACACTGTAAACCCCTCCTGACCCCACACATAAACTTCCCCTCATCCAGCACCATGACAACCAGCACAGCAGAGTCCTGCATACACTGAGGCCCCTGATCATGTGACCCCTGACTCCTCCCCTCCTGTGACCTCATCACAGGTCTTGTGCACACAGAACTGCCATATATGTGGAGTGCGGCTCTGCGGGTGGAGGGTCCACACCAGAACTGTAGCAGGTAAAGACCCCAATACCCACAGGTGTCCCTTCTAATTGGGGGGGAAACTATCCCCTCTAATAATAATCCACGGACAGTTCTGACAAACACGGAAAAGTGCCCCTTTATGGAGGTGACAGAAAGTCTGTTTAGTCCCTTTAGCTCCATAGTATCAGCTCTAATCCAATGGTGAGAGAGCGATTTACCCTGAAGAGTCACAGATTGTGGGGTTGTTATATAATGTTATATTTAGGGGGTTTGTGTTGTCTCCTTATAAGACTCACAATGGTTTTGTTTCTTTTCTTCTGATGGATACAAATGACCCAACTATGAAAGATGGGAAACAAGGAAACCTGTATTACTCTCATAGTACGGGGCCCCACACAGTGTAATGTTCCCCCAGAAGCCTCCACACATTATAATAATACAAAATGCCTCACACAATATTCTACCACCTAAACCACTAGATAATAAATCCTCACTTATCCCCATTCTTGATACTGTACATTGCCATTTTCTTGGCTCCCACACACAGTATAATGTTCTCACAGTATCTCCAACCCAATTTTTTTGATCTATGAAAGACGGGAACCAAAGAAACATGTATTACTCTCATAGTACGGGGCCTCCACACAGTATTGTCGGGAAACCTTCATATAGAGGCCGGTGGGGATGGAGTCAGTGACGGACTCTGGACAAATCTGTTTCTAGAGCCGTAGTAGAAGATGAAGATGTCGTCCTCATCATGAAGTAGTTATTTCTCCTGTCACGTGTAATGAATATCTCCTGCAGTATTACTAATGCCGATTCCAGGGTCGGTAAATGAGACGAGAATTAGCGTTATGGAAGATGAGTCTATGAGGAACGTATTCATCTGCCGACTCCGAGGAGGAAACTGCTTGTTGTCTGTGGCCTAAATATAAAGGTTTTATTAGTAGATGGAAAGAAGAAAACTGAATACTGTAAAATAACAAAAATACCATTGCTGCTTGAGTTCCCGCCAGTCTCTGTATTTTCTGCTTAGACCTAACGAACTTATGATTCTTACAGCCAATCAGTCGCCAAAGCTGTGAGTAACATCGCCAGTGATTGGGAGCATGGAGGAGATGTCTTAGTCAGCAATTCAACTTATGTTCCAGTCCATACAAGACTAGAGAATACAACATCTACAAGTTCTATCTTCTTATTTGTTTCCCCTTATTATCTACAGGAATTTTATGATGTTACATCGGCTCATCTTCTTCTCATTCAGGTCTCTACAATATCGGATCCTCTCAGTGAAGATCTTCTATATAAGAGAATTTTCCTGATTTACCCATCAAAGATGGATATGGACAGAGACAAGATGGCGGAGACGATATTACACCTCACCCTAGAGATCCTCTTCCGGCTTACTGGAGAGGTGAGAGATTCTGGTGACGTCACATTACATCATTCTTATCTATGAGAATAACAGATGGACAGAAATGGAGAGGTGAGGACTCTGGAAATGTCTGTAGTGAGATTTATGAATGTGTCTCTCCATAACCAGGATTACACAGTAGTGAAGAAGACCTCTAGTGAGCGCTGTCAGGACCCTATGTCTGAGGGATGGGGAAGACCCCTGAGCCCAATCACGGGGCCTCCACCTCACCCCCTGATACATGAGAACATCAATGACCAGAAGATCCTAGAACTCGCCTACAAGATGATTGAGCTGCTGACCGGAGAGGTGACACTGCTGGGAATGCTGGGACATTATACAGTAACACTATGAAGGGATCGGGGGGATGACGGTATCATTGTATGTATCAGATTCCTATAAGGTGTCAGGATGTCGCTGTCTATTTCTCCATGGAGGAGTGGGAGTATTTAGAAGTACATAAAGATCTGTACAAGGACGTCATGATGGAGGTTCCCCAGCCCCTCACATCACCAGGTAATAGACAGGACTAAATACACACGGCCTATAATTTTCTGTATGTAAAGAATGAATTCAGTCTCTGTATGTGTTTTTTCCAGTTCTATCCAGTAAGACGACAACACCAGAGAGATGTCCCCGTCCTCTTCTTCCACAGGACTGTAAACAAGAAGATCCCAATGTTCCTCAGGATCATCAGGTAGATGGAGAGAAGGTGTCATGAGATCTCCCCTATGATGTGTAGACAACTGTGTAGGTTTTGTGCTCAGTCTTGTTTTATCCACCAGTATTATATGTTTTTTTTTTTATTATCGCTGACAGCACCCACTGAGAGAGGGGATCTGCCCCCAGGAACAGGTAACCTACAGATAAAGTGGGGCTGTCCCCCTTGCCTCCTCAGTTGGTTTCCTGTTCCTGCGGGAACCTGCAGAGGAAACGTTACCTGGACCTGTGCATGCCGCCTGTGCGGTGTCTGGGGAACAGCAGGGGCTGTGACACCAGAAGCAGCGTCGGGAGAGCCCTGCCTGTCAGACTTCCCCTTTGTCTGATGGTGGATGATGTGAGGCCAGGATCCGGGAGAGGCCTTCCTAGTTCACGCGGAACGTGGTGCGGTAGGAACAGACCGGCACTCATCTTGTGGAGTGGAATGCGAGCATCGGCTGCCCTGCTCTTCCATCGGGCAAGGCTTCCAGGTTTCGGCCCACGCATGCGCACTGCCCATTCAGCATTCCTGAACTAAAATTGCTTGGGTTCACTTCCGGGGGTCCATGGAGGCTTGTTCTGGAGATGGACGGGCTGTAAGTATAAGATTCGGCAGCCTCCTGCTGCCAATGTGTCCCAAAGATGTCCTCTCCAGGAAAATCTGAGGTTCACCACAGGTGGTGGAAGTGCAGCTGCACAGCAATCCCAAGAGCAGCAGTGGGCGCTCCAGAGATGGTGACTCAACTGACAAGAGGGTACGGAGTAATGGAGCTGAACCTTCTAGAACTCGTGCTATGCCTCCGCTTCCAGAACCGGTACCACATCACAGTTTCACTGGGTGAGTATTACATGACTCTGCCTACTAAGCTGATTCACCTTCTTTCTGTGTACCTCCCTTTCAGGCTAAGAAAACTAAAAAAGCTAAGCACAAAGAATGTGCCTTGTGCTCACAACCCCTTCCTGACATCTATCTTAAGACTGTGTCAGAGTTGTATCAGCCAGACTTTAGAGGAGGAGTCCTCGGTTAGATCCGCTGATATACAATTAATGATGAGAGAGGAACTTCAGTCCTTAGGATGTTCAAACAGGCCTAAGAAACATAAGTCTAAAGCAAGGAGTGTTACCCCTGTCTCCAGTTCTGCTTCCAGTAGTGACCAGACTGGATCTTCTGGTGCTTCTGGTTCATCGCCATCTGGTGAAGAAGGGCTATCTTATTTTCCCATAGAGAGTATAGATAACCTAGTGAAGTCAGTTAGAAATACCATGGGGCTTTCAGAGGTGAAAGAGGCTAGATCTACGCAGGAAATTATGTTTGCAGGTCTCTCGCAGAACAAGAGACGCGCTTTCCCAGTTATTGGTGCGGTGAAGGATTTGGTCAGGAAGGAATGGAGCAAGCAGGGGCAGCACGAGGGTTCCTCTCTTCATCTTCCAGGAGGATGTATCCCTTTGTCTCTTTGAAGTTGATGACCTGACAGCTTGGTCCAAGGTTCCCAAGGTGGACTCTGCATTGGCTTTGACTTCCAGGTATTCTGTCCTGCCTGTAGAAGATTTTGGGGTCTTATCTGATCCTCTAGACTGCAAAGCAGAGACATTACTTAAAAGATCATGGGAGTCCTGCACCAGAGCCTTTAGACCGGCTATATCCAACACATGTACAGCAAGGTCAGTGCTTGTTTGGGCGGACCAGCTGGAGGAACAGATCAAGAAAGGATTGTCTAGAGAGAGGCTTTTGTCCTGTATTTCATTGATCAGGGGAGCTACAGCATATCTAGCTGATGCTTCTGTGGACTCCCTACGCCTGGCTGCAAGGTCAGCGGGTCTTGTTAATTCTACTTGTCGTGCCCTATGGCTGAAGGGCTGGAAGGGGGATGCGCAATCAAAATCTAAATTGTGCGCAATTCCATGCCAGGGTGAGTTCATGTTTGGCAGCATGCTCACCAAGGCGGGAGAGAGAAAGTAGGGGTTCCCTAACCAGTCTGTTCGGTCCTACAGGAGGGCCTTCAGAAAGCGACCATTCGGTAGAAGGAGGCCTTATGAAAACCGAGATCGCTGGGAAACAAAGGAGACCAAACAAAAAGGTTCCCCTTTGTAGCGGTTCTTCTTTCAGGAAGAGTAATAAATTCCACTGACCCTGACCCTCCTGTGGCCGACAGGTTAAAATTCTTTTGCCACCGATGGCGGGAGATCACTACTAATCCCTGGACCCTGGGCTTAGTAACATCGGGGTTGAAACTAGAGTTTCTTCGGATCCCGTAAACGCAGGGCCGCAGGTTGCGTGTTCGCATGCATAGTGGAGACGGGATTTCATAAAATCCCATCCACTACAGTCTAACATCTGGATGCTGCGGGTTGAACACTGCGGTTGTATGCAGCGTTCAATCCGCAGCTAATCCGGATGTAAACCGGCCCGTGGACACATACCCTTAGATCTCCAGCACAACAGGAGGCTCTTGAGTTGGAGGTTTTATGTCTATTATCTAAGCATGTCCTTATGGAGGTCCCGGGAGACCAGGAGGGAAGGGGATTCCATGGGTAGTGAAACTGTCCAGGATAGTTACTATGGATGCTAGTCCTGATGGATGGGGAGCTCATATGGACGATAACCTGGCCCAGGGGCAGTGGTTTATAGAGGAGGCTGATGACTCCTCAAATCTAAAGGAATTAAAGGCAGTCAGCCATGCTCTACATGACTTTCTCCCACAGCTCCGGGGGTCTCGTGAGAGTTTTGTTGGACAACACCATGTCGGTTGCATATGTAAATTGGCCAGGCAGAACTAGATCAAAAGTGCTGATGTCTACTGCGGTGGAGATTCTCCAACTGGCTAAAACCCATCTCTTGTCCCTCTCAGCGATTCACATCAAGGGAGTGGAAAATCTCAATGCGGACTTCATCAGTCGCCATACGTTATATCAGAGAGAATGGGGTCTCAGTCACCTAGTATTTAGGAAGTTAGTGGACTAGTGGGGGCTTCCGGAAATAGACTTGTATGCTACCAGAGACAACAGAAAGGTCCAAAGGTTTGCCTCCCTGGACAGGGCAGATCAGCCAGAGATGGTCGACTCCCTCCAGTTCCCTTGACGGTTCAGTCTGGCCTATGCGTTTCCCCCAATGATGGTGCTTCCACTAGTCATCAGGAAGATCAGGGACGTGAGGGCAAGGGTAATTCTCATTGCTCCTTTCTGGCCCATGAGACCATGGTTTTCATGGCTCAGGGTCCTGTTAATAGCCGACCCCTGGATCCTCCCATAAGATCCAGGCCTGATCTCTCGAGGTCCATTCCCTCATGTTCGGGTGAGGGGTCTCCGCTTGACAGCGTGGAACATGAGAGGCAGATGTTGAAACTAAGGAGGTTTTCTGACAACCTGATTAGTGCCAGTCTGCAGAGTAGGAAAGAATCCACGACGAAGATATACAGTAGAGTGTGGAGGAAGTTCCTTAATTTTCATACTGGGCCCTTCTGTAGTGAGGTTCCAATTTCTGCAATTATCGAGTTTCTGCAGAAGGGTCGGGAGCTGGGTTTTTCAGTTAACACATTAAAGGTTCAGATATCAGTTTTGGGAGCCCTATTTAGTCGTAATATTGAGGGAGATAAATGGTTTGTACTGTTTATTTTAGCGTGTGAGCGTAGTGACCCTGTACACATTGCTCGCTTGCCTCCCTGGGACCTGAACCTGGTCCTTGATGCCCTGACAGGTCCTCCTTTTGAACCTGCTAGAGTCTGTCGCATTAAAGAACATATCATTAAAGACTGCTCTGTTAGTTGCTTTAACATCAGCTAGAAGTGTTAGTGACATACAGGCTCTATCTATAGACCGTCCTTTCCTGTTAGTATTTCCTGATAGGATACTGCTGAAGTCAGATCCTTCCTACCTCCCTAAGGTAGCCGCCAGGTTTCATAGAAGTCGGGGGATTTTCCTTCCCTCCTTTTTTGATAACCCTTCTACTGCTGAGGAAGAGAGATTCCACACCTTTTTTTTTTAAAATCAGATACATTTTCATTTAACCAAATTCAAGGTACAAAGCAATAAAACAGAAATCGCAATGAGAACAACATTAGCAATGGTCATTAGTTTCAGAAATTTCCTCCCTCCCCCCATTACATACAAGAACAGCGAATAATGCATGGTATAACCTAAGTTCAGGGTCATCTTCTCTCCACCCAAGGTGTCCATAGTGTCTCAAATGTTCTTATGCATTTTCTCTTAACCTAAATGTTTTTTTTCCATATTCACAATAGAGTCAGACTGTCTGAAAAATTCCCTCAACGTTGGCGGATCTTCATTTATCCAGTATCTGGAGATTAGTTTCCACGCAATATATAATAATCTAGCTATTGTCACCTTATTTTTATTATGTACCTGGACCTCCTCCACATATCCCAGAATACACACCACAGGATCCCTCTCAGTCCTACAACCATACGCTCCTTCTATGGCATTAAGCACCGCTGTCCAATATGGGTTCAGATTTGGACACTTCTGTAATAATTATAGGGGATAACTCAGGAGACTCTTTGCGTGAAACAAGACAACTACAGGACACAGTTTTATAAGTGGTAAAGTCTATATTATCACACGGTGATTCAAACAGGTGCAGAGAGAAACTCAAGTCCACAACACTTGGTGTAAATATTAAACGCAGAATAGCAGTCTATAGGAAACTTCAGAGGAAAATGCAATCAAGCAGAAAGTCTACGAAGCACAGTTATTCTTAAGGATACTTGACACGAATAAATCCTTGTCTTAGTCCAAACACAGATAGATAAGCTTATAAGGCAGTTCAAATCATATCTTAGCTCAACCAGGGAGGCCTGTTTAATAGTCTCAGGTTTTTGCAGAGCAGAAACAGCTTACATGTCCAGCAAATGCAGATGGAAGTAAACACGAGCAGCAGATGAAGGAGGATTACTTGAAAGTGGTGTATGCAGCAGGAACTCAGAGCAGAGTAGCAGGATCGCCACACAGGTTCACAGGAGCAGGTAAATAGCCAGGGAGTAATCAGAGGTCAGGAGCTGGATGCAAGGCAGAATACTCTAGCACAGACTGAAGGCTGGGGTGGAGATTTATAGCAGGAAGACACAGTGCACATGAGACCAAAGATGCCATCTTGGAAAAGGGCAGTAATGCACAAAAGGTAAAAAATGTTCAGAGTCCTGACACTTCCATAACATATGGAGAATTTCAGCCCCCGGCACCGAGGACACTCAGAAGTCTGTCTCAGACCCGCTCTATACAGCCGTTCAGGAGTCCTATATACTCCATGGAGTACATATATCTGCGGGAGTCTGCCCGGTTCACTCAGTAATAGTTGAGGTATATATTCCATAATCAATTCCCATTTATCTTCCTCTATCCTACCCAATTCCTCCTCCCATTTAACCTGTGCTCTAATAAAATAATTATTTAAAAAAGCATGCATTAGATCCTTATAAATGCCCGACACCACCCCTTTTGTTCCCCCCTCTGCGCAGACATAATCAATATATCCTTGTGAATCTCCATATTCATCGTCTTGCTCTGCGTAATATAAGCATGCCGAAACTGCCCATATTTAAATCTGCAGACCTCCGGTAGACCATAATCCTCCTGCAACTTTCCAAAGGGCACCAGTCCCTGCGCATCCTGCCCCTGAACCATGTACTGTATTCCCAGTCTCATCCAATTTTTAAATTCTCCCATTTGAACAAATTCCGGTAAAGTCTCGTTTTGCCATATCGGGGAAATATTTGTCAAGTTCTCCAAACCCCTAATCTTTTTAATTGCCTCCCAGACTTTATGTATCAGCGCTAAAGTAGGATACACCAAACCCATATTCCTGAAACTTCCTGCCTCCAACCCCTGATCCAAGGGATCCCTCCCCATCACCTGGGACCAAGAGATTCCACACCTTAGATGTGAGGAGAGCGGTCCTACATTATGTAAACAGAACTCATCCCTGGAGGCAGAGTAGGGCTCTGTTTGTGTCTTTTCAGGGCCACAGGAAGGGTTTTGGAGTCACAAGGATCACTTTATCACATTGGATCAGAGATACAATCTGTCTGGCCTACTCAGCAAAGGGTGAAGGTTCTCCGGATGGAACAAGGGCACATTCGTCATGGGCTATGGCTTCCTCCTGGGCTGAGAAGGCGGACGTCTCGATTGATCTGATATGTAATGCTGCAACATGGTCTTCACCATCTACCTTTTACAACCACTAGAGACTCGATTTGTCATCATCTTCGGACTTGGTTTTCAAGAGATCTGTCCTCAATATGGTGGTTCCTCCCAGATGATGGTTCTCTGAAAGTCTCTCAGTGGGTGCTGTCGTGGCAAGAATAAAAAAACAGATTATTACCGGTAATTGTATTTTATGGAGTCCATGACAGCACCCACTCACTTGCCTCTGTTAGTAGCACATACTAGAGATGTGTATGTAATTCACTCCAGGTGATGGTAGTATATATTGAGATATATGTTTATACATATTGAGTGGTTTTTATGAAGATGTTCTAATGTTTTCTTGGCGGTTCCTCTTGTACTCTGTAATCCAACTGAGGAGGCGAGGGGGACCGCTCCTTTTTATCTGTAGGTTTCCTGTTCCTGGGGGCGAATCCCCTCTCTCAGTGGGTGCTGTCGTGGACTCCATAAAATACAATTACCGGTAAGTAATCCGGTTTATTCTTTTGTAATGAGAACGGTGGAGATGGCAGGACTAGAGTTGATTATAGATGTGACTTCTCCATCTGTCTGTGACTTTTACAATATTTGTTTCAGGGTGAAGTTCTGACCCAGATTAATACTACAGAGACCTATGTGAGTGGTGATGAGGGGTGTAAAGAGAAGATTCCTACATATGACTACCCAGGTGAGTAGAGAATTCACAGATTCTTCTCAGTCACCGTCTTTGGCTGCTTTATCGGTGGTGTAGTCTGGCAGTATCACAATCATGTGATCACCATTTTTCCTCTAGACCACAACATTCTCCTCCATCCAAAACTCTTCAAATGACTTTGGGCATTAAAAGCACTTTGCTATAGAACATAGAGTTTGGAGGATCCATCTACTCCCTGAAATTAGGAGATGCTGATCGTAACCTGCCCAGATCTGTAAACTACAAAGCCAAATGACAGCATACGTAGAATGTGCTGACAAGTTAGAAAAACTTGAAGAAAAATATAATGATGGACCTGTAAGGGAAAGCGGAGGGTAATGATGCTGTTGGTTTCCTATAACCCTGATATCTTATTGGATGAATCTACCTTCTCTTCCTTGTGTGCTGCCGAATGTGCTCATATGGTCCCTACAAGACAAGGTCCAGTCTTTCTGGTCAAACTTCACTTTTATGATCGCCAACATTAAATGTGCAGTGAGGGCCAAGTGTGAATTTCTGTACAATAACAACAGAGTTTCCCTTTATTCTGAATTTTCAATATCTTTTAAAACCGAATAACTTCAAGGAGGATTGTGATAAACTTCTTAAAAGACATTACACCTGTGCCATGATATATCTCTAAGCTGTGCGTGGCTGATGACTGTAATATACATTTATTCATGCCTGTAGGAGATGTGATGGCATGGCGCGAGCCATGGTTTCATGGATTCACTCCACGTCATAAATTACATTATGTTTTCAATCCTAAGGAATTCAGATTACTGCACAATCGATCCTAAAATCGGACGCTAATACTTTCTCTACTCTTCTGAACAGGACTCACAATGACTCCAGTGGTTCACCATAAATGAGTGCAAGTCTGGTTTAGTGTATGAGCTCTCTCCTCATACATACGCTGTTGTTTGGGATGTATCATAGTTTTTTTATTCTATTTCTTTTTTTTACCTGTTCATCTGTATGATAGCTTGATTGTGGTGGGATCGCCCTACCTCAGTTATCTGAGTCTGTAACTCCGTGTTAGTCCTTAGCCCCTTTCCTACATCGGTCGTAAATGTACACCGATGTCAGACACCTTCCCCTTGATGTCGGCTCCGGCACATGTCAGCTGTTTTGAACAGCTGACATGTGCAAGGAACAGCCGCGGGTGGATTCGTGATCCACCCTCGGCTATTAACCCGCTAAATGCCGCTGCCAAACGCCGACAGCAGCATTTAACATGCGCTTCTGGCAATCGCGCCAGAAATATGCCCATCGGTGACCCCCATCATGTGATCATGGGTCACCAATGGGTTGGCATGACAACCAGAGGTCTCCTGTATTCCTCTATGGTTCTCACTGCCGGCTTGATATAAGTGCCGCCAGGTGATGGCGCTCATATCAAGTGAGTAATTCTGCTACATCCAGGTGATCTGATCATCTCTTGTATGTAGTTGAGCCGATTGCGTTATGACAGCTTCTAGTCTTCCATGGAGGCTATTGAAGCCTCTCCATTATTAATCTGGCTTAATGTCACCTTACAATAGCAAGGTGACATTAACCCTTCATTACCCCATATCCCACCGCTACACGGGAGTGGGAAGAGAGTGGCCAAGTGCCAGAATAGGCGCATCTTCCAGATGTGCCTTTACTGGGGTGGCTGGGGGCAGATATTTGTAGCCAGGGGGGGCCAATAACCATGGACCCTCTCCTGGCTATTAATATCTGCCCTCAGTCACTGGCTTTACCACTCTGGAGGAGAAAATTGCGCGGGAGCCCACGCCAATTTTTCCCGCCATTTAACCCTTTATTTTAGCAGCTACAGCGCCCAAATTTTGCACATACACAC
This sequence comes from Ranitomeya variabilis, assembly GCF_051348905.1. Taxonomy (NCBI): domain Eukaryota; kingdom Metazoa; phylum Chordata; class Amphibia; order Anura; family Dendrobatidae; genus Ranitomeya; species Ranitomeya variabilis. The sequence continues at coordinate 701,700,344 of NC_135235.1, read as the reverse complement.
TACTAACATTAGTAGTGTGGAATATGCAAAAAAAAAGGGGATATGAGATGGTTTACTGTATGTAAACCATGTCTCATATCCTGTCGGGTTTGGGAAGGAGAAATGAAAAGCCGGCAATTGAATTACCGGCTTTTCACTAACACCGCTGCGTATTTTGTCGCAAGTCACACTGCTGGTCCGTGTGCAATCCGTATTTTTCTCGCCCCCATAGACTTTCATTGGCGATTTTTTTGCGCAATACGGTGACAAACGCACCATGCTGCGATTTTCTACAGCCGTACAAGACCTTATATTACGGATGCGTAATATACGGCAGATAGGAGCTGGGCCATAGAGATTCATTGGGCCGTGTGTAATGCGAATTTTACGGACGTAGTTTATGCGCTCATACGTCCGTAAAACTCGCTAGTGTGAGGCCGGCCTTAGGCTATATGCACACAAAGCGTTTTCGCTGCATTTTTTTTTTCCGTGTGTAAATGCTCCAAAAATGCAATGGAATGCTAAAGCAAGGGAATTCAATGACAATCCTGAAGTGTTGTGCACATTATCAGTAAATTTCTGTCCGCATTTGCAGCCCATGTAAAAAATTTTTCTGGTGTTTCCCTGTAAACTAGCCAGTAAAGGCTAAGCAAACAGCTGTGAGCTGATATTAATACTCGTAGCCTGCGAACCTTTGGCTATTGGCTCCTTGCCAGAATATTAATATCAGCTTTCGGCTTTTCCTCTGCTGGAATGAAAATTATGCGGGAGCCCATGCAATTTTTTTTTAAATATTTTGAAATATAAACAGATATTACATTTCACGCAGGTTTCTGATAATTGATTTTTTGTTACAGCATACAGTATGTAGGTTAATTATGTTAATGCTCCTACATAGGCTGGTGTGTGTGTCTTTATTTAATATTACTGAGGGTATCTGGCTGAAGAGGTTGAACAAGGAAATTACATCACAACTATTATTTTTTTTTTTAATATATCTTTATTTAGCTCTTTGGATTCACAAAAATGCATAAAAACTGCGCGTATTGTCAGCTGCGTTTTTTTTCTGTCAAGAGATGCAGAAACCTTGCAGAAATTTCTGCAAGAAAATACACAACGTTCGCACACAGCCTTATAAATAGTGCTATTTAAAAGTATATTTCTTGTTGAAATTAATGTGATAGAAAATATTGGCCTTTGTGATAGTTTATATTGCTAAGAGCATCTGAGTCCCATACTCTAATTACCCCGAAGAGATTTTGCCGTTATATACTCATTTTCTTATACTTAAAAAGACTTTTCCAGGACGTCCCTCCTGACAGCACCCAGGAGGACGTCCTCCTCCTCCTTGCTGGGACAGGAAACACACGAGAGTTCAAATATCCGGTACCTCCCACCGATCCTCAGTGTTTTTTCCTGTCCCTGCACGGAGGGACACACGTAGAGAAGCAGCACATGCTTACCGAGCTCAGGGGGATCGAGCGGTTTTCCAATCCTTTCCCCTGTCAAGCAGCTCAGGGTCGAAACTCCCCGGAGGGGAGTCCCTCTACCCCAGAGGCCCGGAGTGGACGATACTCCGGGATTGAACCGCTCCTCCCGGTGGGGAGGCTCTCGGTTCAGGACGCAGCAGGATCCGGCCTCCGTTCTGCAGAGCACGCAGTCCCGGAGAGATTACAGACAGGGAGGCTTCCGGGTGTAAAGTAGCCGCGTCACTTCCGGTATCGGCAGAGCCGGCGGAACGTCACTTCCGGTGGCGTTCGCTTCAGCGGGGAGGCAGACGCTCCATATGGGAGCACACTGTACAGAGCGGTCGCTACGTTCTTTGCATCCAGCATCTGCAGTGGCCACACCGTCTGCCAGGATCGGCTGCCAGGAGCGACGATGGAAGATAGAATCGACGAGGAGAGGGTAAGACTGCCTGGAGCAGTACAACCTAAGCCCCGTAACCTCCTCATATTTCCCCGCCTATTACTCCCTATCTTACATCTCCTAGGATAAGGGAAACTCAGCTGTTCCCACTGTTACAGCTAAAAGATCAGGAAAAGCTAATATGAAGAGCGCCAGATGTCCTTTATGTCATGCTAAGCTCCCAGAAGCCTATAACAAAACCCTCTGTGCCTCATGTACCTCCAAGGTCATGAAAGATGAGCAGACAACCCTGTTTTCCGAGATGAGATCCCTTATAAGGGAAGAAGTACAGGCTTCTATATCCAGCCTGTCGCAGTCTCGGCCCGCCAGTCCCATACCCGGTCGTAAGCGTCCCAGGCGGGAGGAAATACAGGGGGAACCTGATTATTCATCTGAGGAAGATTCCGAGCTCAGAGATTCGCTCGCAGAAGAAGAAGGTGAAATAGTGGAGAATCAGGAATTAGCCAGGAAGTATCTATTTCAATCTGAAGAAACAGATGGTCTCGTACATGCTGTTAGAAGTACTATGCAGATAGAAGACACATCTAAACCTCAGTCCAGACAGGACTTGATGTTCGGGGGTCTAGTGGCACGAAATTTGACTGTATTTCCTATAAGTGAGCATATCAAGGCCATGATCCTAGAGGAGTGGAAGGAGGCCGAACGCCGTTTGGTACTATCCCGCGACTTTAAAAATCGATTACCATTTGACTCTGAGGAAGCCAAGCTATGGGACGAGGTCCCTAAAATCGACGTCCCGGTTGCGAAGGTCACCAAGAAGACTGCTATACCATTCGAGGACTCCTCTAGCCTTCGTGACCCAATGGACAGGAAGGCCGATATATTACTTAAGAGGGCTTGGGAATCTTCCGCAGCCCTGATCAAAACAAACATTGCAGCCACTTCGGTGGCAAGGTCAATGTACATATGGATGGGGCAGCTGGAAGAACAGCTATCCAATAAGACACCTAGAGCAGATATACTAAATTCCCTTCCTTTAATGAAATCGGCAACGGCCTTCTTGTCAGATATGACAGCGGAATCAGTTAGATTTGCAGCTCGTAATAGTTCCTTATCTAATGCAGCTAGGCGAGCTGTGTGGTTGAGGTCATGGTCTGGCGACAACGCCTCTAAATCCAAACTCTGCTCTATTCCATTCTCGGGACAGAGAGTGTTTGGACCTACTTTAGACACTATCCTTGAATCAGCCAGTGATAAAAAGAAAGGATTTCCTGAGGACAAAAATAAGCGTCCTCAGTCCTTTCGGAGAGGCTTCTTCTTTCCCAAGAAGCAATTTGAGCCTAAAGGTCAGGGTCGGGCCAGTAGAGGATCCTTCAGAGGCTCCCGTGGTCAGAGCTACAGGAACAGAGGTTCCTTCTTTAACCCTGCATACAAGAATAAATCACTATGACGCCACAGGCATCGGGGGGAGGCTTCGGAGGTTCGCAGAAAACTGGGCTCAGATCACTCAGAATCAGTGGGTTCTCAGCATTGTCTCCAGGGGATACAACATAGAACTCTACGCTCCTCCCCCAGAAAGGTATATTACACCAACTATAGTCACTGCAGATTCAGCTATTCTAAAAGACTTACAAAACATGCTCAGAACCGAAGTAATCATTCCGGTCCCTCACTCAGAGATAGGAACGGGTCACTACTCCTCCCTATTCACTATCTCACGGCCATCGGGCGACACTCGCACAATCATAAACTTAAAGCCGTTAAATGTCTGGGTAAGATACAAAAGATTTCGCATGGAGTCTATCCGCTCAGCGATTCAGCTAATAAATCAGAACGCGGTCATGTGTACCATCGATCTAAAGCGGGCTTATTACCAAGTCCCAATATATCCCATGTCTCAAAACCTGCTAAGGTTCGCAGTAAAACTACCAACCCGGACCTGCCACTTCCAATTTCAAGGCCTTCCCTTCGGGCTGGCCTCTGCTCCGCGCATCTTTACGAAGCTTGTATCAGAAATGGTGGCATTTCTGAGAAGACAAGGAATCATAATAATCCCGTACCTGGACGATTTCCTTTTAGTAGCAGATTCAGTGGAGATCTTGGAAGTTCACAGAAATCAAACGATGGCAACGATGGAACACCTAGGCTGGGTAATAAATCGGCAGAAGTCCAGCCTTCTTCCAGACCAAAGAGTAACCTACCTAGGGGTGCTTTTGGACTCCAGTCGCAGAATATCCTGCTTACCGGAGGGCAAAAGAAGAATAATTCAAGATCGAGTCAAGTACCTGCTGGAGCATCGAGCTTCTATAAGGATGGCTATGCAGGTCCTCGGCCTTATGACAGCTTGCATCCCATGTGTAAGGTGGGCTCAGGCACACTCAAGACGTCTGCAACGACAAATCCTGTCGGTATGGGATCGCCGGAAATCTTCACTAGAGGCTACATTGAGGCTGACGGGTCCAACTCGAAGATCTCTCCATTGGTGGACTCGCACAAAAAACCTAGAAGTGGGCGTTCTATGGATCTCCTCACCTTATGTAGTTATCACTACAGACGCCAGTGCATGGGGTTGGGGAGCTCATCTACAGGGCAGAATCTTGCAAGGCAAGTGGCCAGAAAGCATAAGGAACAGATCATCAAATTTCAAAGAGCTGTACGCTGTATGGCAGGCGTTAAAACACAATCGTCCTTTCCTACTAAACCAGCACATAAGAATTTTCTCCGACAATGTAACGACAGTCTCATTCCTAAATCATCAGGGAGGACCAAGATATCAACCTCTGCAAGATTTAGCAGAACAAATCTTCACCTGGGCCGAAGACACGATACTCTCCCTAAAAGCTATCCACCTAGAAGGTTCTCAGAACATAGTAGCAGACTACTTAAGCAGACAAGAATTGTGTCCAACAGAGTGGGAACTGGACCAGAACATTTTTCGGCAACTATGCTTTCGTTGGGGAACTCCCAGCATCGACCTCTTCGCAAGCAGAAGGAACTCGAAGACTCCAAGATTCTTCTCTCTGAACCCATCGGATTTTCCAGAAGGGGTAGATGCTCTGAGTCAGAAATGGAACCATTCCCTCTCATACGCCTTCCCACCATTGGCGTTAATTCCAGCTGTCCTTCGGAAGATCAAGGAGGATCAGACAACGGTCATCTTAGTAGTTCCGTATTGGCCAAAGAGGAGTTGGTTTCCAGTGCTGGGAACACTAGCAATGGACAACCCAGTCATTCTGCCTGCCAGCGGAAGAGTCATCCACCAAGGTCCAGTCTATCACCCAGATCCAAGCAGACTCTGTCTTTCAGCCTGGATCCTGAGAGGATCATCCTGAAGTCCAAAGGCCTATCAGACCAAGTCATATCTACTATACAAAGCAGCAGGAAACCAGTTACATCAGCCATATACCAGAAGATTTGGAAACGTTTTTGTTCAGAAAGTGGCAGGTCCGATGTTGCATCAGGCTCACCGAACATTCCGGTTATCTTGGACTTTCTGCAGAAAGGGTTCAACTCGGGGCTTCGACCTAGCACATTAAAAGTACAAGTGTCAGCGTTAAGTTCTTATCTAGACTACCCCTTAGCATCACACCCATGGATAATACGCTTTATTCGGGCCACCCAGAGAATGCGTCCCACCATCCGGCACTTGTCCCCAGCCTGGGACCTTAACCTTGTTCTTAGAGCACTATGTAAAGGTATTTACACTCCGGGTGATGATATGCCGATAGCTACTCGCACTCGGAAAATGGCCTTCTTGGTTGCGATCACCACGGCTAAAAGAATTGGAGAAATTCAGGCGTTATGTATCAGAGATCCCTACCTACAAATCAGGGAGGATAGCCTAATACTGAAATTAGACCCAGCTTTTGTACCAAAGATAGCTTCCACAAAAAATAGGAACCAAGAAATAATTCTCCCTTCCTTTTGTAATAACCCCTCCAACGAGAAAGAAAGGGCTCTGCAATCTCTCGATGTTAGGCAAGGAGTGTTAGATTATTTACAGGCCACAAACTCCTGGCGTATAGATTCTAACCTTTTTATTTTATTTGGGGGAAAAAATAAGGGTAAGAAAGCCTCTAGAGCCTCTATCGCCCGTTGGATTACTGCGGTAATCTCTCACGCCTATCAGTCCGAGGGTTTATCCCCTCCTCCAGGTTTAAAAGCCCATTCTACCCGGGGGGTGTCTGCCTCTTGGGCTGAGCGTGCGGGAGCTACCATAGAGCAGATCTGTAAGGCCGCTTCTTGGGCCAGGACAGACACTTTCTGTAAACATTATAAGCTTGATGTTATGTCTAGTCAGCACACGGCTTTTGGGAGGAAAGTCCTCCAAGCGGTAGTCCCACCCTAAGGAGATGATCTGGTACTTCTCCTGGGTGCTGTCAGGAGTGACGTCCTGGAAAATCGGTATTAGTCTTACCGGTAATTATGTTTCCAGGAGTCCATACTGACAGCACCGGTAGTTCCCTCCCATATCTACTATAAATTACATATATATATTCAGAGTTATGTTATATATATTCTGTGTATTGAGTTTCAAATATTAAAATTTTTATTTGCATCATTCCATGAGTTGGTCCTTGTTACAACACTGAGGATCGGTGGGAGGTACCGGATATTTGAACTCTCGTGTGTTTCCTGTCCCAGCAAGGAGGAGGAGGACGTCCTCCTGGGTGCTGTCAGTATGGACTCCTGGAAACATAATTACCGGTAAGACTAATACCGATTTTCAGCTTGATTATTTCAGTAGGCGTGTTATATAGTCACAGTTTTGCCCATCATCCTTTAACTTCTTTAACCCCTTTACATATGGACTTACACACAGATACTTGCTTTTCAATAGTATAAGATGGCAAGAAGAATAGTCAGGTAGTCTGGCTACAACCGTGAGGGAAGAGAAAATACGAAATCAAAAGACACAAGAGTAGTCAGGAAACAGGCCGGGGTCACAACAGGAAACAAATACACAAGCTGGGAGCTGAGTACAGAGGACTGAACCAGAGGACAACGAGCCTGTATCTCGCAGCTTTCGGCAATATGCTACAAGCTTTAGTAGGGCGCGGTGCTTTCCAGTTGGTTGAAGTAGGGTGCAGATTACTCTAGCTGAACACCGTGCATACTCAAACTGCCAGAATAGATGGTACCCCTGCCGGAATGGATAGTATCACAGGTTGCAGGCACCTTAAACTTGGTGGCTCAACAGTCTGCCCCCCCCAGAGCTTCTGGTTCTGATGTCTCCTCCATGACCAGCGCCACCTACAGAATGAATAAGCAGACGTCATAGAAGCTGATCCCAGAGAAAATCGGACACAGCATTTGTAGAAGCCCTAATATGACAAAATGTCAGAAAACCAGAGCAGTAGAAATCACAAAGTGACTCCATTTTGGACAGTATAACCCTCGGTGAATTAATCTGTAGGAGTAGTGACAATTTTGACTCCACAGCCACTTTTCGGCAATTAGCGCACAGTGGATGTTGGAGAGTAAAAATTGAAAATATACCATTTTATTACCCAACACATATTGTCCAGATTGTGCTCCAGAAGACACACACACCATAAATTAAGTGGGTTCTTCTCGCTATAGTAATGCCAGGTGTTGTGAATTCCGCTCTTGGGCTCCCTCCGGTGGTTGTAAGTGGCACTTTTGTGAGTTCTGCTCTTGGGCTCCCTCCGGTGGTTTTAAGTGGAACGGCTGCTCCTTGGATTTAGCAGTCAGCAGCTGCTTCCACTGATCGTCTATTCTGGCTCGGCTATATAGCCTGGCTCTATCCTTCAGCCAGTGCCAGTTGTCAATGGTTCCTGGTTGGATTCACATCTCTGCTTGGATTTCCCTGATATTCTGACCAGTTCAGCAAAGATAAGTCCTTGCTTGTTCTTTTGCTGTCCACATATTGTGGACTTAATCGTTCAGCACATTCTATGTTTTTTCTTGTCCAGCTTGTCAGTATGGATTTATTCAGTTAAGCTGGAAGCTCTGGAAAGCAGATTTACCCTCCACACCTTTAGTCAGGTGTGGAGATTTTTGTAAACTCTGTGGTGGATTTTTCTAGTATTTTAATACTGACCACACTGTATTCTGTCCTGTCCTATCTATCTAGCTAGATTGGCCTCCTTTGCTATACCCTGGTTTCATTCTGTGTATGTCATTTCCCTCTCCACTCACAGTCAATATTTGTGGGGGGCTGTCTGACCTTTGGGAATTTTCTCTGAGGCAAGATAGCTTTCCTGTTTCCATCTTTAGGGGTAGTTAGTCCTCCGGCTGTGACGAGGTGTCTAGGGAGTGACAGGAACATCCCACGGCTACTTCTAGTGTTGTGTTTAGCTCAGGAACTGCGGTTAGTACAGGTACCACCTCCTCCAGAGCTCGTCCCATGTTGCTCCTAAACCACCAGTTCATAACAGTACAACTGGCCACAACGCGGTGCTTGGCTCCCTCAAGCCAATGTCGCCACTCCTCAAATGCCCACTTCATAGCTCTTTGTTACGGAGATATGTGGTGCCCGTTGTTCCCTCTGTTGATCCTCCTGCCCCGGTGTTGGTTGAAGGGGAGTTGGAATATGTGGTGGAGAAAATTTGGGATTCTCGTTTTTCGAGGCGGAGGCTTCAGTATCTTGTCAAGTGGAAGGGTTATGGCCAGGAGGATAATTCTTGGGTTGTTGCCTCCGATGTCCATGCCGCCGATTTGGTTCGTGCTTTTCACTTGGCTCGTCCTGATCGGCCTTGGGGCTCTGGTGAGGGTTCGGTGACCCCTCCTCAAGGGGGGGTACTGTTGTGAATTCCGCTCTTGGGCTCCCTCCGGTGGTTGTAAGTGGCACTTTTGTGAGTTCTGCTCTTGGGCTCCCTCCGGTGGTTTTAAGTAGTACGGCTGCTCCTTGGAATTAGCAGTCAGCAGCTGCTTCCACTGATCGTCTATTCTGGCTCGGCTATATAGCCTGGCTCTATCCTTCAGCCAGTGCCAGTTGTCAATGGTTCCTGGTTGGATTCACATCTCTGCTTGGATTTCCCTGATATTTTGACCAGTTCAGCAAAGATAAGTCCTTGCTTGTTCTTTTGCTGTCCACATATTGTGGACTTAATCGTTCAGCACATTCTATGTTTTTTCTTGTCCAGCTTGTCAGTATGGATTTATTCAGTTAAGCTGGAAGCTCTGGAAAGCAGATTTACCCTCCACACCTTTAGTCAGGTGTGGAGATTTTTGTAAACTCTGTGGTGGATTTTTCTAGTATTTTAATACTGACCGCACAGTATTCTGTCCTGTCCTATCTATCTAGCTAGATTGGCCTCCTTTGCTATACCCTGGTTTCATTCTGTGTATGTCATTTCCCTCTCCACTCACAGTCAATATTTGTGGGGGGCTTCAAGCAGTAGAAGAACAGCGCTCCATCCAGGTGTGTAGTATAAAAAAGAAGTTTTATTTTGCCATACAACAGCAACGTTTCGGCCCTAAGGGCCTTTATCAAGCATAACATAGAGAGCTCATGACCGGCTTTAAATAGTGTGTGTGCCACGCAGGGCACCAATCACCATTCAGCCGCCCACCACCCAATAAAATTTACAATATAATACAAAAAACAGACATCAGAACACATTAAAATACAATTCACCAACCGCCCATACCTTCCCCTTAAGTCACCCACATAAATCCCTTATCCTCTCATTAATAACACAATCTACTGTTGATGTCTCGAGCAATCCGCCTCCAGCATCTAGGTCGTCACGGCAACCTCCACCAATCCTTGTGTAGCCATGTGGAAATCATAAACAGAGCGGAGCCAATAAGATTCCATCTTCAAGTGGCGCCAAAAGACTTCATGCCGCCAATCTGTATCACCCACATATAAGGATTCTGACGTCCGACCTATCAGGCAATCTCTGACATACCTCAAGACTCAGGGCGTCATAAACCGGCGTCATCACCGCAGGTACGGCTCACCCCATGGTCCACAGTGCAGCGGTGGGCGGGACGCAGGAGCGCACCGCCAACCGGAAGTATCCGCGTCACGTGACCGCGAGGCGGACCTACCATCGGCAGCGCACACCCACCCGCCCATCTACAACACCGCGTCCAGTCGGGAGCGTCACCTAGGTGACCAGGACGCAAACGGTCAAATGACACCACTAATCAAGAAGGCAGATCAAAGCATAACTAATATTAAGACAAATTTCTGCATGTTATCAGCGATCCCAAAATACATTATAACATATCATCATACATGCGCAACAGTCGAAAAGCACAGGGAGGGGAATTGATATAAGGCTTCAACGATATCACCTCCTATCTGTTGCTTCCAATATATCCCAATCCCTATGACAATCGACTGTAGCCATATTGCCCTAAACACTGACAAGAGAAACAAAACGAAGGAAACAAAAGGGGGGGAAAAAGAAAGAAAATATAACGTGAATATATTACATAGCGGAAGGGAACATTAAAATAAACATATACCCACTATGATACCACCCGCCCATAATAGATCAAAAAAGTTAAAAGACACAGGTCTGTAAATTAAAGTCAATATTTAAACCTTTAGGTTGCAAAGACCCTAATGTGTAGATCCATCGTAATTCTTTCCTTTTAAGAATCTGTATCCTATTACCACCCCTCCTCAGAGGTGGGACACTATCAATCACCGTGAACCTCAATTGATTTACTGAGTGTCTATTCTCAATAAAGTGTTTAGGGACTGGCAATTCTGTAAGCCCTGTTCTCACCGTGCTCTTATGTTTGCTAATGCGGGCCCTCACCTCCATGGTTGTTTCACCAACATAGGTGAGTCTGCATGGGCATATGATCATGTACACAACATAGCTTGAAGAGCAGGTGTATCTTTCCTTCAAGAAAATTTTCTCTCCCGTATGTGGATGATAGAAAAATTCCCCTTTTAGCATGTTGTTACAGCAGGCACAGCCCAAACATGGGAAATTCCCATGTTTGGCTGTACTCAGGGTACTCTGAACCATGGATTTTGAGGCCCCAATATCGGATTTTACTAGCCTATCTTGAAAGTTGCGTCCCCTTCTATATGACATCATAGGGTACATAACAAAATTTGAAACAGACGGAAGACCCCGCTGTAATAGTGTCCAATGTCTCCTAAGTATGTTACCAACACGACTGCTCACCGAATTATACGTTGACACAAAAGGGATCCTGTCACATGTCTGTTTCACTCGGGTTTTCTTCCGGATACTCTCACGGGAACATCCTATAGCCCTATCCTTATCTGGTCACCTCGCTAACAGGATATCCCCTTGCAATAAACTTTTTACACATATCACCAAGCCGTGAATCTACCCGCCCCTCGTCGGAAACTATCCTCCTCACTCTTAGTAACTGACTCCAAGGAAGAGAACTCACCATTCTCCTCGGATGGTTACTGTCAAAAGATAGCAGGCCATTCCTATCGGTTTCTTTCACAATATTTGTGGGGGGCTGTCTGACCTTTGGGAATTTTCTCTGAGGCAAGATAGCTTTCCTGTTTCCATCTTTAGGGGTAGTTAGTCCTCCGGCTGTGACGAGGTGTCTAGGGAGTGACAGGAACATCCCACGGCTACTTCTAGTGTTGTGTTTAGCTCAGGAACTGCGGTTAGTACAGGTACCACCTCCTCCAGAGCTCGTCCCATGTTGCTCCTAAACCACCAGTTCATAACAGCCAGGTACATGGATGTTAAATGTGGTTTGGGAACACTGCAAGGCTCAGGAGCAAGGGGGCGATTTAACTTTGAAAGAGTGGATTTTGCTAGATTGGTTTATGGAAGCCATGATGCTTTTCAAGCCACTAATAATGTAGAAACCTCTGTTTTTCCATTGACAGATGATGGACCTGAGTGGGGACTTGCTTTTTGTAAGATGAGTAGAACTTTTCATTGGAATTATTTTGACTGCATAACATTGTTTGGTGGCTTTTTATTCCATATTTGGGAGGCAGAATGAACAAACAGTTGAACACCACGCTCCACTGGTTCATGAGATGAGGCTTTCTGTTAGACTGTGAACTGTCATTTTGGTGGTGAATAATTCATATATTTACATAACTTGCCATTTTTAATTATATTTTAAGTAGAAATGTTCAAAAAATAAATTTGAGGATATTTCATTGAAAAATAATAATTGGTTTTATTCTTAGCAGATTACTGTACCAGGAGATCAGCGGGACAGCTGACATCTTCAATTTTTAAATCAGATGATATTGAGATCACACAGGATACATTTGAAGTGAATGTTATGCCAGATGTACCATCATCCCTTCACAGCAAAGATCCGTCATCTGATCTTTTGAAACAGGTTCTGTATTCTGATTCATTACCAACTACTAAAGAAATTCAAAGTCACAAAATAAGCATTAAAAAACAAACTGTTCCTAAATCAATGAAGCCGTTTTCATCTTCCGAATATGGAAATAGCTTTCTCCTTGAAAAGTGTTTTCTTAAACATCAAACAATTCACACAGCAGAGAATAGATTTTCTTGTTCAAAATGTGGGAAATGTTTTAACCAAAAATCAGATTTTGTTCTACACCAAAGAATGCACACAGGGGAGAAGCCTTTTTCCTGTTCAGAATGTGGGAAATGTTTTAACAAGAAATCACATATTGTTATACACCAAAGAACCCACACAGGGGAAAAGCCTTTTTCCTGTTCAGAATGTGGGAAATGTTTTAACCAGAAATCTAATTTGCTTAAGCACCAGAGAATTCACACAGGGGAAAAGCCTTTTTTATGTTCAGAATGTGGGAAATGTTTTAACCATAAATGTGATTTGCTTAGGCACCAAAGAACTCACACAGGGGATAAGCCTTTTTCCTGTTCAGAATGTGGGAAATGTTTTAAAAAGAAATCACATATTGTTATACACCAAAGAAACCACACAGGGGAGAAGCCTTTTTACTGTTCAGAATGTGGGAAATGTTTTAACCAGAAATCTAATTTGCTTAAGCACCAGATAATTCACACAAGGGAGAAGCCTTTTTCATGTTCAGAATGTGGGAAATGTTTTAACCATAGATCTGATTTGCTTAAGCACCAAAGAACTCACATAGGGGAGAAGTCTTTTTCCTGTTCAGAATGTGGGAAATGTTTTAACCAGAAATCACATCTGGTTATGCACCAAAGAACTCACACAGGGGAGAAGCCTTTTTCCTGTTCAGAATGTGGGAAATGTTTTAACCAGAAATCACATCTGGTTATGCACCAAAGAACTCACACAGGGGAGAAGCCTTTTTCCTGTTCAGAATGTGGGAAATGTTTTATCCAGAAATCAGATTTGCTTAAGCACCAGAGAATTCACACAGGGGAGAAGCCTTTTTCCTGTTCAGAATGTGAAAAATGTTTTAACAAGAAATCATATGTTGTTATACACCAAAGAACTCACACAGGAGAGAAGCCTTTTTCATGTTCAGAATGTGGGACATGTTTTAACCGGAAATCGGTTCTTGATAACCACCAGAGAACCCACATAGGGGAGAAGCCTTTTTCATATTCTTAATGTGAGAAATGTTTTAAATGGAAATGGTATTTTCTTAAAGGAGTTGTCATCATGTTTGGCCTTGTTAAAATAAAAAAAATCATTTACCTTCCATGCCTGGGCTGTTCCAGTGGTATTGTCACTTGCATTCCTGGGGCTCATATAAGGTTGTTGCATCACATGAGCCCTGTGCCCAATCAGCCCCAGCTTCACTGTCCCCACCCTCAGACGTATTGAACATGAACAGGAAGCCAGTGCTGTGACTTCTCTTTGACTTCCTCTTATTGTTCGATTTGTCTGAAGGTGAGAACAGTGAAAGGGAATATCACCCCAAAAATCGTATATGAGCTAAGGCAATCGGAATCAGGGGCTTATCTACAGCATTCTATAATGCTGTAGATAATCCCCCAATATATCCTAAAACATAAGAAAAACAGGTTAGATTATACTCACCCAAGGGCGGTCCGGTGCAGTTCGGGTCCGATGGGTGTCGCGATCCGGGTCCGGGGCCTTCCATCTTCATAGGATGACGTCCTCTTCTTGTCTTCACGCTGCAGCTCCGGCGAAGGCGTACTTTGTCTGCCCTGTTGAGGGCAGAGCAAAGTACTGCAGTGCACAGGCGCCGGGCCTCTCTGACCTTTCCCGGCACCTGCACACTGCAGTACTTTGCTTTGCCCTCAACAGGGCAAACAAAGTACGCCTGCGCTGGAGCCACAGCGTGAAGACAAGAAGAGGACGTCATCGTAAGAAGATGGGAGGCCCTGGACCAGACCGTGACACCCATTGGACCGGACCGCAGCTGGACCGCCCCTGGGTGAGTATAATCTAACCTCTTTTTCTCATCTTTCAAGATACATCGGGGGCTTATCTACAGCATTACCGAATTAGGTAGATAAGCCCCTGATGCCGGTGGGGATGTTGTTGCAGCACTGATCGTACACTTCCCATAGGTGAAGCGGGGTCCCCAGGAGTCCTAAGGTATATGGCGATGATGACGGATGACGGTAAATGAGTAAAGGACACAAGTTGTAAGTCTTTACCTGGTTTACTGTACTTAGCAGGCCACAGTCCAGGGCACTGGCAACAGGTACATAGAAGTCCAGGCAGCCCGGAAACAAGTAGAATCCCCTTGGAAAGTCAGGTTGGGAGCCTTCCACTTTGTGCTTGCTAAATTCCCTTGCTGCCTGAAGTGTTTCAACAAGGTCCTGGTCCTTATCTGTCCTGGCACAGTGCCTGTATGGTAGGCAGCTTGAGCTGTTCCTTCTGGGGTCTCCGCACAGTGACTCCAGGCTTCAGGATGCTGCTGTACCACAGGCGTGATTTGGGCAATGTCCATGTAATCCTATGTCCTCCGGTTGTGCTAAGTGTTCTACAGTTTCACTCTAGCCTCGGGCTCCTGGTACCCGGTCTCTGCGCTCTGACTCCTCTGAGGCCCACTCGCAGCCTCCTTGAGTCCTGAATCTCTCCTCTACTCGTTTCCTGTCTGTCTTCGCTCAGAGACTTTCTGCACCAGACTAAACTGACTCCTCCAAACCAGGATCTTTATCTAGGGAAGCTACCCTAAAACCGGGTTTTGAACTCCCCCTCCTGGCCTGGATTCAGAAGGTGTTGTGTGTGTGATTTCCTGCCAAAGAGATCCCCCTTGTTTCCAGGCATAGCACTACCCTCCCCGAGAGGAAGGTAGCACTACTGTGCTACCCGAACTCCTGGGGTGCCACAATATCACTTAAAATAAGCAAACTAACAATGACAGACTGATACAGAGGGGCGAGGACCCTGCCATTGCAAGCTTACATTCTACAAGATGGTGGGGAAGGAGACAATAGCTTGAGGGTTGCAGGAGCTCCGGTGTTGGTGAGGCGGCAGCTCCAGTAGTGGTGAGGAGGCGGCAGGGTCAGTGTAGGCTGTAGGCTTTCCTGAAGAGGTGGGTTTTCAGGTTCCATCTAAAGGATCCAAATGTGCTTGATAGTCGAACCTGTTGGGGCAAAGAATTCCAGAGGATGTGGGATATTCGGGAGAAGTCTTGGAGGCGGTTGGGTGAGGAGCGAATACAGTGGGGCAAAAAAGTATTTAGTCAGTCAGCAATAGTGCAAGTTCCACCACTTAAAAAGATGAGAGGCGTCTGTAATTTACATCATAGGTAGACCTCAACTATGGGAGACAAACTGAGAAAAAATATCCAGAAAATCACATTGTCTGTTTTTTTAACATTTTATTTGCATATTATGGTGGAAAATAAGTATTTCGTCAGAAACAAAATTTCATCTCAATACTTTGTAATATATCCTTTGTTGGCAATGACAGAGGTCAAACGTTTTCTGTAAGTCTTCACAAGGTTGCCACACACTGTTGTTGGTATGTTGGCCCATTCCTCCATGCAGATCTCCTCTAGAGCAGTGATGTTTTTGGCTTTTCGCTTGGCAACACGGACTTTCAACTCCATCCAAAGGTTTTCTATAGGGTTGAGATCTGGAGACTGGCTAGGCCACTCCAGGACCTTGAAATGCTTCTTACGAAGCCACTCCTTCGTTGCACTGGCAGTGTGCTTTGGATCATTGTCATGTTGAAAGACCCAGCCACGTTTCATCTTCAATGCCCTTGCTGATGGAAGGAGGTTTGCACTCAAAATCTCACAATACATGGCCCCATTCATTCTTTCATGTACCCGGATCAGTCGTCCTGGCCCCTTTGCAGAGAAACAGCCCCAAAGCATGATGTTTCCTGTCATGGTTCCCAATGGCAAGGGAACATCAGAGAACTTAAATAACAGACTAGCTCTTGGGTGATGGAATCTCGAGCTGACCGTGAGCTAAACCTACCACACAACTAACAGTGGCCGGGTGACGTACCTACGTTTTATCCCTAGACGCCCAGCGCCAGCCGGAGAACTAACTAACCCTAATAGAGGAAAAAACAGACCTGGCTTACCTCTAGGGAAATTCCCCCAAAAAGGAGACAGAAGCCCCCCACATATATTGACGGAGAGTTCAGAGGAAAAGACATACGCAGTATGAAGGTAGGTTCAGCAAAGCGAGGTCCGCTTACTAGATAGTAAGAAGATACAACAGGGAACTTCACGGTCAGCTGAAAACCCTATTAAAATACCATCCAGAAATTACTTTAAGACTCATGTGTCAACTCATGACACCGGAGTGGTAATTTCGGCCCACAAGAGCTTCCAGCTACAGAAACATAACATAACTGTGAACTGGAACAAAAATGCAAACAAACTTAGGACTAAGAGTCCAACTTAGCTGATAGTAGTCTAGAAGCAGGAACATGCAACAGAAAGGCTCTGGTTACATTGATGGCCGGCACTAGAATAACTGAGCAGCAAGGCTAAATAGGATACTCCCATATCCTGATGGAAACAGGTGAACAGAGAAAGTGAAGCACACAAGTCCAGTACCACCAGTGACCACCGGGGGAGCCCAAAAACCAAATTCACAACAGTACCCCCCCCTCAAGGAGGGGGCACCGAACCCTCACAAGAACCACCAGGGCGATCAGGATGAGCCCTATGAAAGGCACGGACCAAATCAGAGGCTGTCACCCAAGAATTATCCTCCTGACCGTAGCCCTTCCACTTGACCAGATACTGAAGTTTCCGTCTGGAAACACGGGAGTCCAAGATCTTCTCCACAACGTACTCCAATTCACCCTCAACCAACACCGGAGCGGGAGGCTCAACGGAAGGCACAACCGGTACCTCATACCTGCGCAATAATGACCGATGGAAGACATTATGGATAGAAAAAGATGCCGGGAGGTCCAATCGAAAGGACACAGGGTTAAGAATCTCCAAAATCTTATACGGGCCGATGAACCGAGGCTTAAACTTAGGAGAAGAAACCCTCATAGGGACAAAACGAGAAGACAACCACACCAAGTCCCCAACACGAAGACGAGGACCAACACGACGACGGCGGTTAGCAAAATGCCGAGTCTTCTCCTGGGACAACTCCAAATTGTCCACCACCTGTCCCCAAATCCGATGCAACCTATCCACCACAGTATCCACTCCAGGACAATCCGAAGACTCCACCTGACCAGAAGAAAAGCGAGGATGAAACCCCGAATTGCAAAAGAAAGGAGAAACCAAAGTGGCAGAACTAGCCCGATTATTGAGGGCAAACTCCGCCAACGGCAAAAAGGCAACCCAGTCATCCTGATCCGCAGACACAAAACACCTCAAATAAGTCTCCAAGGTCTGATTAGTTCGCTCAGTCTGGCCATTAGTCTGAGGATGGAACGCAGACGAAAAAGACAAATCAATGCCCATCCTAGCACAGAACGCCCGCCAAAATCTAGACACGAACTGGGTCCCCCTGTCAGAAACGATATTCTCCGGAATACCATGCAAGCGAACCACATTTTGAAAAAACAGAGGAACCAACTCGGAAGAGGACGGCAACTTAGGCAAGGGCACCAAATGAACCATCTTTGAAAAACGGTCACACACCACCCAGATGACAGACATTTTCTGAGAAACAGGGAGATCAGAAATAAAATCCATAGAGATGTGAGTCCAAGGCCTCTTTGGAATAGGCAAAGATAACAACAATCCGCTAGCCCGAGAACAACAAGGTTTGGCCCGAGCACAAACATCACAAGACTGCACAAAAACTCGTACATCTCGAGACAGAGAAGGCCACCAGAAGGACCTAGCCACCAAATCCCTGGTACCAAAGATCCCGGGATGACCTGCCAACGCAGATGAATGAACCTCCAAGATGACTCTACTGGGCCAATCATCAGGAACAAACAGTCTACCAGGCGGGCAACGATCAAGTCTATCCGCCTGAAACTCCTGCAAAGCCCGTCGCAGGTCTGGGGAAACAGCAGATAATATCACCCCATCCTTAAGGATACCTGTAGGTTCAGAATCACCAGGGAAATCAGGCTCAAAACTCCTAGAAAGGGCATCCGCCTTCACATTTTTAGAACCTGGTAAGTATGAGACCACAAAATTAAACCGAGAGAAAAACAACGACCAGCGCGCCTGTCTAGGATTCAGGCGCCTGGCAGACTCAAGATAAATCAAATTCTTGTGATCGGTCAATACCACCACCTGATGTCTAGCCCCCTCAAGCCAATGACGCCACTCCTCAAAAGCCCACTTCATAGCCAAAAGCTCCCGATTACCAATATCATAATTTCGCTCGGCGGGCGAAAACTTTCGAGAAAAGGACGCACAAGGTCTCATCACGGAGCAATCGGAACTTTTCTGCGACAAGACCGCCCCAGCTCCGATCTCGGAAGCATCGACCTCAACCTGAAAAGGAAGAGTAACATCAAGCTGACGCAACACAGGGGCGGAAGAAAAGCGGCGCTTAAGCTCCCGAAAGGCCTCCACAGCAGCAGGGGACCAATCAGCAACATCAGCACCCTTTTTGGTCAAATCAGTCAAAGGTTTAGCAACATCAGAAAAACCAGTTATAAATCGACGATAAAAATTAGCAAAGCCCAAAAATTTCTGAAGGCTCTTAAGCGAAGAAGGTTGCGTCCAATCACAAATAGCCCGAACCTTGACAGGATCCATCTCAATGGAAGAGGGGGAAAAAATGTACCCCAAAAAAGAAATCTTTTGAACCCCAAAAATACACTTAGAACCCTTCACACACAAGGAATTAGCCCGCAAAACCTGAAAAACCCTCCTGACCTGTTGGACATGAGAATCCCAGTCATCCGAAAAAATCAAAATATCATCCAGATACACGATCATGAATTTATCCAAATATTCCCGGAAAATGTCATGCATAAAGGACTGAAAGACTGAAGGGGCATTTGAAAGACCAAAAGGCATTACTAAATACTCAAAGTGGCCCTCGGGCGTATTAAATGCGGTTTTCCACTCATCCCCCTGCTTAATTCGCACCAAATTATACGCCCCACGGAGATCAATCTTAGAGAACCACTTAGCCCCTTTTATTCGAGCAAACAAATCAGTCAGCAGTGGCAGAGGATACTGATATCTGACTGTAATTTTATTCAAGAGTCGATAATCAATACACGGGCTCAAAGAGCCATCTTTTTTAGATACAAAGAAAAAACCGGCTCCTAAGGGAGATGAAGAAGGACGAATATGTCCCTTTTCCAGGGACTCCTTAATATATTCTCGCATAGCAGCATGTTCAGGTACAGATAGATTAAATAAACGACCCTTTGGAAATTTACTGCCCGGAATCAGATCTATGGTACAATCGCAATCTCTGTGAGGAGGTAGTGAACCAAGCTTAGGCTCCTCAAAAACATCACGATAATCAGATAAAAATTCCGGAATCTCAGAGGGAATAGATGACGAAATGGAAACCAAAGGTACGTCCCCATGAGCCCCCTGACATCCCCAGCTTAACACAGACATTGCTTTCCAGTCAAGAACTGGGTTATGAGATTGTAACCATGGCAATCCGAGCACCAAAACATCATGTAGATTGTACAACACAAGGAAGCGAATCGTCTCCTGATGGTCTGGATTCATACGCATAGTCACTTGTGTCCAGTATTGTGGTTTATTACTAGCCAATGGTGTAGAGTCAATACCCTTCAGAGGTATAGGAACTTCCAGAGGCTCTAGATCAAACCCACAGCGCCTGGCAAAGGACCAATCCATAAGACTCAAAGCGGCGCCAGAGTCGACATAGGCATCCGCGGTAATTGACGATAATGAACAAATCAAGGTCACAGACAAAATAAACTTAGACTGTAAAGTGCCAATTGAAATAGACTTATCAACCTTTTTTGTACGTTTAGAGCATGCTGATATAACATGAGTTGAATCACCACAATAGAAGCACAACCCATTTTTTCGCCTAAAATTCTGCCGTTCGCTTCTGGACAGAATTCTATCACATTGCATATTTTCTGGAGCCTTCTCAGAAGACACCGCCAAATGGTGCACAGGTTTGCGCTCCCGCAAACGCCGATCAATCTGAATAGCCATTGTCATGGACTCATTCAGACCTGTAGGTGCAGGGAACCCCACCATAACATCTTTAATGGCATCAGAGAGACCCTCTCTGAAATTCGCCGCCAGGGCGCACTCATTCCACTGAGTAAGCACAGACCATTTACGAAATTTTTGGCAGTATATTTCAGCTTCATCTTGCCCTTGAGATAGGGCCATCAAGGTTTTTTCAGCCTGAATCTCTAAATTAGGTTCCTCATAAAGCAACCCCAAAGCCAGAAAAAACGCATCCACATTGAGCAACGCAGGATCCCCGGGTACCAACGCAAATGCCCAATCCTGAGGGTCACCCCGCAGCAAGGAAATTACTATCCTAACCTGCTGTGCGGGATCTCCAGCGGAGCGAGATCTCAGGGAAAGAAATAATTTACAATTATATTTGAAATTCAGGAAACGAGATCTATCCTCGGAGAAAAATTCTGGTATAGGAATTCTAGGTTCAGATATAGGAGCATGAATAACAAAATCCTGTAAATTTTGAACCTTCGTAGCAAGATTATTCAAACCTGTAGCCAAACTCTGAGGATCCATTTCAATCAGGTGAGATCAGAGCCATTCAAGGATTAGAAGGAGAGAGAGAGGCAAAGGCTGCAATTAGAGCAGAAATGCAACTGAGTAAACTATAGAGCAAGCTCAGAAGGAAAAAAAAAAAAAAAAATCTGCAGACTTCTTTTTCTCTCCTTTCTTCTGCCAACGGTTTTAACCCTTGGCCGGCCATACTGTCATGGTTCCCAATGGCAAGGGAACATCAGAGAACTTAAATAACAGACTAGCTCTTGGGTGATGGAATCTCGAGCTGACCGTGAGCTAAACCTACCACACAACTAACAGTGGCCGGGTGACGTACCTACGTTTTATCCCTAGACGCCCAGCGCCAGCCGGAGAACTAACTAACCCTAATAGAGGAAAAAACAGACCTGGCTTACCTCTAGGGAAATTCCCCCAAAAAGGAGACAGAAGCCCCCCACATATATTGACGGAGAGTTCAGAGGAAAAGACATACGCAGTATGAAGGTAGGTTCAGCAAAGCGAGGTCCACTTACTAGATAGTAAGAAGATACAACAGGGAACTTCACGGTCAGCTGAAAACCCTATTAAAATACCATCCAGAAATTACTTTAAGACTCATGTGTCAACTCATGACACCGGAGTGGTAATTTCGGCCCACAAGAGCTTCCAGCTACAGAAACATAACATAACTGTGAACTGGAACAAAAATGCAAACAAACTTAGGACTAAGAGTCCAACTTAGCTGATAGTAGTCTAGAAGCAGGAACATGCAACAGAAAGGCTCTGGTTACATTGATGGCCGGCACTAGAATAACTGAGCAGCAAGGCTAAATAGGATACTCCCATATCCTGATGGAAACAGGTGAACAGAGAAAGTGAAGCACACAAGTCCAGTACCACCAGTGACCACCGGGTGAGCCCAAAAACCAAATTCACAACAGTTTCCACCACCATGCTTTACAGTAGGTATGGTGTTTGATGGATGCAACTCAGTATTCTTTTTCCTCCAAACACGACAAGTTGTGTTTCTACCAAACAGTTCCAGTTTGGTTTCATCAGACCATAGGACATTCTCCCAAAACTCCTCTGGATCATCCAAATGCTCTCTAGCAAACTTCAGACGGGCCCGGACATGTACTGGCTTAAGCAGTGGGACACGTCTGGCACTGCAGGATCTGAGTCCATGGTGGCGTAGTGTGTTACTTATGGTAGGCCTTGTTACATTGGTCCCAGCTCTTTGCAGTTCATTCACTAGGTCCCCCCGCGTGGTTCTGGGATTTTTGCTCACCGTTCTTGTGATCATTCTGACCCCACGGGGTGGGATTTTGCGTGGAGCCCCAGATCGAGGGAGATTATCAGTGGTCTTGTATGTCTTCCATTTTCTAATTATTGCTCCCACTGTTGATTTCTTCACTCCAAGC
This sequence comes from Ranitomeya variabilis, assembly GCF_051348905.1. Lineage (NCBI taxonomy): Eukaryota > Metazoa > Chordata > Amphibia > Anura > Dendrobatidae > Ranitomeya > Ranitomeya variabilis. Next base: position 701,678,135 of record NC_135235.1, on the reverse strand, counting down.
TGGTTGGCTATTGCAGATTCAGTCTTCCCAGCCTGGTGCAGGGCTACAATTTTGTTTCTGGTGTCCTTTGACAGCTCTTTGGTCTTCACCATAGTGGAGTTTGGAGTCAGACTGTTTGGGGGTGTGCACAGGTGTCTTTTTATACTGATAACAAGTTTAAACAGGTGCCATTACTACAGGTAATGAGGGGAGGAAAGAGGAGACTCTTAAAGAAGAAGTTACAGGTCTGTGAGAGCCAGAAATCTTGATTGTTTGTTTCTGACCAAATACTTATTTTCCACCATAATATGCAAATAAAATGTTAAAAAAACAGACAATGTGATTTTCTGGATTTTTTTTTCTCAGTTTGTCTCCCATAGTTGAGGTCTACCTATGATGTAAATTACAGACGCCTCTCATCTTTTTAAGTGGTGCAACTTGCACTATTGCTGACTGACTAAATACTTTTTTGCCCCACTGTAAGTGTGGAGGAGAGAAGGAGGTCTTGTAAGGACTGGAGATTACGCGAGGGAAGATATCGGGAGATTGGTTCAGAGAGGAGGAGGAGACGGGTTATAGATGGCCTTGTAGGTCAGTATTAGCAGTTTGAACTGGATACACTGAGGGAATGGGAACCAGTGAAGAGATCTGCAGAGGGGAGAAGTGGAGGAGTAGCGAGGAGAGAGATGAATTAGTCGGGCAGCAGAGATAAGGATGGACTGGAGAGGTGCAAGGGTTTTGGCAGGGAGGGCACAGAAAGGATGTTGAAGTAGTCGAAGCGGGAGATCATCACACATCCTGCATCCTATAGTCCAATGCCCATATACCCATCACACATCCTCCATCCCATAGTCCAGTTCCCATATGCTCATCACACATCCTCCATCCCATAGTCCAGTGTCCATATACCCATCACACATCCTCCATCCCATAGTCCAGTGTCCATATACCCATCATACACATCCTCCATCCCTTAGTCCAGTGTCCATATACCCATCACACATCCTCCATCCCATAGTCCAGTGCCCATATACTCATCACACATCCTCCATCCCATAGTCCAGTGCCCATATACCCATCACACATCCTCCATCCCATAGTCCAGTGCCCATATACCCATCGCACATCCTCCATCCCATAGTCCAGTGCCCATATACTCATCACACATCCTCCATCCCATAGTCCAGTGCCCATATACCCATCATACACATCCTCCATCCCATAGTCCAGTGCCCATATACCCATCGCACATCCTCCATCCCATAGTCCAGTGCCCATATACCCATCACACATCCTCCATCCCATAGTCCAGTGTCCATATACCCATCACACATCCTCCATCCCATAGTCCCAAGCTGGGTGGCACTGAGCAGGGAGTTCCTGGAGATGTGTTGTTATGTAACCTGGCAGTGCGGCTCTGTGTGCGGCCGCTGATGATGCGATTTTCTACGCCGGTAACAATAGAGCGCCGCAGTAATAGAGATGGGGGGATTCATTTCTGTCATGTGCTCTCTGCTCCTTTCTGGGGGGCAGACAATGGCTGAGAACTTATGTTCCCAGGGATGCTTGATTTCTCCCACCAGGTCAGTGTCTGCTGAGGTGTTGTGGAGTGGGAAAACTGTTGCTCATAGCAACCAATCACAGCTCAGCTTTCATCTTTTAAACGGCTCTGGTGAAATGAAACTTATTGGATGCTGCCTCTGGCCCGGCCTAATAGACCTTCATACATTGCAGCTCAGACACTATTATTAGGCATGTAAGTATGGTAATAACAAGGCCGCCCCATACTATCGAGTACTTGGAGGAGGGGGCATTCAGCCGGACTCTGTACACCTTCTTAGATGTCATGTTTGCTTTTAACAGCAGCAAGTCGTTAAACTGCCAGGGTTTTTGTTGAAGCCTCATCTGTACTGTCCCTGCGGTGCACATCTATGTTCTGGTGCACAAAAGATTAATTTCTTTTTAATAAATGTTTAACATGTTAAAAATTATAAAATATGTCTTCTACTTTTTCCATGTTTTTTTTATTTTTACAAGAATTGTTGGAGCCAATTTTCTTTAGAAACATTTCAATATCTGTTTTTTTTCTGCAGTTTTCTTGTAATATAGGAAAGCCTAAGGCCAGAAATAAACCCCAGAAATCACTGTACATGGAGACTTTGGGATTAGATCATTTCTGTCCGCGTTGATTGTGGAAACAAAAAAGCTTTTCTAAAAACCTCAAACTTCTGTGTGTGAATCAGAGCTGAGATTTAAGGGTATGTGTCCACATTCAGGAAACGCTGCGTTTTTGACGCAGCGCTGAGCCGCAGCGTCAAAAACGCAGCGTCGAGATGTTACAGCATAGTGGAGGGGATTTAATGAAATCCCGACTCCACTATGCGTTAAAAAACGCATGCGTTTTTGCCGCGAAAACGCACATGCGGTGCGTTTTTTAAAAACGCAGCATGTTGCTACAATGAGCAAAACACGCAGGAACACCGCAGGTGACTGCCAGTGACCTCAGGTGCAGTTTTGGTCAGGATTTTACCTGCATAAAATCCTGACCAAAGCCTGAAGCAATCCTGAACGTGGACACATACCCTAACGTGATAGAAGATTACAGTGCGGGAAAGACGGGAAACCTTCATATAGACGGTCGGTGGGGATGGAGTCAGTGACTGACTCTGACCAAACATGTTTCTAGAGCCGTAGTAGAAGATGAAGATGTCGTCCTCATCATGAAGTCGTTATTTCTCATGTCCCGTGTAATGAATATCTCCTGCAGTATTACTAATGCCGATTCCAGGGTCGGTAAATGAGACGAGAATTAGCGTTATGGAAGATGAGTCTATGAGAAACGTATTCAGCTGCCGACTCTGAGGAAGAAACTGCTTGTTGTCTGTGGCCTAAAATATATAGGTTTTATTAGTAGATGTTGTGAAGCAGTGACCCCCGGTACAGCTAGGGGGCGCTGTATGTGCTCTGCACAATGTGCATGGAAGCGTAGTGAGGCCATGAGGGCGTACTACAGACACAGGTGTGGCTGTAATTAGAATAGTGAAGCAGTGACTGATTAAAAAGCCCTGTAGTAGTGGGGGAGGTGTGTCAGTGTGTTCTTGGAAGCAGACAGGGCAGTTGTCTGCAGAGCTCTCTCTGTGTGGAGCAGCACAGAGGCTAAAGGAACCAGAGAGACTGACACCCTGCGTCTTGGGCTGTCTTATGTATACCCGGCTGCACTCCAGAGGATAAAGAGTGCAGTGCGCTGAGTGAGTACAGAGACTTGTTACCGGAGTGCGGTCACCCAGGGAAACTAGTAAAATGAGTGAATTTATTCAACAAAATCTGTGAGCGGAACAGAATAAACAACTCATGCGATCTTTTTACAACGTTTCGGCTCAACCAGAGCCTTTGTCATGTGATCGCTGTGAACAAAACAAACATAAAACAAAACAAAAATAAATAAATACATGATAGTAAATAATAGCGAAATGTACATATCCCATAAACATCGGCGTAGAAAATCATCCTGGTATTACAGTAGACTCAATAGGTCCACCTCAAACTTCTGTCATATGACAATACCAGTGGTACAGATAAATCTCAATATAGGTGACGAGTTAGCATGTGATAAATGAGCCATCGAGATATGGTGACACAGGGTAACGTAAAGATCCTGAGTGCCCTGTGGGTAAAAGTGACATTGTGAGTAGTGTGACAATCAAAGAGACAAAGTAACCAGCGGGCTATTAGAGAGGGTGGAGCATAAATGACTAGATCCACCTGCTATCCCAAACATATGATCTGTGAATGTTAACCATTGTGACATCCTGAGGGAACATGGTAAATACCTTGTTCCAGATCAGATAGTGACAGGTGAGGGAATGCCCTAGTAGTAATAGTCTTACGCTGTAAAGAATAGTGAAAAAGACGACTTCGCATGTGTGGAACTCAAAAGAATGTGCCCATGGAGATAAACATGGTACCTATTATGGTATTATAGTCCATATGAAGCAGCCAATGGTCTGAATCTGCAGGGGTAAATAACAAAAGTGAGACCGGTCTTGATAAGGGAGGATGAACCGGGGGTGGCCTAGGATGCCCCACGTTACCTGCAATGTCCTGTGTGGTAAGCGGCGCTCTCGTGCCCTGCTGTGATCGGCGTGAGCATGATCATATTTGGATCCTATTTAATGGCAAGCCCCGGGCCGCCGCACTGGAAGTGCGCGGTAAAAACCGGAAGTGACGTGTCACGACGATGCTGCACGCAGTGCGCATGTCAGTACGTTACTATGCCGACTGGTAAACAGAAAACAAGCCCTGCTGCTAGTGATAGGTATTATGCGTACATAGGACAAACGGTATAATGAATGATGGGCCACATTCTAGAGGGCGGTGTGAAAGCTACCTAACCGCTGAAAGGTGGGCATTGCAAAACCTAAGTTAAGGGAAAAAAAAAAGAACAAAAAAACCGGTGGACTCAAAAGAGGGGATTATAATGAGGAAAAAATAAAATTTTTGTTCTTTTTTTTTTCCCTTAACTTAGGTTTTGCAATGCCCACCTTTCAGCGGTTAGGTAGCTTTCACACCGCCCTCTAGAATGTGGCCCATTATTCATTATACCGTTTGTCCTATGTACGCATAATACCTATCACTAGCAGCAGGGCTTGTTTTCTGTTTACCAGTCGGCATAGTAACGTACTGACATGCGCACTGCGTGCAGCATCGTCGTGACACGTCACTTCCGGTTTTTACCGCGCACTTCCGGTGCGGCGGCCCGGGGCTTGCCATTAAATAGGATCCAAACATGATCATGCTCACGCCGATCACAGCAGGGCACGAGAGCGCCGCTTACCACACAGGACATTGCAGGTAACGTGGGGCATCCTAGGCCACCCCCGGTTCATCCTCCCTTATCAAGACCGGTCTCACTTTTGTTATTTACCCCTGCAGATTCAGACCATTGGCTGCTTCATATGGACTATAATACCATAATAGGTACCATGTTTATCTCCATGGGCACATTCTTTTGAGTTCCACACATGCGAAGTCGTCTTTTTCACTATTCTTTACAGCGTAAGACTATTACTACTAGGGCATTCCCTCACCTGTCACTATCTGATCTGGAACAAGGTATTTACCATGTTCCCTCAGGATGTCACAATGGTTAACATTCACAGATCATATGTTTGGGATAGCAGGTGGATCTAGTCATTTATGCTCCACCCTCTCTAATAGCCCGCTGGTTACTTTGTCTCTTTGATTGTCACACTACTCACAATGTCACTTTTACCCACAGGGCACTCAGGATCTTTACGTTACCCTGTGTCACCATATCTCGATGGCTCATTTATCACATGCTGACTCGTCACTTATATTGAGATTTATCTGTACCACTGGTATTGTCATATGACAGAAGTTTGAGGTGGACCTATTGAGTCTACTATAATACCAGGATGATTTTCTACGCCGATGTTTATGGGATATGTACATTTCGCTATTATTTACTATCATGTATTTATTTTTTATTTTTTGTTTTGTTTTATGTTTGTTTTGTTCACAGCGATCACATGACAAAGGCTCTGGTTGAGCCGAAACGTTGTAAAAAGATCGCATGAGTTGTTTATTCTGTTCCGCTCCCAGATTTTGTTGAATAAATTCACACCAAATTTTGCTTCAAAAAAGAGTGTGCGGTGAAACATTTATTTTACTGCAGTTTGAGACCTTTGGTCTATTACACCGGCACCTCATTCTTCAAGGCTGAGTGCACACCATATTCTTTCCTTACCCAGGGAAACTGGACAGAGGGAAGTTCGGCCTGTGTATTGACTGCATCATATAGCCATGCATTATAAGTGGACTGTATGAAGAAGCCGTATACTATATTGACTGTGTGAAGTAACACAATAAAAGAAAGTTTTGTTTGAACTTGTTTGGGTCACTGCCGTTTCACTGTGTATGGTCATACCGCTGCATCACAATGTAAAGAAGGAAACTAAATACTGTAAAATAATACATCTCCTCATAAGTTTCCCTTATTATCTCCAGTAGTTATATTATTACACAGGATTTTTATGATGTTACATCGGCTCATCTTCTTCTCATTCAGGTCTCTACAATATCGGATCCTCTCAGTGAAGATCTTCTACAAAAGAAACTTTTCCTGATTTACCCATCAAAGATGGATATGGACAAAGACAAGATGGCGGAGAGGATATTACACCTCACCCTAGAGATCCTTTTCCATCTTACTGGAGAGGTGAGAGATTCTGATGACGTCACATTACATCATTCTTATCTATGAGAATAACAGATGGACAGAACTGGAGAAGTGAGGACTCTGGAAATGTCTGTAGTGAGATTTATTAATGTGTCTCTCCATAACCAGGATTACACAGTAGTGAAGAAGATCTCTAGTGAGCGCTGTCAGGACCCTGTGTCTGAGGGATGGGGAAGACTCCTGAGCCCAATCATGGGACCTCCACCTCACCCCCTGATACATGAGGACATCAATGACCAGAAGATCCTAGAACTCACCTACAAGATGATTGAGCTGCTGACTGGAGAGGTGACACTGTTGGGAATGCTGGGACATTATACAGTAACACTATGAAGAGATCAGGGGGATGACAGTATCATTCTATGTGTCAGGTTCCTATAAGGTGTCAGGATGTCGCTGTCTATTTCTCCAAGGAGGAGTGGGAGCATTTAGAAGGACGCAGAGATCTGTACAAGGACGTCATAATGGAGGTTCCCCAGCCCCTCACATCACCAGGTAACAGACAGGACTAAATACACACGGCCTATAATTATCTGTATGTAAAGAATGAATTCACTGCCTGTATGTGTTTCCTCCAGATCTATCCAGTAAGAGGACAACACCAGAGAGATGTCCCCATCCTCTTTTTCCACAAGACTGCAAGCAAGAAGATCCCAATGCTCCTCAGGATCATCAGGTAGATGGAGAGAAGGTGTCAGGAGATCTGCCCTATGATGTGTAGACACCGGTGAAAGTGTTGTGCTCAGTCTTGTTTTATCCACCAGTATTATATATTTTATACTTGTGTAATGAGAACGGTGGAGATTGCAGGATTAGAGCTGATCATAGATGGGACTTCTCCATCTGTCTGTGACTTTTACAATATTTATTTCAGGGGGAAGATCTGACCCATATTAATACTACAGAGACATATGTGAAGGGTGATGAGTGGTGTAAAGAGGAGATTCCTACATATGACTACCCAGGTGAGTAGTAACCACTAAATGTAGAGAAGTCACAGATTCTTCTCAGTCACCGGCTGTGGCTGCTTTATCGGTGGTGTAGTCCGGCCATATTTCCATGATCACCATTTTGCCTCTAGACCACAACATTCTCCTCCACCCAAAACTGTTCAAATGTATTTGGGCATTGAAAGCCCTTTTCTATAGAACTTATAACCTGGTAGATCCACCTACTCCCTGGGTTTAGGTACATTAGACGGGGTTATATCAAAGTACAAATATCACTTATAGTAAACAAACTAACAATGACAGACGAATACAGAGGGGAGAGGACCCTGCCCTTGCAGGCTTACATTCTACAGGATTATGGGGAAGGAGACAGTAGGTCTAGGGTTGCAGTAGCTCCGATGGTGTTGCGGTGGTCGTGTGGTCAGTGCAGGCTGTAAGCTTTCCTGAAGAGGTGGGTTTTCAGGTTCCTTTTGAAGGATCCAAATGTGGTGGATGACCAGACGTGTTGGGGCACAGAATTCCAGAGGATGGGGAATATTCGGGAGAAGTCTTGGAGGCGATTGGGTGAGAAGCGAATAAGCATGGAGGAGAGAAGGAGGTCTTGGGAGGAGATTATGTGAGGGAAGATATTGAGAGATTAGTTCGGAGGAGACAGGTTATGGATGGCTTTGTAGGTCAGTGTTAGTAGTTGAAACTGGATATGCTGGGAAATTTGGAGCCAGTGAAGGGATTTGCAAAGAGGGGAAGCAGGAGTGTAGAAAGGAGAGAGATTAATTAGTCGGGCAGGAGAGGTAAGGACAGACTGGAGACATGCGAGAGTATTAGAAGGTAGGCCACTGAGAAGGATGTTGCAATAGTCGAGGCGGGAGATGATTAGGGCATGCACAAGTATTTTGGTAGAGTGAGGGCTGAGGAAAGGACGAAATCTGGAAATATTTTTGAGCTTGAGGCGACAGGAGGTGGCGAGAGCTTGGATGTCCGGTTTGAACGACAGGGCAGAGACAAGGGTTACTTTGAAGCAGCGGATTTCCAGGACAGGGGAAAGTGTGATTTCATTTATTTAGATAGATAGATTAGGTAGGGAAGATATGCAAGATGGAGGAAAGATAATTAGTTCAAATTTAGTTTAGCCAAGTGACAGCGTACGTAGAATGTGCTGACAAGATAGAAAATCATTTGAAGAAAAATATTATGATGGGCCTGTAAGAGAAAGCGGAGGGTAATGATGCTGTTGGCTTCCTAGAACCCTGAGATCTTATTGGATGAATCTCCCTTCTCTCACTTCTGTGCTGCTGATCATATGGTCCCTACAAGACCAGGTCCAGTCTTTCTGGCCACAGTTCACTTTTATGATCGACAACATTAAATGTGCAGTGAAGCCAAGTGTGAATTTCTGTACAATAACAGAGTTTCCCTTTATCCTGACTTTTCAATTTGTATTAAAACCAGCTAACTTCAAGCAGGATCGTGAAAATCTACATAAAACACATTACACCTGTGCCATGATATACAGTGCCTTGCAAAAGTATTCGGCCCCCTGCAACGTTTCAACCCTTTCCAACATATCATGCTTCAAACATAAAGATACCAAATGTAAATTTTTGGTGAAGAATCATCAACAAGTGGAACACAATTGTGAAGTTGAACGAAATGTTATTTTAAATTTCTGTGGAAATTCAAAAACTGAAAAGTGAGGCGTGCAATATTATTCCTGCCCCTTTAACTTAATACTTTGTTGCACCACCTTTTGCTGCGATTACAGCTGCAAGTCGCTTGTGGTATGTGTCTCAGTTTTGTACATCGAGAGACTGAAACAAAGGCAAACAGCTCGAGCTCAGTGAGGTTTGATGGAGATCGTTTGTGAACAGCAGTTTTCAGCTCTTTCCACAGATTCTCGATTGGATTGAGGTCTGGACTTTGACTTAGCCATTCTAACACTTGGATACGTTTATTTGTGAACCATTCCATCGTAGATTTTGCCTTATGTTTGGGATCATTGTCTTGTTGGAAGACAAATCTTTGTCCCAGTCTCAGGTCTTTTGCAGACTCCAACAGGTTTTCTTCAAGAATGGTCCTGTATTTGGCTCCATCCATCTTCCCATCAATTTTAACCATCTTCCCTGTGCCTACTGAAGAAAAGCAGGCCCAAACCATGATGCTGCTACCACCATGTCTGACAGTGGGGATGGTGTGTCCAGGGTGATGAGCTGTGTTGCCTTTACGCCAAACACATCGTTTGGCATTGTTGCCAAAAAGTTCGATTTTGGTTTCATCTGACCAGAGCACCTTCTTCCAAATGTTTGGTGTGTCTCCCAGGTGGCTTGTTGCAAACTTTAAATGACACTTTTTATGGATATCTTTGAGAAATGGCTTTCTTCTTGCCACTCTTCCATAAAGGCCAGATTTGTGCAGTGTACGACTGATTGTTGTCCTATGGACAGACTATCCCACATAAGCTGTAGATCTCTGCAGTTTATCCAGAGTGATCATGGGCCTCTTGGCTGCATCTCTGATCAGTCTTATCCTTGTGTGAGATGAAAATTTAGAGGGACGGCCGAATCTTGGTAGATTTGCAGTCGTATGATACTCCTTCCATTTCATTATGATCGCTTGCACAGTGCTCCTTGGGATGTTTAAAGTTTTGGAAATCATTTTGTATCCAAATCCGGCTTTAAACTTCTCCACAACAGTATCACGGACCTGACTGTTGTGTTCCTTGGTCTTCATGATGCTCTCGGTGCTTCAAACAGAACCCTGAGACTATCACAGAGAAGGTGCATTTATACGGAGACTTGATTACACACAGGTGGATTATATTTATCATCATTAGGCATTTAGGACAACATTGGATCACTCAGAGATCCACAATGAACTTCTGGAGTAACTGAAAGTAAAGGGGCCGAATAATATTGCATGCCCCACTTTTCAGTTTTTGAATTTCCACAAAAATTTTAAATAACCAATACATTTCATTCAACTTCACAATTGTGTTCCACTCGTTGTTGATTCTTCACCAAAAATTTACATTTGGTATCTTTATGTTTGAAGCATGATATGTGGGAAAAGGTTGAAAAGTTCCGAATACTTTTGCAAGGCACTGTATCTCTGAGCTGTGCGTGGCTGATGGCTGTAATATACACTGCTCAAAAAATAAAGGGAACACTATAATACCACATCCTAGATATCACTGAATTAAATATTTCAGTTGTAAATCTTTATTCATTACATAGTGGAATGTGTTGAGAACAATAAAACATAAAAATGATCAATGTAAATCAATATGAATATCCCACGGAGGTCTGAATTTGGAATGATGCTCAAAATCAAAGTGGAAAATGACGTTACAGGCTGATCCAACTTAAGTGGGAATGCCTCAAGACAAGGAAATGATGGTCAGTTGTGTGTGTGTTGCCTCCATGTGCCTGTGTGACCTCCCTACAATGCCTGGGCATGCTCCTGATGAGGCGGCGGATGGTCTCCTGAGGGATCTCCTCCCAGACCTGGAGTAAAGCATCTGCCAACTCCTGGACAGTCTGTGGTGCAACGTGACATTGGTGGATGGTGTGAGACATGATGTCCCAGATATGTTCAATCGGAATCAGGTCTGGGGAACGGGCGGGCCAGTCCATAGCTTCAATGCCTTCATCTTGCAAGAACTGCTGACACACTCCAGCCACATGAGTTTTGGCATTGTCCTGCATTAGGAGGAACCCAGGGCCAACCGCACCAGCATATGGTCTCACAAGGGGTCTGAGGATCTCATCTCGGTACCTAATGGCAGTCAGGCTACCTCTGGTGAGCACATGGAGGGCTGTGCGGCCCTCCAAAGAAATGCCACCCCACACCATTACTGACCCACTGCCAAACCGGTCATGCTGAAGGATGGTGCAGGCAGCAGATCGCTCTCCACGGCGTCTCCAGACTCTGTTATGTCTGTCACATGTGCTCAGTGTGAACCTGCTTTCATCTGTGAAGAGCACAGGGCACCAGTGGCGAATTTGCCAGTCCTGGTGTTCTGTGGCAAATGCCAAGTGTCCTGCACGGTGTTGGGCTGTGAGCACAACCCCCATCTGTGGACGTTGAGCACTCAGACCATCCTCATGGAGTTGGTTTCTAACCTTTTGTGCAGACACATGCACATTTGTGGCCTGCTGGAGGTCATTTTTCAGGGCTCTGGCAGTGCTTCTCTTTGCACAAAGGCTGAGGTAACAGTCCCTCTGCTGGGTTGTTACCCTCCTACGGCCCCCTCCATGTCTCTTGCTGCACTAGACTGTCTCCTGGTAGCGCCTCCAGCCTCTGGACACTATGCTGACAGACACCGCAAACCTTCTTGCCACAGCTCCCATTGATGTACCATCCTGGATGAGCTGCACTACCTGAGCCACTTGTGCGGTTTGTAGAGTCCGTCTTATGCTACCACGAGTGTGAAAGCACAACCAACATTCAAAAGTGACCAAAACATTAGCCAGCAAGCATTGGTACTGAGATTTGGTCTGTGGTCTCCACCTGCAGAACCACTCCTTTATTGAGTGTCTTGATAATTGCCAACAATTTCCATCTGTTGTCTATTCCATTTGCACAACAGCATGTGAAATTGTCAGTGTTGCTTCTTAAATGGACAGTTTGATTTCACAGAAGTTTGGTTTACTTGGAGTTATATTCTGTTGTTTAAGTGTTCCCTTTATTTTTTTGATCAGGAGATATGTTGGCATGGCTCGAGCCCTGGTTTCATGGATTCACTCCATGTCATAAATTACATTGCTTTTGATCCTATGAAATTCAGATTACTGCACAATCTCTCCTGAAATGGGGAGCAATATTATTTTCTCTAATCTTCTGGTCAGGATTCATAGTAGCTCCAATGGTCCACCATAAATGAATGCAACTCTGGTTTACTGTTGTTTAATCTGTATTTGTAGTTTTCAGTTAATGAGATTCTCGTGCTCTGGGGCGGGGCTGTGGGTGGAGCTTTATGTGGTGCTCTGATTACATATGCACCTTTATTTGCCTATGACAGGTCACTGATCACTCACTGACCTTTCCCCCATTTTTACATAATGCATATAACAGTGTTGATATTATTGTGGCTATTGGGAGGCTTAGAAAAAAAAATTACATCCTGCATAATGACACCATCGGCGCCTGTCCAGTAGCATCTATCTCTTTCTTATTGATGCTACTGCGCAGGCACCGCCATTCACCTTATGATCTGTTATAAGCCAATACAGATGCATATATAATCAGAGCACCACATAAAGCCCCGCCCTTAGCCCCGCCCCAGAGCACGAGAAATTTATTAACTGAAAGCTACAAATACAGATTAAACAACAACCACAAGACGGATTTTATCACCAGGTATCAGTGTACTCAGTATAACGGCACCGACCTGACAGTGTCTGTAGTCACTGAGCACAATCCTGCTGACAGGTTCCCTTTAAGACATCTCCGCTCTGAACTATTGTACACCGTTCTCTTTAAATGTGTAATATTTCTTCTTGAAACTCATCTGACAGAAAATATTGGACCTTACAATAGTTTAGATTGTGAAGTCACCGAGCCCCGTGCTCTAATTACCCCAGAGAGGTTTCACCACTAGCTACTCATTTATTACTGATGGAGACTGTTCAGTTTGAGCATTTCAGTAGATGTTATTGTCTATAGTTACAGTTTTTCATTACAGTAGTGTTCAAAATACTCTGATTTAACCTCTTTCCGCAGCCAGTTTTGTGTTCTTAATCAGGCCCCTTTTTTACAATCTGCATGTAGAGTAGCTGCGGAGACACCATCACGTGTTTCTCAACGCAAGCAATGAATAGCCAGGCCTTTCCCCGGGAAGGAACAACCTGACACAATCTGACGTGTGTCACTTTAAGTGGTGATAATTTTTAAATTATTCACAAAGGATAATAGAAAACAAATACATCTTACAAATTATTTTTCAACTTCTCACAATACCCTACATACGATTGTACACTACTCTCTGGGAACATGGCAGGGTTCAGAAGGGAAGGAGCGCCATTTTGCTGTTTGAATGCAGATCTAGCTGGAATAGTTTGCAGACACAATGTATTGGGAGCACTGTTCGTGGTCACTGGCAGCTCTAAAGATCTCCACCATGAACATGCTTGGCACTATCTTCTCTGCTTTCCATATCCCAAGGGTTGCCTTGCTCATCGCCCTTTAACACCATTACATGGATCTGGACTTATACTGGGACCCCTAGGCTTGGACCATGGTGTTACCTGCTATTCTGTGGTATTAGATGGCAAGAAGAATAGTCAGGTAGCTGGGTCTGAACCGGAAGGACAGAATACAGAATCAGAAGACACGAGTAGTCAGTAAACAGGCCACGGTCACAACAGTAAACAAATACACAAGTTGCAAGCTGAGCACAGAGGGCTGAACCAGAGGAGAACAACGCTGTTTCTGGCAGATTCCAGCCATGTGCTTTGAGCTTTAGTAGGGTGTGGTACTTTCCAATTAGCTGAAGTAGGGAGCAGATTACTCCAGCTGGACAGCAGGAACAGATCCCAGATGAGATTGGACACACCATATGCAGAAGCCCTAATATGACTAAATGACAGAAAATCAGAATAGTCGAAATCCCCATAGAGATTCCATTTTACAAATTAATTCACTGAGGGTTATAATCTATACAGTAGCGTAGCTACTGGGGGGGCAGAGGGGGCCGTCGCCCCGGGCCCTGTCACATGAAGGGGCCCACTGGGAGCCAGGGGCAGAACACCGCATAGGAGCAGAGCAGTATAATGTCTGCTCCCGTCTGATGATTGCACGCTACTAGCACAGTGGCCGGCTGCAGTCTCCCTCCTGCAGTGAAGTGAATGGTGCTGCCCGTCTGACCTGATCATGAAGCTTTTCCTGGCTGCAGTTTTCCTCACTCTGTGCACGCTGGGATTGGCTCAGGCCCGCTGGGTCCTAGTGCCCACATCTTGCATTTCACCTAGACACTTCCTGGTCCTGCCTGCAGTGCAAACTTTATCAGTAAGTGGGGATGGAACTTATTAGGTTTATTAAATTGAGGTATGTCACTGTGAGACCCTTGGGGTATTGTGGGGGCTGAAAGTGAGTGAGGGGGGACAGGGTACTGGGGGTGAAGGTGAGACCATGGGGGTATTGAGGGGGAGGGGAGACTGGGTACTGGAGGGTGAATGTAAGGGTATGTGCACACGTCAGGATTTCTTGCAGAAATTTCTTGAAGAAAACCGGAAATTTTCTGCAAGAAATCCGCACTTTTTTTTTAGTTTTTCCCCGGTTTTTTTTGCGTTTTTTTTAGCATTTTGCAAGCGTAATTAGCTTGCAGAATGCTAAAGTTTTCCAAGCTATCTGTAGCATCGCTTGGGAAACTGACTGACAGGTTGGTCACACTTGTCAAACATAGTGTTTGACAAGTGTGACCAACTTTTTACTATAGATGCAGCCTATGCAGCATCAATAGTAAGAGATAAAATGTTTAAAAATAATGAAAAAAATGGTTATACTCACCTGCAGACAGCCGATCTCCTCAGCGGCGTCCGTTCCTATAGATGGTGTGTGTGTGCAGGACCTTCGATGACGTCGCAGTCGCGTGACCGCGACGTCATCGCAGGTCCTTCACACACACCATCTATAGGAACGGAAGCGGCAGCATGCACCTGAGAGGCGGGAAGACTGCGGGGGCCATCGAAGGTGAGTATATGACTATTTTTTATTTTAATTCTTTTTTTTTTACCAATTATATGGTGCCCAGTCCGTGGAGGAGAGTCTCCTCTCCTCCACCCTGGGTACCAACCGCACATGATCTGCTTACTTCCCACATGGTGTGCATAGCCACATGCGGAAAGTAAGCAGATCAATGCATTCCTAGGTGTGCGGAACCCCCGCAATTCCGCAAACTTAATGAACATGTTGCTTTTTTTTCCGCGATGCGATTTTTTCGCGGAAAAAAATGCAACACTTGCACAAGAAATGCAGAATACACTGAAAATAATGGGAGGCATATGTAAGCGTTTTTTTTCGCGTTTTTATAGCGAAAAAAATGCGAAAAATACTGAACGTGTGCACATGGCCTAAGACCATGGGGGTGTTGTGAGGGCAGTTGTGAGGGCAGAAGGTGGGCGAGGGACAGGGCACTGAGGGGTGGATGTGAGATGATGGTGTATTGGGGCTGAAGTGGGGGAGGGGGGACAGGTCACTGGGGGCTGAATATTATAATGTTTTGTTATGATATTATATGTGCTCCATCACGTAATATTTGCTGTCTGGGGAGACTGGAGATTGGGGGTGGTAGGGGGCTTTTGATACGTACCACCTGGCTCTTTTATGAGTGTTAGTATAAGGAGCCGCATACAGTTTCTAAGAGCTGCGTCACATTTACAGCACCACTGCAGCATTATTTTTTATTTCATTGCTGGAGCGGTGCTGAAAATCCACGTCCGCTGCCCCCTGTCTGATACTCACCTTCTGGCATTTTCATCTGTTTTGTCTCCGCTCGGCTCCGTCTCCTGCAGTTTGTGACCTGTCCGAGGCTCCAGTGTTTTATGGAGCAGCGCAGAGGTCACTAATCAATGTGAGTCTATGGGAGCCTCATTCTGGCCTCTTTCTCACTCTCAGGCTATGTGCACACAGTGCGGATTGGCCGCTGCGGATTCGAAGCAGTTTTCCATCTGGTTTACAGTGCCATGTAAACCTATGGAAAACCAAATCCGCAGTGCCCATGGTGCAGAAAATACCACCGGAAACGCTGTGTTGTATTTTCCGCAGCATGTCAATTCTTTGTGCGGATTCCGCAGCGTTTTACACCTGCTCCTGTATAGGAATCCGCAGGTGTAAAACCGCAGGTGAAATCTGCACAAAAAACACAGTAAATCCGCACACGAATCCGCAACAAGTGCACATAGCCTCATAGTCTTACATTGAGCGCTTGTAACATAGCTTCTAACGTCTGGCCTGTCAGAAGCTGCGCTCACAAGTTTGAGCAGCGGCACTGCAGCAGTGCCACAAAATAGTGAATACGCCGGAGGATGAGTAAATGACCGGGATATCCAAATCATGACAGGGAGCTGTGAGTCCATCATACTGTGTATAAGGGAGCTGCGGGCCAATCATACTATGTATAAGGGAGCTGCGGGCCAGTCATACTATGTATAAGGGAGCTGCGGGCCCATCATACTGTGTATATGGGAGCTGCGGGCCAATCATACTATGTATAAGGGAGCTGCGGGCCAATCATACTATGTATAAGGGAGCTGCGGGCCCATCATACTGTGTATAAGGGAGCTGCGGGTCCATCATACTGTGTATATGGGAGCTGCTGGCCAATCATACTATGTATAAGGGAGCCGCTGGTCCATCATACTGTGTATACGGGAGCTGCAGGCCAATCATACTATGTATAAGGGAGCTGTGGGCCAATCATATTGTGTATACGGGAGCTGCAAGCCCATCATACTGCGTATGCGGGAGCTGCGGGCCAATCATTCTGTGTATAAGGGAGCTGCGGGCCCATCATACTGTGTATAAGGGAGCTACGAGCCCATCATACTGTGTATAAGGGAGCTGCGGGCCCATCATACTGTATACAAGGGAGCTGCGGGTCCATCATACTGTGTATAAGGGAGCTGCGGGCCCATCATACTGTGTATAAGGGAGATGTGGGCCCATCATACTGTGTATAAGGGAGCTGTGGGCCCATCATACTGTGTATAAGGGAGCTGCGGGCCCATCATACTGTATGCAAGGGAGCTGCGGGTCCATCATACTGTGTATAAGGGAGATTTGGGCCCATCATACTGTGTATAAGCAAGCTGTGGTCCCATCATACTGTGTACAGGGGAACTGTGAGGGACATCATATACTGTTTGACGGGAGCTGCAGGCCCATCATACTGTGTATAAGAAAGCTGTGGGCCCATCATACTGTGTACAGGGGAGCTGTAGGCCCATCATACTGTGTATAGGGAACTGTGAAGGCATATTGTGCATATGGGAGCTGTTGGCCCATTACACTGTATATAGGGGAGCTCTGGGGGTCATTATACTTTCTATAGTGGAGTTCTGTCAGCCTTATACTGTGTATAAGGGAGCTGCGGGTCCATCATACTGTGTATATGGGAGCTGCGGGCCAATCATACTATGTATAAGGGAGCCGCGGGTCCATCATACTGTGTATACGGGAGCTGCAGGCCAATCATACTATGTATAAGGGAGCTGTGGGCCAATCATATTGTGTATACGGGAGCTGCAAGCCCATCATACTGCGTATACGGGAGCTGCGGGCCAATCATTCTGTGTATAAGGGAGCTGCGGGCCCATCATACTGTGTATAAGGGAGCTACGAGCCCATCATACTGTGTATAAGGGAGCTGCGGGCCCATCATACTGTATACAAGGGAGCTGCGGGTCCATCATACTGTGTATAAGGGAGCTGCGGGCCCATCATACTGTGTATAAGGGAGATGTGGGCCCATCATACTGTGTATAAGGGAGCTGTGGGCCCATCATACTGTGTATAAGGGAGCTGCGGGCCCATCATACTGTATACAAGGGAGCTGCGGGTGCATCATACTATGTATAAGGGAGATGTGGGCCCATCATACTGTGTATAAGCAAGCTGTGGGCCCATCATACTGTGTACAGGGGAACTGTGAGGGACATCATACTGTTTGACGAGAGCTGCAGGCCCATCATACTGTGTATAAGGAAGCTGTGGGCCCATCATACTGTGTACAGGGGAGCTGTAGGCCCATCATACTGTGTATAGGGAACTGTGAAGGCATATTGTGCATATGGGAGCTGTTGGCCCATTACACTGTATATAGGGGAGCTCTGGGGGTCATTATACTTTCTATAGTGGAGTTCTGTCAGCCTTATACTGTGTATAGGGGAGCATTGGGCTCATACTATCTATAGGGGAGCAGTGGGAACATCATACTGTGTAAAGGGGAGCAGTGGGAACATCATACGGTGTATAGGGGAGTTATAGAATCATCATACTGTGTATAGGGGAGCTGTGGGGACATCATACTTTGTACAGGGGAGCTGTGGGGACATCATACTGTGTATAGGGAAGCTTTAAAGGGACACTGTCACCTGAATTTGGAGGGAACAATTTTCAGCCATAGAGGCGGGGTTTTCGGCTGTTTGATTCACCCTTTCCTTACCCGCTGGCTGCATGCTACCTGCAATATTGGATTGAAGTTCATTCTCTGTCCTCCGTAGTACATGCCTGCACAAGGCAATCTTGCCTTACGCAGGCGTGTACTATGGAGGACAGAGGATGAACTTCAATCCAATATTGAAGCCAGCATGCAGCCAGCGGGTAAGGAAAGGGTGAATCAAACAGCCGAAAACCCCGTCTCTATGGCTGAAAATTGTTCCCTCCAAATTCAGGTGACAGAGTCCCTTTAAGCTCACCATACTGTGTATAATGGAGAAGTACATGGGGAACTTAGGGGACATTATTAAATGTTAAGTGGGCACTTAAGCATTATTGTTATAGGGGCACCCAGAGTATTATGACCATCAAAGTTGCATATGGTCACAATATGGCGGTAAAGTTAATGTTCGTTTTTGTATATAGATTTATTTTTAATAACAGTAGGGTCATATTCTGAGGTTCCCCTATATTCACAATTAGAGTGCGCAACCGTAGCTGTAATCAGGGTTAGCTGGTTAGGGGCCCACTCAGATGCTGCGCCCCCCCTAAGTTGAAACCCTAGCTACGCCTCTGAATCTATACATATGTGGTCAACATTGTCTGTACCCCTCGCTTAATGACAGAAAAATCCACAATGGTGACAGAAATAACTTGAATCTGACAAAAGTAATAATAAATAAAAAATCTATGAAAATGAACAAATGAAAGTCAGACATTGCTTTTCAACCATGCTGCCACAGAATTAAAAAAAATAAATAAATAAAACTCATGAAATAGGCCTGAACAGAAATGATGGTACCCCTGAAAATAATGTGACAAAAGGGACATGTTAAATCGCGGTGTGTCTACAGTCTTGGATTCCGTGAGTGGCCTGTATATAGGGCTACAGGTACTCACTGTCCAAAAAGAGTTATTTCATAAAAATAACAAAGTTTATTGAAAACATAATATTACACGAAAAAAACATGATAAAAACAGCTTATCAATGATAAGGTACATAGAGAGCTTCTGTGTGAAGGACAAAAACAGTGGCGCAGAGAAAAAGCAGGCTGGGTAAGCAAACAGAGGTAATAAATCTCCACCTCAATAAACTTCAATGCAAAAGCAAAAAAGTGCATAGTGCAAATAAGGTGCAAACATTATACCAGTTATCCGAAAAAGTAGAGGGCTTAATATGGCTTAATATGGGAGAGTATACATCTCTCGAAATAAACCCATTAACCAAATATCACTACCCTAGTGATAAAAGTGACACTCAAACAAAGTCCTGCTTATCCATGTCGCCTGTCAGTTTGTGTCCAGGGGAGCCCCGACGCGCGTTTCGCGTGAGCTTCTTCGGGAGGCTGCTGTTGTGAATTCTGCTCTTGGGTTCCCTCCGGTGGTTGTTGGTGGTAATGCAGTTGTCCCTGGGTTGCAATCCTGGGCAGGTGTCCCTGCTAATTGCAGTTCTGACTGGGGTATTTAAGGTTGCAGGATTCATTAGTCCTTGCCAGTTGTCCATTGTTCTTGGAAGGTTTGGATCTCAGTCTGTTCCTCCTGCCCTGCTGCCATTCAGCAAAGATAAGTGTCTGGTTTTTGTTTCTGCAGCACACATACTGTGTGCTTTACAGATCTGTGCTATTCATTGTTTTTTCTTGTCCAGCTTTGACTGTGCAGGATTTTTCCAGTCAAGTTGGATTCTCAGGAGATGCAGATATACGTTCCATGTCTTTAGTTAGATGGTGGAATTTTTGTATTATCTGCTGTGGTTATTTTCAGGATTTTATTACTGACCGCTTAGCATTCTGTCCTATCCTTTCCTATCTAGCTAGAGTGGCCTCTTTTGCTAAACCCTGTTTTCTGCCTGCGTGTGTCTTTCCTCTAATACTCACAGTCAATATTTGTGGGGGGCTGTCTATCCTTTGGGGTTCTGCTCTGAGGCAAGATAGGATTCCCATTTCCATCTATAGGGGTATTTAGTCCTCCGGCTGTGTCGAGGTGTCTAGGATTATTAGGTACATCCCACGGCTACTTCTAGTTGCGGTGTCAGTTTAGGGATTGCGGTCAGTATAGGTTCCACCTACTCCAGAGAAAGTCTCATGCGGCTCCAAGGTCACCGGATCATAACAGTACAACTGGACCACAATGAGTTAAATGCATCTCAGAAGAAGGGAAGAAAAGTGTTGAGCCATTTTTTTTTCTGTAGCCTGCTTTGTCTTTTCTTTCCTCTTTTTCTCTGGGTGGCTGAGGAGTCTGGTGCTAGCATGGATATTCAGGGATTAGCTTCTCGTGTAGACCAGCTTGCTGCTAGGGTACAGGGTATTTCTGATTATATTGTTCAGACTCTGGTTTTAGAGCCTAGGATTCCTATTCCTGATTTGTTTTTTGGTGACAGGTCCAAATTTCTGAGTTTTAAAAATAACTGTGAACTGTTTTTTGCTCTGAGACCTCGATCCTCTGGTGGTTCCATTCAGCAGGTTAAAATTGTCATCTCCCTGCTGCGTGGCGATCCTCAGGATTGGGCATTTTCCCTGGAATCTGGGAATCCGGCCTTGCTTAATGTAGACGCCTTCTTTCAGGCTTTAGGATTATTATATGATGAACCAAACTCTGTGGATCAAGCAGAGAAGACCTTGTTGGCCCTGTCTCAGGGTCAAGAAGCGGCAGAATTGTATTGTCAGAAATTTAGAAAATGGTCTGTGTTGACTTAATGGAATGATGATGCTTTGGCGGCAATTTTCAGAAAGGGTCTTTCTGAATCCGTTAAAGATGTTATGGTGGGGTTTCCCATGCCTTCCGGTCTGAGTGATTCTATGTCTCTGGCCATTCAGATTGATCGGCGTTTGCGAGAGCGCAGAACTGTGCGCGCTGTGGCGTTGTCCTCAGAGCAGATGCCTGAGCCAATGCAATGTGATAGGATTGTGTCTAGAGCTGAACGACAAGGATTCAGACGTCAGAATAGGTTGTGTTTTTATTGTGGCGATGCTTCTCATGTCATTTCAGTCTGCCCTAAGCGTACAAAGAGGATCGCTAGTTCATTTACCATCAGTACTGTACAATCTAAATTTCTGTTATCTGTGTCCTTGATCTGCTCATTGTCTTCATTTTCTGTCATGTCGTTTGTGGATTCAGGCGCCGCATTGAACTTAATGGACTTTGAGTTTGCCAGGCGTTGTGGTTTTCCCTTGCAGCCTTTGCAGAATCCTATTCCTTTAAGGGGGATTGATGCTACACCTTTGGCTAAAAATAAGCCTCAGTTTTGGACACAGGTGACCATGCACATGGCGCCAGCCCATCAGAAAGAGTGTCGATTTCTGGTGTTGCATAATTTACATGATGTTATCGTGCTGGGTTTTCCGTGGTTGCAGGTACAGAATCCTGTATTGGATTGGAAGTCTATGTCTGTGACTAGTTGAGGTTGTCAGGGGGTTCACAATGACGTTCCTTTGATGTCAATCTCCTCTTCTTCCTCTTCTGAAATTCCAGAGTTTTTGTCTGATTTTCAGGATATATTCGATGAGCCCAAGTCCAGTTCCCTTCCACCGCATAGGGACTGTGATTGTGCTATTGATTTGATTCCAGGCTGTAAGTTTCCTAAGGGCCGACTTTTCAACCTGTCTGTGCCTGAACATACCACCATGCGGAGCTTTGTTAAGGAGTCTTTGGAGAAAGGGCATATTCGGCCATCTTCTTCACCGTTGGGAGCGGGATTTTTTGTTGCTAAGAAGGATGGCTCCTTGAGACCCTGTATTGATTATCGCCTCTTGAATAAGATCAAGGTCAAGTTTCAATACCCTTTACCTCTGCTTTCCGATTTGTTTGCTAGTATTAAGGGGGCTAGTTGGTTTACTAAAATTGACCTTCGAGGGGCATATAATCTTGTTCGTATTAAACAAGGTGATGAATGGAAAACTGCGTTTAATACGCCCGAAGGCCATTTTGAATACCTTGTGATGCCATTCGGGCTCTCTAATGCTCCATCTGTTTTTCGGTCCTTCATGCATGATATCTTCTGGACTTATCTTGATAAATTTTTGATTATATGTTTGGATGCCATTTTGATCTTTTCCGATGATTGGGAGTCTCATGTGAAGCAGGTCAGGATGGTATTTCAGATCCTTCGTGATAATGCTTTGTTTGTGAATGGGTCTAAGTGTCTCTTTGGAGTGCAGAAGGTTTCTTTTTTGGGCTTCATTTTTTCTCCCTCATCTATCGAGATGGATCCGGTTAAGGTTCAGGCCATTCATGATTGGATTCAACCCACATCCGTGAAGAGCTTTCAGAAATTTTTGGGCTTTGCTAATTTTTATCGCCGTTTCATTGCTAGCTTCTCCAGCGTGGTTAAACCCTTGACCGATTTGACGAAGAAAGGCGCTGATGTGGCCAATTGGTCCTCTGCGGCTGTCTCTGCCTTTCAGGAGCTTAAACGCCAATTTATTTCTGCTCCGGTGTTGCGTCAACCGGATGTTTCTCTTCCGTTTCAGGTTGAGGTTTGTCATGGTTCCCAATGGCAGGGAAACATCAGAACACAAAAATAACGGACGAGCTCTGGGTGATGGAATCTAGAGCTAACCGTGAGCTAAATCTACCACACAACTAATAGTAGCCAGGGAGCATACCTACGACTTCCTAGATGCCACGCGCCAGCCGGAGGACTAACTACGCCTGGTAGAGGAAGGAACAGACCTGGCTTACCTCTAGGGAAATACCCCAAAAGATGATAGCAGCCCCCCACATGTAATAACGGTGAGTTAAGAGGAAAATACATACACAGTATGAAAGTAGATTTAGCAAAGAGAGGTCCACTTACTAGATAGCAGAAGAATACAAAAGAGGACTTCACGGTCAACTGAAAACCCTTTCAAAAAACCATCCTGAAATTACTTTAAGACTCCAGTGTCAACTCATGACACAGGAGTGGCAATTTCAGCCCGCAAGAGCTTCCAGCTACAGAGAATAACAAAAACTGCAAACTGGACAAAAGATACAAAACAAAAGGACAAAGTCCACTTAGCTGATCAGCAGACTAGTAGCAGGAACATGCAACCGAAGGCTCTG